>NW_020664404.1:10673644-10702615 GCF_002925995.2 Terrapene triunguis
TGGGGGGGGGGGCGGCCAAAATTGTTTTTGCCTTGGGCGGCAAAAATCCTAGAGCCGGCCCTGACTGGGACAGGGACTGTCTCTCACTCTGTGTACACCGTGTGGTAACTAGTACAATGGGTCCCTGTTCTCTTTTGGGGCTTAATCATTACCGTCACACAAACAACACAGCCTCCTTTGCTGCAGTATTGGCGCACCTTACAGCATTTAATACATTTAACCTCACAGCCTAGCCAGGAAGGGAAGTATCCTTGTGTTACAGATGGGAAGCTCAGGCACAGAGGGATGTTGCATAAATATTAGCTATAAGGATAAGAGAAAATTCATCCCTTAGGACAAATCTTGGCTCCGTAAACCAAGTTTGAGTTTGGCGTTGATTCTCATTTGCACTAAGGCCTTGTTTTTTCTGTCTCCCATAAATGCATGCCAGCCTGCCCTCTGGATTCCTCCCTGTGCTGTGCTCTGCTCTGCTCAAGGGTATACCATATTTGTCACAGGGGATGCAGAGAGCTGACAAGCTGCAGGTAGCGAGTGCTGTGGAGAAATTCTAGCCTCCTTTTGATAGGCTTAAATAAATACCTTAAGATTCAGCTGATGATGCCAGAATGACACAAGCACCCCTGTCAAAGGTCAAGGAGCAGAGAGCAAAGCAAATTTAATCCTGAGATCTGGTTGTTCTTTCTATCATGTCCGCCTGCTGAAATCTGATTTGGCAGCTTGGCTGTACAATGTGTACCTTCTGCCTTTGGAGAGAGGGAGAGAGAGAAAGAGGGGAGGGGAGGATGAGAGAGAGAGAGAGGTCACTTTTTTTTTTTTTTTTTAAACACACACGCACAAATTTGGTTCTGTCTAGCAGTTCACTCACCACCCAGAAGAGGGATTTGGCTACCGCTGTTCTATGTAGTCTGCTATTCCTGTATGCCAACCAAGGAAGCCAAAAGAGAAGGCAAGAAAAGATGAAATACAAAGATGACAATAATAAAAATACCTGCCACTTCTGTATTGTCTGTCTTTCTAGGATTGCAAAGCACTTTACAAATAGTATTAACTGTATCATCATAGTAATGCCAGGTGTAGTGGACTATCCCCATGTTGCAAGGAGGTAAATTGAGCCACAGAAAGGTATCCTTAAGCAGCTCTGAAAATCAGACATAATGTAACTAAGTCCTTATCTACACACACAAGAACTGCACTGATTTGGTTTAGAAAGGGATTCAGTTAAATCCAGTGCAATGCCCCTTATATGGACAATCAGTTTAAAAGTGACTTACGTTGCGGTAACCTAAGTTGATTCCTTTCCGTACCTTACTATGGCTCTTGAGAATTAGAACCCTAATGCTCTAAGAGCCTGATTCTGTATCTACTGAAATCAATGGCAAACCTCCCACTAACGTCCATGTCCTAAATAAACTCTAGTCAAAGCAGCTGGCTAAATATTTCAGTCAGCTGAGGGTTTTTTGTGGCCAAAGACTTTCAAGGAAATTTTTCATTTCCAAGAAGAGCTCTCAGAAGCCTGAAAATCTTTACAAATTCCACCTCATTTTCAGTGTCTCTCTGGGCTGTGTTTAGGGTTAAAACAATAGGAGTGGTAATAGAAATATCAGTAAGAAATGAATTAGCACCCTGCGAAGTTTTCTCTCTGACGACTCAGCGTCACATCCCCATGATCTCTCTGGTTCTGGTTACGAAGCAGTGAAGCAGGTTGTGTTTGTAGCTGGTACAATAAGCTCCCTCTGCTTTCCTGAGAGTTGGAATCTTCAGGGGGTCCTTTCACTTAATAAACTAGATGAGTTCTTAGCCTCAGGATGCAAACAAAACACCCCCCTCTCCTCCTTTATTGTTCTCTAACTTTTCCCTCTCTGCCTCTTTCTTTCCCTCTTCTTGCTTTTTCTCCCTCTTCCTTGTATTTCTACTTTGTCTTCCCTATCTCTCTAGTCTTCTCTCACTCCTTTGTTTCCCCCTCTCCTTTTGATTTCTTTCTTTCTCTTCCTCTCTTTTCATTATTCTCCCTTTCTTCTCTCCGGTCCTGATTTCCCCCACCCACCCACCCCTCTAACTGCTGCTGTCCCATCCTGCACAGAGCCCAAATGAAGTCAATGGGACTATGGGTGGATGAATCCCCTTTGCATGGAATAACTTGCACAATAATATGTCTCTATCCAGCCCCACCACCCTACCCACCCACTCTCTGTATATCATTCTCCGTCCCTTCTGTTTCATTCAGCTTTTCTCTCTAACCAGAGGAAGCTTTCTCCCTCCCGACTTCTCTCCTCCCCTCCCCTTTGGGTTGAAAATTTAGAGTCTTGACAAAATAAATAAAATAAGTACATTTGGGGGAAAGAAAAATGATAAAGTGCCTCTTGGTGGCAATTGAGCCAAAACAGGCCCATCTGTTCCTGAGATGCATTTGACTAGGTCTTAGTATATTCATTAATCATGGAGGCCAGAGAGTTTGGAAAACATTTCTTTTTTTAAAAGAAGTGGCCTGCCAAGTAACTTTAAAATAATAATACTTTGCCTTTCTCTAACCTTCTGGTGAAGACTCTGAACACCCGACTCTCTGTTGCCCTTGTGTAGACATTTACATTGCAAAGGGAAGGCAAAATGCAGGTAAATCTGATCTGGCTTTACTTCACACCCACTTTTCACTGGTGAAAATAACCACATAAGAGACCTGATCCTGCACTGGTGTAAAATCGTCTAGCTGCATTCATTTCAGTGATGCTCTGCTGCTGTAGAACAGTGAAGGATCAGTCTCCTAAGGTGGTTATTTACACCAGTGAAAAGTGGGTGTAAATTGCTGCGAAATTGACTTCAGTGGAGCTATGTTGATATACACAGCAGAGGATCTGGATCATACTGCATGGCCACAGAGAATCAGATTCATTGTGTACTGAATCCAGGCTGTGTGATCTAGCAAATAAATTTGATGCCAGTTCTTAGAACACACTTGAAACCTTCAGGGTCTACAAGATCTGCAGTAAATGAGGTGACTAACTCACTGAGCAACAAGCACAGGCAGAGCAATACAAGTGTTGGCTGTTGTAGGGGACAGAAGTTAGTGAGAGCCTCTGGGTCTGGGCTTTGCTCGCACTGTGTCTATTGTTGAGTAGCTTTGATCTACAATGATTCAGTTTATGTATAGTCTGTTCCAGACAAACTCTGTTGCGGAATGTGTCACAGCGATGCTGTGCAAACAATGCAATTACTGAGTTAAATACTACTTGGGAGCGATTTAACAGCAGAGGAAAGGGACAAACTATGGGCCACATTCACTAGTGCCCCACCACTGGCTGCTTCACACTTCTGACCATGGAAAGCACCTGTAAATTATGCTTAATGGTTAGGCTAGGTTTACCACCGCTCTGAACTCTGGGTGGGGCAAAGCAACCGGGACATGTCGGTGTGTCTGGCCCCATGTTTATAGAGGAGCTTAATGATGTGAACAGCCACAGGGGGGCTGTTCCAGATGGCAGGACCCTCACAGGAGGAGAAGGCTCTGGCATCAATAGTAGCAAGGCTGTGTGGAGGGACTGCCATTGCTGGTCGTGTGGAAGGAACAAGTATGAGAGCGGAGGCGGATCATCGCCCTACAGAGTATGGAAACATGTTATAATAAATTTAGGTCATGTGTTTAATTAATTGTAGGGAACTTGGACAAGGGTTCGGCATCAGAAAAAGCCACCATTTCATCTCCCTGCAGAAGGAGAGGAGCAAGTGTAACCCACACACCTTCTGGGTGTGATGTTCTGTCCCATCTAGTGGCACCAAGACCACTTAGAGAGAGTTAAATGAGTCTGCGCTACAGCCTTAGCTAAGAGCCAGACGTTTGGAAAATGTTTTATTTTCTCTCCGTGGACATTTTTTTTTTATGAACAGTCGAAAAAATTTTCAGCCAAATACCAAAAGTTTTTTGAATTTTTGGCCAAAATCTTTTCTATTTTATATTTTTTGGGGGGGTGGTATGAAAAGTCAAAATTTTCCACAGAAAGCAGAAACTTTGTGAAACATTTTACTTAGAGGAAAGCCCAGTTTCCCTTAGGCAAAAAACACTTTCAGTGTAAAATTTTCAACGAGCCCTGCTGAAAACTTTCTGAATTCCAAGCTGACTGCAGAAACCAACTCTATCATTTTGAACCATCCCACCTGCGGATGTGGGGTTCCCCACCCAGTAACAAAATAGCACAGGACACCCATCAATAGGAGTCTCCGGTTGCTTTCTGATCAGCTGCTTTCTGTGGTGACAGAGTCAAATAAATAAATGATGCCAGACTCTAGCTAATCTGTAAAATGATTCTCTGTAGGGGAAAATCCATGGCCTGCCATTTGGAGTTTACATCAAGAAGGTCTAATCAGACTAGAAAGATGATCCAGTGGCAATTTACTCCCCATGGGAGATCTGTGTACTTCACAACTGGGGAAGAGAGGGAGTGTGGGAAGCATTTGATGACCCATACACTAAGCAATAGCCTCCCAGCCCCACTCTTTAACTACCGACATCTTGGGGTCATGGAAACAGGGCTTGGAAGCTTTCTGCATTTAGCACATTAGTTCAGAGGAATAAACACAGCTCTCTACTCCACACAATAGCAAGAGATGTCTGGAAATCACATATTTACACTGGAATCTCCTCCCCACGTATTTATTTAAAGTCACAGTACTAGCCACTGATTTTCCTTTCATAAATGTCTAATGGCTTAAAAAGGAGGAGAGGAGGGAAGGGGAGATGATTTTAGTAGAGCGGGTGACGTTTTGGGGAGGAATTAATTTATTTATTTATTTTTGGCTAAAATCTGTAGATTTGGGTCAACCGAAACATCTTATGACTTTGTATCAAATTCACCAAATTGTTTATCAAAACCAAACAAATTCCAAAAAAGTCAAAATGTTTAGAATGTCAAAACTGTAATTTGACCCATCCTCATGTATGGCATAGAGACTTGGCCTGCCACAAGGAAAGAAATCAGTTGCTCTCCACCTTGGAAATGAAGGTTGGGCACTCCATGATAGGAAATGAAATGGGATTATGAGGGGCCTAATGTGGGTTGCCTCAGTTGAAGACAAGTTGAAGGAAGCTAGGCCATGTTGGTATGGACATGTCCGGTGGAGACTTGAGAGTTATATTGATAGGATGGCCCTTCCAATGACAGTGGACAGAAGATGACCAAGAGGGAGGCCAAAGACTCTGTTCATGGATTAGAGAATCCAATTTTGCAGGACAGCCAGGAATAGTGTGTCAAGTTTTGGAAGAAGGCTATAAAAGTCGCCGACCCTGAATAGGGAAGTGGAAAGAAAAAAGAAAATCTTTGGGGCTGGGACTTTCCTTTTGCTTTGTGTGCCCAGTGCCTCACATAATGAGACCCTGATCCTTGCTGGGAGCCTTTAGATCAGGGCTCCCCAACGTGGTGCCCGCAGGTGCCATGGCACCCGCCGGGGCACCTAAGTGCGCCCACGTATTGGCCGGCGGACGAGCATCCGCCAAAATGCCGCCGAATTTTGGTGGGGAATTTTGGCAGCGATGCCTCTGGATGATGCCGCTTATCGGCGGCATTTCGGCGGATGCTCATCCGCCGCCACGGTCCTCCGTGGCTCGTCATTTGGCACCCGCCAGACGAAAAAGGTTGGGGACCACTGCTTTAGATGCTACCACAGTACAAATAAATAACAACAACCAAGATTAAAACTTGAGCCTCCTAACTCTGTCCCCTCCCAGTGCTGCCAACTCTCATGATTTTATTGTAAGTCTCCCAATATCTGGTGTGTTTCTTACAGCCGCAGCTTCTGAAGTCAAGTGAATAGAAGAGAATCTCAACTTCTTCTTTTTCCTTTTCCTTTTTTTTAATTAATAAAAAGTAAGTTTCTAGCTTACCTCATAGTGGAGAAAAACCTTAAACTGTGACCAAAATGCACCCCAAAGGCTCAGAAATCAGAAGGTAAATGAAAAACAAAACCCATTAATTATATTTTTGGTTTAAAAATCATGATTTTTGTTTTAATCTCATGATTTTGGGGGAGGCGGGGTTGACTCGTCTCTTTTGAATGCTTAGAGCTGCCATACTATTCATTGGACCACAGTGCCTCCTAGGTACATCATATTACCCTCTCAGTTTTCCTATCTATAATATTCAACTAATAATAATCACCAATCTACCACTCTGGACGTCTCTCACCGGATGGTTCAGGCACTTCGTGCAGAGCTGGCACTCACTTTACAGGCTTTCTCACAGACTGGCTTGGGAGCTATGTGAGAGAGAAACAAATTCTAATCAGACATCTCTTGTCGCATCCCTTTTTTTCTCTCTCTTTCCTCTAATAGAATAACATGCTACTTTTCCCATGCGGAGTGCGGCACACATTGCTCTTGAGCAAGTAGCTGTGAAGTGACCTTGAATGGCAAACGAAGATTTAAAGTTCAAAATCCCTCACTAGGAATTGCTGCGTTTGCCATGGTTACCTCATGATCTGTTATATATGCAAATAGCCTTGTGGATGCAGCATTAGAAGGGATGTATTAGCTGAACTGTAAAATCTCTGGACTGTTTTGTTGAGCAAGGAAGTAAGGATGGAAATCTCTAAAAACTCAATTCTTCCACCTTTGAAATGGTGAGTGAAATTCACCCCTCTGTGCAAGCCCTATGTACCAGGTAAGCCCTCAAAATAAGGCTTTGTGCTAGCCATCAGCACAAAGGTCTATTACGCTCCTTATGGATGATAGAATCAGGCCCACTAAAATATAATAGCTGAAAACCACAATTTCTCTTCTGGCATCAGACCAACTTGAGACCAACGGGACTTGAAGTGACTTGCTCACTTTGCTTCGGTGGCAAAGTCCTATAGAATTTAAAGAGTGGTGAAACAAATAGGGTTCTGCAGAAAATTAATCTAAAATCCTAATAGCAAATGCTGATATTTCTGTAGGGTTTTGAATCATCCCATAGAATCCTAGAATCATGATATGTTTTCTATTATATTCTATTGGATGGTTTTTTTAAAAAAAAGGGCTAGAAAGGTGTCACGGAGTCCCCGGGCGATGCTCTGGAACTGCTCCCCGCAAAGCCATTCAGGACTTTGGGGAGCCTCCTCTCCCTTGGAACAGACTGTCTTCAGGGCAAGAAGCTCACATGGCTTCACCTCCTGGGTCTCTCCTTGGAGCATTCAGCATATGCCCCTCCGTGCGCTTCCCACAGCGAGTCCGCCCAGGTGGGGTCCTGGGGAAGCCAGAGGGTCCTGTACGCACCCCCACTTCACAGTCAGACGTGACTCTTAGCCAGCCAGTAAAACAGAGGTTTATTAGATGACAGGAACATGGTCTAAAGCAGAGCTTGTAGGTACAGCGAACCGGACCCCTCTGCCGGGTCCATTCTGGGGTCCCGTGAGCCAGACACCCCCGTCTGCACTCACTCCTAGTCCCCAGCCAGCTCCAAACTGAAACCCCCTCCAGCCCATCCTTCTCTGGGCTTTGTCTCTTTCCCGGGCCAGGAGGTCACCTGATCTCTTTGTTCACCTTTAGCTATTTCCTTGCAGGGGGGAAGGGCCCTGGCCA
The DNA here is from genome assembly GCF_002925995.2 of Terrapene triunguis. Lineage (NCBI taxonomy): Eukaryota > Metazoa > Chordata > Testudines > Emydidae > Terrapene > Terrapene triunguis. The sequence goes on from NW_020664404.1 coordinate 10,681,188, forward strand.
TTTGTTGCCAGGGAGACAGAGTCTCAGTGATTTACACACACTGGCCTTTATCCCACCACCTAGAGACTTAAGAAATGCATAGGGGAAACTGAGGCACCCACACAGTATTCAGAGGAAACATTAAGAACAGTCCCACTTCATCACAAAAGGTTAATCCTTTTCTGTTACAGGCTTTAGAGCTTTTTCACAAGGGCAAGGTCTCACAGTAAATCAGAAGATGAATGAGTTTCACTCGGAGTAGGTAAAAGCTCCCACATTTTCACAGTAAAGGCTTTTGGGTAAAATTTTCAAACCAACCAAGTGATGTAGGGGCCTGAGTCCCATTTTCAAAAGTGACTTAGGACCAGATTTTAAAAGATATTTAGGCATCTAGTGGGATTTTCAAAGCAGCTAGGTGCCTAAACCTCATTGATTTCAATGGGAATTACTCACTCAGTAATTTTGAAAATCCCAGTAGATACCTTAAGTACCTTTAAAAATCAAATCCTTAGGTGCTTAGGAGCTTAATTTTTATTTGAAAATCAGTGGAACTTAGGCATCCAAGTTAGAGTGACTTGCAATCATTCCAGTGAAACGTTTTTTCATTGGAATGTGCTGATTCAGTGAAATTAAAACATTTGAGACAGAAAGTTCCATTTCACCGAAGACCCAATGGCATCTGGGCAAGGTTGTGTCTGAAACCTGCCTGGGTTTCCTGCTAGCTCACCAGCTCACATCGTTAGCAGCCTACCTGGCAGTTTGCTGGGGATCCCAATGCTTCCAGGCTTTGTGGCTCTAAGACAGTCCCCCAGGCAGACTGCCTTGCAGCTGGGGACTCCAGGGCTTCCAGGATCCATGGTGAATGGCCTCAGAGTCAAAGCTTGGTTCCCTTTTATGGAGAATTTTTTAATTTTTGGTTTGCATTTCAAATGGGAACAAAACCAATTTTCAAAATATTGAAATCCTCCTACACAAAATGGAATCCAGCTCTATCCTAAGTCACTTAGGTACTTGTGAAAATTTTACCCTTTATCATTTATTTATTACAATAATGACTAGAAATCCCATACCAGGACCCCATTTTGCTAGGTCCCTTCTATAATCTTACTATCAGGCTGCACTGTCTATTACTAGTGCTAGGTTGGAGAACATGCACGGGGAGGGAACTGAATTTTGTCCTAGGTGGAAGCCTCCGTACATAAAGAAACTTGCCTTAGAGTTATCCAGGCAAGTTCTACTTTTACAGGCCCAGTACAAGTGGTTTTGTAGTCGTCCTGCTATGGGAGGTCCTATTTAGTGCACCTTGAAACCCCATTCAGATGCTTTCAGCTGAGACACTTTTGATTCTGCTTGGGACTCTCTTTTGGAATTGATTTTACCTTTGGTGATGGATAGAGGATGTGGGAGGTCAACAAGGGAAATCTGCTCTCATACTCAAGTTTTCTGACCTGCAGCGGCTGAACAAAGCAGTCTATTACTTCTGTTCTATACCCTGCTTGCATTGAGGCCATTGAAACATTTGATCTTCAGTATAAAAGACTGACATGTGAGCTACCCCTGAGGGCTAAATCACGGCATTAGCTAGATTTCCTCTCCTTTTCTTTCTATTTGGGAGAGTTCAGACTGACCTCTCCACCCTCCGTATGTCAGTTCTCCCCACAAACACACTCCTACTCCACGCTCTGCTCCTCCTCTTTTGTTAACTTGAAAAATGTGTGATGGGTTCCCCCTGGGGTGCCACCTAGAACTGGGGTACCACTGAGTCCTCTGCCCCACCAGTCTGAGCTCTCTCTCTCTCTCTCTTTCTGTGCTGCTGTGACAAGCTGCAGACACGCTCCCGGTCTTACACTTCTTCCAGCATACACACAGGTAGGGACACACCCACCTGCAGTTACATGCAGGCTCTCTGACTAGCCACTGCTTGAACCAACAGTAGAAAGGCTAAAGCCAAGATAACTCTCAGCTCCCCGAGCATGCACCCCCTTTGGAGCATAAACCCAAAATTATATTATCTTGTGCTGCACAGGGAACTGTACAGCATAAGCTCATAGACTTCTCCCCCTCCCCCCCCGTCCCAGTGTGGAGAGGAATATGCAATAGCCGCTCTGAGCTAAGATTCCCACGTACCTCACTCCAAACTCACTGGTTTAGATTAAAACTTAAAGTTATTAACTACAAAAGATAGATTTTAAGTGATTATAAGAGATAGCAAACAGATCAAAGCAGACTACCTAGCAAATAAACAAAAATGCAACACAAGCTTAATATACTAGATAGATTGGATATGAATAGCAGATTCTCACTCTAGCTGATGGCACAGGCAGACTTGTAGATTCTTAAGGCACAAGCTGCATTAGCGTTACAGCTTGGGTTTCTCAGGTCTTCATACACAGACTAGAAATCCCTTTAGCCTGGGTCCAGCACTTTGCGCCCCCCTCCCCGTCCCATTCAGTCTTTTTTCCTCAGATGTTTTCAGGAGTCTTCTTGTGTGGGGAGTGAAGAACAACAGATGTCACTCCCTGCCTTATATAGCTTTATTATAGGGTAGGAACGCTTTGTTTCAAAACTTGGTTCCCAGACCGGTTTGTGGAAAAATACTGACATATCAAGATGGAGTCCAGAGACGTGTGATCTGGTCACATGACCTTGCATACCTTGCTGAGTTATAGCCGCCATTACTTATAGGCTGTTTGGAATGTTCACAGGAAGGTTAAGTTCTTCTTGGGTCCATTGTTTTTGCTGATGGGCCATCAGCACTGTCTGGTTTCTTCATTGTTGTAACAGAAAGGCTAGTTGTGGGTGTCACCCAGAGTAAGCATGATTGAATTACAGATCCCTAGTCAATATTCCTAACTTTAGATACAAAAATGATACATGCATACAAATAGGATAATCATCTTCAGCAAATCATAACTTTTCCAGTGACACCTCACATGACCCATCTTGAATAAAATTCATCATAATTATGCTATACTCATATCGTAATAATATCACTATGAAGAATATGGTGTACAGTGTCACAAAACGCTGCATCCTTGTGCAAAAAAATTCAATGCAGAGACACCTCCTGCCTCTAGAAGGTAAAAGACTTGCAGCCCATTCAGGGGTAATGTAAGTGCAAGTGGAAAATATACCTTACATTAGATTGATAGATGCAATACATCTCTTGTCCCTATTGGAGAGATCACTTTATTGCAGGATACATAAGGGGAGCAGAAATGACTCAGGAGTACAATGAGAGAACCATTTTCCCCTTTGCACCCTGTGGACATTATGTTTATTAAGTTCAATTTTCCTTTCAAAGAGAGAATCATGCCATGTAATTATGTGTCTCTGGCTTGTCAGCGCCTGAGAAGTCTTTTGACAGTTAGGGCACCAATTATATTGATAGATTGGCTCCTTGAAGTCCACAGCAGCCAGACTTCTCTTACCCTCACACACCTGCTGAGCCATTCGTTAATGCAAGTGAAGTGATGCCCCCATGAGAGGGATGAGGCAGACAAGATGGATCAGAGAAGCTCAGGCGTGTGGTGGGGGAGGACTGATTCACAGAAGGGTAGAAGCGCTTGCATGAGATGAAGTTAACTTGATACAATGGTTTCAGTCACTGTGGTTGAAATTCGCCCTTTCACTGGTCCTCTGTAGATTCCACCCACTGTGATTTTACAGCTCTCTGTTTTACAAAGGGTTAATAAGGATCAGCAAATCAAAGTGTACAGAAATGCTGGCCCCTGGCCATCTGGCGAGACTCCCCTCTGATGGGTAGCAGAAAGACATGCACTGTATCTGCTTATCTGTTTTTTCCAGCTGCAGAGGTACACTAATTATACTAATTACACACACTTTTCTTCTATGGGCAATGCCATTTGAAAGAATAATTATGTCACATTCAAAACTGTAGATAAAATTCAAAAGAAAAAGGGGGGGAAAAAAAAAAGCTTGAGACCCTATGGGCTGGATTTTCTTCTCTGTAACACTCATGTAAACCAGGAGTGACTGCACTGTAATCTTTGCAGTTTCACGGGTGTAAAATTGGTGCTAGTGAAAGGAGAATCAGGCCCTGATTCCCCCCCACTGTCTTGCACCATGTGCTGCTGTTTACACCTGTGCAATGTAAGGTGAAAGAGGATGTAAAATGCTACTATTGCGATGTGGTGGAATTATACACCCTCTTTGCACTTGCCTTGCATTCCTGTGAATGTCTGTACAAAGTGCAAAGGGAGAGAGAGGCCCTGGGTGTTCTGATAGAAGACATAAGGCCGCACATCCCATTGACACTTCGGCTTTGTCTACACTACCAAGTTTTGTCGACTACACTTATATCGACACCCAGAAGTCGACAATAAAAATCAGAAAAGCTTGTTCCCATGATCATAGCCACGTGTTGCACTTTGCATAATCTCTGTGAATCTAAGGGTGAAATGTGTGCTTAGGGGTGGAGCGCTAAGGCAGAGCGCTTGGATGCTGAGTTTGAGCAGCCAGATACCATGGCTGTCAGAGGAGCCCACAGGGCAGCAATTGAAATCAGGGAGGTTTTGAGGAAACACTTTGACAATGAGTAGCAGCAACATATATCTTTAAAGTAGCTTTTATGGTGCATTACAGGCTTTTTTCCTAGGAGGCTATGTTGACATTTGGGGCCACATATGCCAGTAAGAAAATTATTGAAATGCCTGTACGTGTATGCGTTGTGATTGCAATGTGAATTTGTAGAAAACAAAATAAAGATGATTTACCATTATAAAACTTTGCCTTTATTAATCAAGAAAAAGCACAGCGACACTCACCAAAACACACATGCTTGCTGGGAAAGGAGTAGGATGACCAGATCAGAGAGATAAAATATCGGGACACTGTGGGGGCGGGCGAGCAAAAAAAAAAAAAAGCAGTTTCGCTGCACACGGAGGGCCCGGGGCCGGGAGAGCAGCGCAGAGGCTGCTCCAGCCCTGCAGCCCGCGGGGCAACGCGGTGGGTCTGGGCGGGGGCAGCACGGAGTGGGCAGGAGCCGGGTGGGCAGTGCGGGGGCATGGGGCGAATCCCCACTGCTGCCGGGGGAGCCCCGCGCCTCTCCCTCCTGCTCTCGGCTGCGCTGCACTCCAGCGGCTGCAGCTCCTTCCCGGCCGCGCTCGCTGCCCTCCCCGCGGAGCCTCCCGCCCCCCGGCCCACCCTGGGCACATGCGGCGCGCATCCCGCCGCCGGCGGGGAGCCCTGCGCCTCTCCCTTTTGGCTGCGCTCCAGTGGCTCCTTCCCAGTAGGCGCCCCGCCGGGAAGGAGCCACTGGAACACAGCCGAGAGCGGGAGGGAGAGGTGCGGGGCTCCCCGCTGGCGGCGGTACACACGCTGCATGTGCCCGGGGCGGGCTGGGGGGCGGGAGGCACGTCCCACCGGAAAGGAGCCGCAGCCGCTGGAGTGCAGCGCAGCTGAGAGTGGGAGGGAGAGGCGTGGGGCTCCCCGGCAGCAGTGGGGACTTGGCCCGTGCTGCCCACCCGGCCCCTGCCCGCTCCGTGCTGCCCCCGCCCGGACCCCACCGCGCTGCCCTGTGGGCTGCAGGGCTGGATCAGCCTCCGCGCTGCGCTCCTGGCCCCGGGCCCTCCATGTGCAGCGGCCCGGGGGCTGGGCAGAAACCCTCTGGCGCGGCGGGGGGCTCAGAGCTGAGCCCCCCCGTCTCCCTCCCTCCCTTGCCAGCCCCTCTTTGCCCGCCCAGTGCCTGGGTGCCGGAGCTGACTCACTAGCTCCAGGATCCAGGCGCCGCCGCCGCCACCCCATGCAGCTGCAAGCCTGGGAGGGAAGAGGAATGCCGCGTGGTTGGGGAAGAGGCGGGGCCAGGGTGGGAATTAGGGGGAAGGAGGGGTTGGAGCCGGGGCGGGGGGGGGACGAGAGTCCCTCCGGGAGGGCAAAATTTCTTGTTTGTCCAGTGTCCCAACCAAACATCGGTCAGGACGCGGGACAAAGAAGCAAATATCGGGACAGTCCCGATAAAATCAGGACATCTGGTCACCTTAGAAAGGAGGGACTGGGAAAGGGCCGACCCTCACAACTGTGTGTAGGTCCAGCTGTCATTGTGAAAGTTGTGCGAGGGGGTGGAGTGATGGGGAAACTGAGGAGTCCCAGAAAGTGGAAAGGAATGTGCGGGCGGGGGGCTGGTAAAGAATTGTGCATGTGCTGCAGTGGAGGTTGAGCCTGGACCTGCTCACTCTGAACCATTATTAAAGACTTGCACATTTCTGTTTGCCCCTCCTTTACTTTTATCATCCGTTCAGTTGCATCCCTAGCAAATGGTTGATTCTCTTTTCTGTTCTGCCTTTTGGCTTCCCAGCACTCCTTTTGTTCCCTTTTCTCTGTACTGGAGCACTGCAGTACATCCTGGAACATGTCTTCTTTGCTGCGTCTTGGCCTCTTTCTTATCTGGCAGAGGCGTTCGTCAGGGGTGCATAGGGCGTTCCTGAAGGCCACATCTGGTGAAGCACAGGGAACAATGCACAGAAGCGGGATTGTTAAATTCAAGCACAGCATTGAAACATTTCACTTATATGCACCTTTTGCAACATACCAATCACTTTCTCACTGATCCTTGCTTCAGGGCCTGAGCTTCCACCCAAACCGCAGCTTCAAAGCTCTGTCCACAACTATTTTTAGAGTGCTAACGTAGGGTGACCAGACAGCAAATGTGAAAAATCTGGACAGGGGGTGAGGGGTAATAGGAGCCTATATAAGAAAAAGACCCCAAAATTGGGACTCTCCCTTTAATATCGGGACATCTGGTCACCCTATGCTAATGTGAGCCTCACTACCTTGAATCTGTTGACCCGGGCTGGAATGCTTGCTCCTGCTTGTTCCAATATGTTGTGTAGACATACCCTAAGGGACTTAATGTAAACAAGACTCAGGCCTGGATAGATGAACGCATATAAATAGTCTGATTCTTCTATTCCTTGTGTCTTGAGCATTCATTTGTATTTGTGCAAAGTAACTACAAAGTGGAAGTAAATCACCCCAATCCTGATTTTCTAAACCATTATAAACCTGCTTTCCCAGTCTTACATTGTATAATGCAGAGAGGAACATACCTCAACTTAGATTCACGTACAACAGAGCTAGATACAAATCAGTTTCTTTCTGCCTGCTATTTCTTGGTTCCAAGTGGGATCTTTGGAGATACAGTATTAATTCACCCCATACACAAGCCAGTGTGTGTGTATAATATATATATAAACATTGTGGTAGAAACATCCATTTAATTATCTAGTCCGCATCTGGGAAGGAGAGGAGCGTGTCCTGGTTTTATTACCAGAGCTGCCCTGGATGAATCAGATGAAATTATAAAGCAAAGGAACTAGAGTGGTAAGACTATTTTATTGTTTGTTACAGCATAAGGCATTGCTGCCACCCCTCACCAGAGGATCTGAGCTCCTTCCATGTCAAATCAGTATCAATAGAAACGGCCCTAGTACACTTCATGGAGTCTCTGGCATGTCTCCCTCTTCAGGGGCAGAGATCCATTTGGGATAGGGGTTTTCACTGTTTTTAAAGACTTATTAATTGCCTCTCTTGAGGCTTTGGGTTGTTAATAGGGGATTAGGGTAGAAGAGGTTATGAGTATTCTGAATGCCATTCATCAAAGATTAGTCTGAGCCACAGAGCTCAGTTCCGGGTTCAAATTCTTCCAGACCTTGTGGGTATTTGGATTTGGGAAGGGATTGATTCAGGCCTGTCTCTATCCATGATCTAATCCTTTCTTTAAAATCTTGCTGAGCTTTCCAGCTCTCAGTGAGTTCCCGTGACAGAAAAATGGCTGACTAGTCAGACACTCTGATCTCACACCACTGGCGTTAATAAAGTTATTCCCGATTTACACCTAGGACTAGGGGAAAAAATGGGTTGTCCCGTCCCCCCCCAAACAATTTTCAATGAAAAAATTTCAATTTTCTGCAGGAAATTTATAAGGGACAAATTTTGTTTCATTTTGATTCAAAATTAATTTTTGGTTTAGAGCTGAATCAAATAGTACGTTTTTCCTTTTGGATTTTTAATTTTTTTGTATTTGAGATTTTCAGGTTCCCCCATCCCTTGCTCTCTCTCTTTTACTTTTTGTTGAGTGCTGTCTGGGGGCTAAGCCAGACCCAGAAGTCCCTTAAGTGTGGAGACCCAGAGCATCCTGAAATCACAAGGGTGAAACCTCCCCAGAAATGAGCAAAGCTAAAATATTTTTCTCTCTCCTCCCACGCCTATTTTTTTTCCCCATATGGGAAGATCTGAAAGGTAAGTCAGTGAACAGTGTACTTAACACCTTCCATGTCCAGTGCACATAGGTTCCTTTCTATCTTGAATTTACAAATGAGTTGAGAAGCGATTCATTTCCCTAATGCTTGTCTTTCTGGCCTCATATATTTGTAATCCTGCAAAGTATCAGCCTGGCCTGAATCAGAGTCATGTAATAGAACTGACCCTGTTATTTGCATTTCAAATATGCAGATGATTAAGTAAAGTGTGGTTAACTTGGAGAGATGTAGCTGCAAAATACTGCCTGAGTGATTAAAAATGGAACTGAGATCATGATCATGTTGTTGCAGAATTGTCATACTTCCCAGTCTGAAGGTAACTTTTTACAGCTATTTCCTCTGGTGAGAGATGATGTTTATTGTTGAGATTACTATCTGTTAGAATTATTTTATTTTGAGATGGACCCAAACTGAAACTCCACAGTGCCAAAAATGAGGACTTCAGGGGAAATAACTAATTTGAATGTATCTTCATTAGAGGATGAAGATTAATCATTCATCGCATCATTATCTGTCTGTCTATCTAATGCTACAGATGTAAATAACACTGAAAAATTGATGGGCCAATCAATCCAAACGGTTTAAAGTCTAACATGCCAGTCCTACAAAGAGTTCTCTGAGCTTGGATGATGTTCCTGCAGAATCTAATTAGCTTCAGGACTGATTATTTGCTTAAAGCTAAGTGCATGCTTAAAGCTAAGGTTTTTAAAGATGCCTACATTTGTTAAAGTTCAGTGGGATTTGGGCATCAAACTCCTTAGACTTTGTCTACACTGCAAACTAAATGACAAAAAAATTGGTCATTCAGGGGTGTGAAAAAACCACATTTCCCCCTCCCCCCGAACGACAAAAGTTTTGCCAACAAGAAGCGCCTCTATGAACAGCGCTTTGTCAGCAGGAGAGCTCTCCTCCCCACAATCTTAACGCTGCTTATTGGGGGTGGAAGTTTTTTGTTGGCAGTAGAGCTCTCTCTCCTGCCTACAAACAGAATCTACACAAAAAGAACAAGGAGTCCTTGTGGCACCTTAGAGACTAACAAATTTATTTGAGCATAAGCTTTTGTGGGCTAAAACCCACTTCATCGGATGTATGGAGTGGAAAATACAGTGGAAGAGATATATACACAGATAACTCTTCCTACTGTATTTTCCACTGCATGCATCCGATGAAGTGGGTTTTAGCCCACGAAAGCTTATGCTCAAATAAATTTGTTAGTCTCTAAGGTGCCACAAGGACTCCTCATTCTTTTTGCTGATACAGACTAATACCGCTACCACTCTGAAACCTAGCATCTACGCTGTGCGCCTTTTAGCGGCGTGGCTGTAGTGGCACAGCCATTTCGCTAAAAAGTACGTAGTGTAGACAAAGCCTTATACTCCTTTGAAAATCCCAGTCTACATGCTCAGGTCTATCAGGACAAGAGAGCAGGCTTGAGCCATAAGTACAGATACTCAAAACATTCTGGGTGAAATCCTCGCCCTATTAAGTCAATGGTCATACTCCCTTAGACTTCAATAGGCACAGAATTTCACCCCCTGATAGCAGTTACGTCATATTGTTATGTTGGGGGAGTGGGAAAAACCTCAGTGAAGTTAGTGGGTATAACTACTGCCCTTCATTCCTGATGAATCTAAAAAATAATCAAGCTCCTTTTGGAACCAGGCAGCTGTAACAATAGAAGCCACCACCTAAAACACAGGTACATGGCAAGGCTTGAGTAGAGGCTGAACTATGTGGTCCCGAGCTGTTTCCATGGAGACTGATATAGCAAAGGAAGGGCTGGGGCAATGGACCATGGAGCTGTGTATATCTCTGTGTGTGAGAAGAGCAGCAGAAATACATAGAAAAGCACAGAGATGGAGCAAAGAAGCCCCAGACACAACTAGTGAAGCCCAGGTAGCATATCCCTGAGAAAAAAGCTGAAAGAGAAAGCTTTTTGGATAAAGTGCTGGCTGGAGAGAGGCTTAGCACTGTGAGCAAAGAAACTGTCTCCTGTAGTTTGATCCCTGCTGTGTTCAGGGAAACAGAACTTTGTACATTCTTTGAAAATAATCAGGATTGCATCAAAGAAATACCTGACTCAGTCATCAATTTCTAACTGGCTAACCGCTTGGGTCAAAAAGAGTAACACTATGAAATTTTACAAAGCCCACTCACTGCCCCCCAGCTTTGGAAAGGTCTAATTGCTGTGTATAGAACAGGTTTAGAAATAAATCATAGCCTATTTTTTAATATTCATTTAAACTGTGATTCATAAAAGCCTTTAGCTGACCACTTAAGAACACCTTGGAGGTTATAGGAATGTGTCTCAGCACAGCCAGAAGCATGGAGCTATATTGTTCTTTCACTGTGTGTATCCTCCTGACATGCAAAGACTACCCTAACTTGACAGTCATGAGACTGCTCCTACATGCACAAGTAAACAAAGAGGAAATCAGAGGACAAATCAGAGAAGAGGGGTGATAGGAGGGGATGTGTCGGAGGGGCAGGGCGGGGACTAACCTATAAAAATGAAAAATAACCTGAGTGGAAGCTTCATTCTGCATCCCTTACTCCAAACTGCCCCCCTGACAGTACCAAGGCCTGTGCAAATTATATTTACTGGGCCTGATTATCCTCCTTTAAGTACTTCTATGATCCCGCCACCAGCAGAGTATCTGAGCACTTCACAATCTTTACTGTGTTTATGTTCGCAACATCCTTGGGTAGAGCAGTGCTCTTATTGTTATTGTACAGATGGGAAACTGAGGCACTGGGCTCAACGGCCGTTAGAAGCCAAACTCCTTTCAAGCATTCAGCCCAATGAGACGAATGCCAGATCCACAAAGGTATTTAGACTCCTTGTTTCCATTTAAATCAATTGAAGACAGTGATTTCAGTAGACGTTAGGAGCCTGAATATCTCTGTGGATCTGGGCTTAACTGGCTTTCCCAAGTTCACACTGGAAGACTGGGGTGGAGCAGAGAATTGAACCTGGGTCTTCCAAAACTTGCACCTTCACCACTGTGCCATCTTTCCTCTGCCTCATACTGTTGTAAATCGGGAGCAGCTTCATTGGAGATGCAATATCAGGGCCATAGGAGTCATGCTGAATATCCAGCTGTATAATCAGGAGCAGACTCTGATCTCACATGTTTAAAAGAAAAATTGCTTCTTTTACCCGTGTTGCTAAGAAAATGAAGTCCAATTTCATTTTCTTTCATTAGTTAGTTTCTATCAGTTTCACTTTCTGCTTTTCTGTGATTATCATGTTGCAGCAATATTGCGCTTGAAAACACAGCAGGGGAATGAAGGGAAAACCATCCAGATTGTTACCAGACAGTTTGATGTTAGGCTTTGTAAAAGCTTGTTTTCACAAGACCTAAATTGACCTTACATGGGTTCATAAGCGGAATGTTTTAAGAACATGGGATGCCTGTAAAAACAAATCTCATGTTTTCTTATAGCCTAGGTGCTATTTTCTATTCTATCCTCTTCTTTCTCTATATCTATGTTCATATATATGTATGTAAGTATAAAGAGAGACAGAATGAGATTACGTTTGGATAGATAGGATAGATATCTATCTATCCAAATCTAATTTATAATCTATAGCTGCATTGCTATATCGATACCTATGTCGGTCTGTCTCTCTCTGTGCATATATATATCTATAGCTATACACACACATTCTTGTTTTCTAAAAAGACCTCTAGGCCCAGAATATACCACATAGACCCCCTTTTTCTGCTCCTCATCTTTGAGAGGCTCAGCAACCCTACCTCTGGCAGAGAAGAGCAATACAGAATTCCCTTTGGAAACAAGCAATTCTGTTTATTCAGTGCTCCATGGAGAGGGTTAGTCCGTGGGCCAAAGACAAGAATTTAGGGCATAGATTGAGACTGTAATGCCACTAGAGCACTGAGCACTACCCACATGCCTGTCCTCAGGGAAAAACAACTCCTTAATATGGACCAGCAATCTGTATAACCTCTATGCAACACTTACAGAGACAGCCAGAGAGAGAGACAAGGAGATAGATGGATACAGTGGTGAACCATGTGAAGTGTCAGTCAGTTGGTTTAAAAAAAGCATAAGAGAGTCCTAAGAGAGACCGTCTTTTTATAAGATGAACTTATATGATATGACAGTCACACATTCCAAAATTGAATTAATAAATCATTCACAGCACTAGCTGGTATAGTTAATACACTTTTTGTGCCCCAGCAGAGAGGAAAATGGCCTGCTTTTCTTGGCTTTATAACATATTAGGTATAGAATTAATGATTAGGCTTTCTAACCTTATTTACTGTAGAGAGGAGTTACTTGTAAAGGAATGGTGAGTTAAAAAGCAAAATAAAAATTTTGCAAACATGGGAGTTTGATAGCTTACAGTTGTGGTTGTTTCAGAGTGGTAGCTGTGTTAGTCTGTATCAGCAAAAACAAGGTCTCGTTTTAGTTGTGGTTATATTATCCATTGCGCCCTGTGTGTGTAAGTTTGCAGAGTAGGTAGGACAACCTAGAAGACTTCACATAATAAGACCATGTGAAAGATATGAAAAAATATATATTATGGCCCAAATTTTGTAAAGCAGACAGGCAAAAGTGCATGCACACACAACCTGGCATTGCCCATGTGCAACTCCCTAACACACACTACAGAGATGATGGCAATATTGATATAGATCATATAGAATGCGTAAAAGATCTCATGGTGCTTTATAAACTATGCCTAGGGATCACGTCACCCATCACTGGACTCACCTCTGAATCAAGGAGTGGGAGGGGAATCTAGCAGCTGTTTTAACAGTGCACAGCAACACTATACAATAGCTTAGAGCCTGAAGTGAAAGAGGAGAGTTGGCGATAGGAGGAGCTGACCCATTACTGTGAATGGCTTGTTCTGAGTGATCAAAGAGTTAAAGGTGTCAGAGTAGCAGCCGTGTTAGTCTGTATCCGCAAAAAGAACAGGAGTACTTGTGGCACCTTAGAGACTAACACATTTATTAGAGCATAAGCTTTCGTGGGCTACAACCCACTTCTTCGGATGCATATAAAGAGTTAAACTTTCTCAGGAGAAGCTTAAATTTTAGAAATCAGCCTTCAAAGCTTTCTCTCCGTTATCTGAAATCTACATGTGAGAATTCTGCTCTCAGTTGCTGGCTACCTGTGGTGTTTCCATGGAAAACAGGGTCAAATGTTCAAGGGAAAAATAAAGAAGATTTTGTTTTTAATAAAGCAGAGATGGAACAAATCAAGAACTCCTGTCCTACTAGGACTTTGAAGATTTGGAGACAAGGATACTTGGATCTTAACCTTCCCTGGTTTGCATTTTACAAAAGCAAAACAAAATGGATTTTACAAAACCAAAACTACATCTAGTTTTCCTCCTTTTTTGTTTCAAAGTAGTGATAAGCCTCAGTTGTGGAGCTTGAACCTAAATCTGGATATTCCCAGATTTTGAAGACAGGTTCAGATCCAAGGTTCAGCTTCCAACTCTATTTAAAAGGCAATGAGAATAAAAACCCTTTTATCTTGTTGTCTCTGCCACAGTGTCCACTTCCCGGCCTTTGTATCAGCCAAAGGAAGCTCTGGACATTTGATTTGTCCCTGTAATTGTCTGTGTTTTCATTCACAAATAGAGATTACAGAGAAGAGGATAGTATGGCTAATCAGACAGCCAAAGACAGAAATAAACAGATAAATCAGATTTTCCCCACAGTTGCTGTAGAAGTTAATTATTGAAATGTTAAGTGTATTAGACCCAATGAATAATTAAATCAAATAGTAAATTAAACATCCCTTTGACATAGAAAGTTGGAAAATAGCATGTTAGTTCCACTCCTCTGACACCAGAACATGCTCTCTCTCTCTTTCCAACTTGGAGACTACAAACAGGGAAACATCTCCTCTGAGACTGAAATAGTTTACTTCATCAGCAACTCAGCTCCTCAGTTATCTGCTTTCCTTCTACACAGTCTTAGTTCCTTTTTTAAAGGTTATTTTTTACTATGCAGTGCTCACAATATTAGAAAAGATGTTTTGCAGAATAAATACATAGATGGCAAGAGATGCAGAGAGAGAGAGAGAGAGATGGGGGAGGTGTGGTTTATGGCTGGAGAAAAGAACTGGGGATCAGATCTCTTAGATCCTGTTCTTAGCTCTGTCACTAATTCTGTGAACTTCACTAACCACTATAAAAAAAAAGAACTTTCATATTCCAGGGTAATTTTCCAAACCATGCTAAGTTTGCTGTTTAATTCCACAGCATTCTTTTACAAGGGAAATCACTTTATCTCTGGGCAAAATTCACCTCTATGCAGAGGGCCAGCACTGTTTCATGTACTACATGCTGAGTAATAACATGAGAGGACTCCATGTTTCTAAAGAGCTAAACTGGCTCTTGAATATACAAGAACGTGGTGTGAAACAGAAATTGGGGATAGATACACTGACAAACTTGGACCTTTTGGGGTGTTTGAAAATAGTGTTTGTAATACAACAATGTCATTGGCAATAGATCACTATTCATTTTGGCCTCTCATTCAATTGGCCTCTCAGAGTTGGTAAGACAACTCCCGCCTTTTCATGCTCTCTGTATGTGTGTATATATCTCCTCAATTTATGTTCCATTCTGTGCATCCGAAGAAGTGGGCTGTAGCCCAAGAAAGCTTAAGCTCAAATAAATTTGTTAGTCTCTAAGGTGCCACAAGTACTCCTGTTCTTTATTCATTTTCAGGATGCTTCCCTCAAATCCAATAGCTGCAGGTAGTGGAGGAAGAAACTAAGTTAAATAATGATTAGATTTAAAGGACTCACAACCCTTTGTTTTCCTTTCTACTTCATCTACCTGCAGAGAAAATTAATAGCTTTCATTATGTTTATTTGGGAGAAACTGTGGGGCACTTCTTGACAAAATATAAATCTAAAAGAGTTAAACCAGCTTTTCAAATCATCATTATTATTTTTGCTGTAGTACCTTTTCAGTTATATATATATATATATATAAAAACACCTTAGGCCAGATCCTTAACTGGTGTAAAGCAGTGGAGGTGTATTGATTTACTCCAGCTCAGGATCTGACCCCTTCATTGTAGCAGTCCCTGGGAGCCCAAAGCAGCAGCAGCCGTAAGCGTTCTGCCTCCACTATGCCAGGGTGTCAGCTCGTTGTAGTGGCCTTGAAATGATCACAGTAATTCCCTCTTTGATTCTTAACATGTAAAACCCACAATGGGAAGATGGGGGCAGAGAAACAGCCAGTTTAATGAATATTTTAAAAAATAAATCATGATTTTAGAGTCGAGTCTTCCTTTCTTTTTGTCTGTACTGCAGGTTTACTGGAGGTAGAAGATTAATTACATGTAAGGCCTCTGGCACTCTAGGCATGTACTCATCTTTCAGTAACTCCCCCAATGTTTAATCAGACTTATTATTTAAAAAAAAAAAGGCTTTGCCACGTAAATGAATCCCTTAGAGATTTCATTCTGGATCAATTTTTTGTTCCCAAGAAGTGAAACTATGGAAATAAACGAACTGGTTACCTGTGGAGTTCCTACAATCTTTAGCTTATCACTTGAGAGTGTCTGTAAAAGAGTAAATTAATCTATTTAGGCCATAATCATTAGTTTAAAGAAGGAAAAAGCCACAGAAATGCATTTTTAAAAAAGCATCCGAAACTAAGGCTGCTATTTAACTTCTCTCTCACCTGGATCTGGAGTGTATAATTGGGACCTTTATTTTCTTGCATAAGCAGGAATGGTGGTTTGCATGGACTGATAACACCTGTCAATCACAAGCAAAATTGCATAGGAATAAGAAAGCTGAAGTCAGGAGATGAGACTTCTAATAAAGACTAGGGGGCTGACCATGTGATTAAACGTCATGTTCATAGCTGCCATCTGCTTAATTACAACCCGCAGGCTTATCCTTGTCAGGGAGGGATCCATAAAAGAAACGCTCAATCCTGCAGTCCTTAGGCAATAAGGGCCCGATCCAAAGTCCATTCACATCAGTGAAAAGATTTCCAGTGATGTCCATGAGAACTGGATCGGTACCGGAGGCTTAGGCAGAAGTCCAACGCTTAATACAAAGTAAAATTTGCACTATGAATGGAATTAAGGTAGAAAATGTGAAACAAAATTATTTCTCTAAACAAACTTCCTGCCAGTTAACCAAGGTTGTTTCTTTGCCACCATCCTCTATAGATGTCCCATAAATATTGTGGGATTTCTAAAATTAAACATGAGGAAACTGGCCAGTCACGTTCATTAAAGAAGCATAAAGCTTTCTCTTTTCTCCCCTTGAGCTGTAAGAACAGGGAAAGCTTTTCCTTCAGTTGTCCAGAAGCCACAGGTTGTGTATTAAACAACAGTTTATTGTTCTCACCAAGAGAGGAGATGATGTAAAAAGCTGCTGTCTGTTTGCTTTTCGTGGCTCAGCAGATACCGGGTTCACTGCTGGTTGAACATGGGAAGGATGCTAGTGTGTAAATATCCTGCTGTGACTCAAGGGACTTGATCGCTGGCAGTTTTGATCAGCTGGGGAATTCTAAATCCATAGGCAACAAATGTGCACTATGAAAGGTTGCTTTCCACATCCCAGGATATATCCTTTGTATAGAGGGGAGGTTTCCAATTAGCCATTGCTGAACCACGGTTCTTTAGTTCCTGGGGGTTAATATGCTCACAACTGCATTGTAACCTACAGCAATTATCTGTGGTCATGTTAGGGCCTGATTTGAAGCCAATTCTAATAAATGGGAGTCTTTCCTTTGACTTCAGTGGGTTTTGGATCAGGCCCATAGAGATAAGGCAGCTCTAAAACACCATATTGGACCAGGACAATGATCCATCTAATCCAGTGTTTTGACTCAGAATGACACACAGCTGGTTACATCCAGCAGAGTGCTGTAGTGCACATAGACACTAGCCAGTGCATTGCAATATTAATCTCTGAATCTGTTTTTAAACTTACTATGGTAGCCGTGGCATGAGAAAACAAGAAATACAGCAACACGTGATCGCTAGCAAAAACAATGTAAATAAATCATAGCCCAATGAGAGCACCACAAGGGCCCATCTAAGCTTGTATCAAGCGGGACTTGGTGCCAGCCTGATCCAGAGAGAAATGTGCATGGCCCGTTTAGTTGTAGAGGCTGAACATGACGAGTATTTTTTTTTCTCTAGAAAGTTACCAGAGAAGTGATTACTTTTTTATTACTGCAATCAGGCTAATTACAACAAATATTCAACTGTGAATGCAACTTCTTTGAATGAAAGTCAGCTGATGAACTCGGTATCTCAGACACTGTAATTAGGCTTGGGATTCTAGGTTTGCTTTTGCTCTGTTTTAATAGATGACCAGGGCTTAAGGGCATTGGAGCAGGGACCTTGCCTAGCTGTATGGAGTCACAGGTGGTGTACTATGCGACAGTAGTGCAGATCTTCTTTAGCTGCTGTGTGTATGAGTACAGGTGAAAATTAAGGATGATCTTGCGGTTAACAAAGGAGACCTGAGTTCAGTTCCTACAGATTCCCTGTGTGATTTTTTGATAAGTCACTGAGGCCCAGATCCACAAAAGTACTTAGGTTCCCCACTTCCATTCACTTCAATCTCTCCATGCCTCCATTCCCCATCTGTAACATGAGAATCATATTACTCTCTTCCTCCCATCCTTTGTATTGTCCACTTACACTGTCAGCACTGCCTTTTACATGTCGGTATGATGCCTAGCACAATGGGGTCTTGATTTCAACTAGGGTCTCTTGCTACTATAATAATAATGAATTAATAAAGATGATGAGAGAAACACACAGCCAGGATTGGCAAAGACGTATCAAAGCCATCATTATTCTCTGTATCAAGATCATCCCGTTTCTCCTCTGCTCCTCCTCTGACATTAAAGATGTAGACACCACACACAAAATATCTTCTGGCTTTTCTTGATGGCTTTTCTCTTTCCCCTTCACATTTCATGGCATGACAACCTATCAAAGCTATCCCCATAATCTATTGTTCTCTGAGCTGAACTCTCCTTGTCAGTTATTAATCTTTGATGTTTTAAGCCATTAAAAACACACATTTACTCTCTCTTTACCTGCCGGTATTCATTCTCATTGTTTACCGTTCTCTTAGCCATTGCTCTGCTGAATGAGGTTAGCACTGATGAAAGATTCTGCCCTGAGAGCCCTTGAGATTAGAGTCCTTCATTAGGCCATAGAACAAGTATAGCTCATGCAATTGCAGTGCTGGCTTCTTTCACGCTTCATGCCCTGTGCTGCTATATTTGATCCCAGTCCAAAAGGGACACTCTCTAGCAGTGATAAGGTAGTGGAATGTCTATGCCAGTTCAGACCTTAGCCTCTACATCATGACTGCCAGCGAGAGAGCTAATTGCGGCTAATCAGAATGGCAATTTCTTTGATGTGTTTACTGGGAACTAGCCAAAGATGCATTATTCACCTCCCATCGTTTCACCAAACAACCATTGACAGAAATAGCTGGTGGCCTCTATCAACCTGGAAAGAACAATTCATTCCGGTAGACTTGATCCTGCAACTTTCTAGACACACTCAGCTTCCACACTTCAATCAGAGTTGGGGGTGATGGAACTTTTCAAACTGAGCCCTCCCCCAGTGTAGAATTTTTCACAATTTCTCCACGGGCAGGCTGTGATTTTTTACAGATTTGACTGTTCTTCAAAAATTGTTCACTGGATGTTTTGTGTAAATTAATTTCATTTTACAACTGAAGGCTCAGTTGTGGCTTTACTATGAGTCCTGGGTTAGGAAGAGTGAATCGTCTGGGGAGTCACAGCTAAGGCCCTGCCACCTCCCCTTCCCCCCGTCTCTGCTGCTCTGGGGAGTACATTATACTGTACCCTGTCTATATTTGGTGAACCATATACACCTTGAAGCGGCTCCACCTATTTACCACTCACCTGTGCAGGGAAGAGATATGGAGACTTCTATCTATGATGAAGGCATGATGGCTGCACATTAAGACACATTAAGGTGAACATGAATCATCTTGCCCAAATGTTAACAAGAAGTGAATAAACAAGGGTGCCAGCACCATCAAAGCAACATTTCAACTTAGAAGTTGCAGGAAACTTCCCAAGAATTATTCCTCGCCATCCAACCAGCTCAAGACCTGAGTGAGATACAAACCGACGAATAAATCTGTACTTCATTCCCATTCTCCTTAGCCATCTTGTTCTCCTACTTACCATTTCTTTCATAGTACAGATTCAAATGCTACTCTCAGCTTCTCTATTTGATGCCACTGGGAATCACATGTAAATCACAGGGGAAAGTGTGGCCCTGTTTATTGTCCTATTATCATTGTTTGGGACTCATGTTAATGTTACTAAGAATATTTTAGGTGTTCAAAAACAGGGCCAGATTGTGAATCCCTTCCTCGCATTGCGAGTTACTGCTCACGGGTGTGAGTAAAGCCCCTGGTGATTTTTTTCCTCTCTTGTAAACACATGCATTGTATTTTTTCATTGGTATTCACTAGTTCACCCCTTCTGGTTAAGAAGCCTGCAACAATCAGATTGGGACTTTATTTCTCTTAATGATGCTACAGTTGCCATTGGCATTTCTGCATCAAATCTGATGAAAACGAGACTTGTCTTTTTACTCAGTCACCTTGTTCATATTTAATGCTTCACCTGCACTTAACTTTTTGACTCCTTATTCTTTTACAGTAAATCTCTCTCTCTCAAATACCCTTTTTGACATCCTTCGTATCAAAGTAATGTCATTATCTATTCATATTGATTCTACAATCTTTATCATCTGCCTTGGAAAAATCATCCAATTTTTGCTTTCTTTGTGATTTTCTGAAACACTCCCCACATCCTAATACCACAATTTGATTTTTCCTTAACCTCACTGGTCATGAGGCACCCATTATGATCAGAGAGGGACAAAATTTTTCTAATTATGAAATAATGAAATTTTGAGTTTCACTTTAAAAAAAACATAAAAAGTTGTGTTCATTTTTATAATCTTTGTCCTCCATTTTTAACCTATAGTTGGCCAATGTTTTTCAAATATTAAATTTTTGATGAAATTTTTAATTTAAAAAAAAAGGGGGGGGGAGAGAACATTTTGAAAGCACAACACAAATGTTTAGAGAGAGAGAGAGATGTAGCAATGATTAGATAGATAGGACAAGGTCAGGTCATTCCGGTGATTTACTACTTACTTTGTAAAGCAAAACACGTGTACTGGGCTGAAATGCAGAATTAGCCTACAGAGGTTTGCAGAGAATCCTAACATGTAGATCGAAGCAAGTCACAAAGAGAAGAACTTTACTTTCTGATTGGGACTTCACAGAAGCTCAACCAGTAGAGGCTTCTAAGCAGACGTGGAGAATCAGCACATTCTTTGTTTGCCCTGGTCTTGTTCCCTTTTAGACCCCTCTCTTATTTTTTGGGTGACACCAGCCCTTACATGCCTCCCTCAGCAGGGGGAGGGTGGAGCCACTTGCATCACCTAAACCCTCCCACCACTCCTGCACAGAGTTGCCACCCCTCTACCAGAGTCTGTGCTAGAGATTTGGATGGAGCAGCACCTTCTCATATAGGGGATCAGCATCCAGCTTCTCCAAACCTTGGAGATGGTGATGGGGCAGTGAGGAGCCAAGAGTTAATTTCACAAGCACCTCACTTCTGTGCCTTGCAAAATGTTACGTTAATTATGAATGCAGAGATAATAAGTACCCATAAGTTACCTGTTGGCATAAATTAAAACATCACTGCTTGATAAACTATAAATGTTTGGTGATCAATACAAAGCTCTAATTTTCTCCAGCTAATGCCTTTCAGTGACAGCCTCTCAATGCTATCTGCAGACCGTACATGCAAGATGATAAATCTTGCTGATGTCTCAACTCTGAATTATTAATCTCTGCTCTCCCTGGTATGACATAATTGGTAATGACTGTATTGGCAGCCTGGAGTGGACTCAGGGGACTGGGAACTGAGCTTTAAGGAAAGCTTACGAGCTGCATTGGACAGAGCAACAATGACAGCACTGTAGAGTAATAAGAGGGGATGTATGAAAACAAATTATCCTGAGGCCTTTGGGAGTGTTTTCCTTTCACCTTAAACTATGTTTGTAACACTGGTCTACAGTTTTTGAGAAGTCGTCTGCTTCAGAGATAAAATGTGCTATTTATTAT
>NW_020664404.1:10707615-10781882 GCF_002925995.2 Terrapene triunguis
CTTCAGACGATCTCAGTTTAATTCCTGGCTCTGCTGCAGACTCCCTGTGAGTGACTTAACCACAATGCCATCCGTCCTCTGCTATCGCTTTGTCCCACACCCTCCAAGTCACCAAAGATTCCCTTTTTCATTTTTTCCTTTCTTCATTTCACCTTTTGCAACTCTGTAACTTGGCAAAATGCCCTAAACTTAGGGAAAAGTTAGAGTAACAAAGGAAAAATGAAACTGTAATTCAGGTGCTGTGTACGTTTTGAAAACACCTCCAACTTTGGAAGAGTAACAGAATGGTGAAGTTACAGGGTTTTCCTTTCTCCTGTTGCACAACTCAGTAACTTTCTCAAGTTTGAGGAAGTTTTCGAAGGTTGCAGAAAGGCAAAAAGAAAACAACCAAACAAAAAATGAAGAATCGAATTAAAAAAACCCCCAAACTGTGAACATCATTCATTCTATTGCATTCACTGGCAAAAAGGGAGCCGGGAGGGAAAAGCAAAACATGAACATTCAAAATTAAAAACCTCAAAGTTATTCGTGAAAATTTTGTTTTTAAAAAAGGCTTTTTTTCCAAATAAATGTTTCAAAGAAAAAAAATATTCACCTTCTCCATTAATGAGCCCGCAGAACGAATATATATACACAGGAGAGTGAGTTAGAGTATCTTCTTCCTCATGTACCACTAGCTAATTAATCTGCAGTATTCTGATATTGTAATTTTTATTGCCAATATAAAAACAGAAAGATTTTGGGATCCCAGGATGAGTTTGTGACATCAGCTGTTAGAAAAAAAATGACCGTGTTTTGAGGGTTTAAGTGGGGCTTAGGTGGTGCATAGTCCTTGAGCTAGTCCTCTGCACAGGAATGAATTTCATCCAGTGTTATTTTTACACAGCCACTTTTTAGAGTATCACTCTACTCCAAAAGTGGAAATCTGCAATAATATAAATAGTGATGACTGCATATTAGTGCCTGTCTTAACCCATTTGTGGAGTACCCTAGATTTATTGTGTGTGGCCTGATCTATATTTAAAAGTTTTACTGGCATAGCTATTTCAGTTAGGAGTGTGAAAAAAAATCACACCTTGACCAACATAGCTGTTCCAGCAAAAGCCCCAGTGTCAACACAGTTATATAGGCAAAAAGTCTTGTTGTGAGTATATTTTGTTTGGTGGTGGGGGAGACAGACTGGTATAAGCTATGCAAGCAAAAGAACTCTCTTGTTATTTTATACAGGGTTTCCACTAAGGCGGTTTGTCGATATAGCTGTACTGGTATAGTTATAGCTGTATATACTTCCTAGTGTAGACAAGGCCTGTTTATGTGTGTTGCACACATTACTGCAGCCAAGTCTTGATTCTGGACTACTGAAGTCTGTAGGCAGCAGCTTCTATTAATCTGACAAGTAACCTTGGCGTCATATATTGAGCAAAAAAGATTCCTTTTATACCACACTTTTATCTATATGCTTGACATCTTGTCATAAAATGCAGGTCAAACATATTTTCCTCTCTCCATCTTCTAAGAGTCCTTATACAAGAATTCATCTCTCTCTTCATGTCATGGGCAGAAAAGTAGTATTAAGTGTCATTGGGCCATATTCTGATAAAATATCTACTGGCGTAAATCCACTAAACTAACTTTTTTTCTTCAATACTTAAACAATTTAATTTTAATCTAATTCCTTGCCTAGTATCTGTAGTAATTATCCATGTTCTTTGTTTGTTTTGTTTTATTTTGTTTTAAACATAGCATCATTTCAGATGGGGGGTTAAGTTGCCAGGGGATTTTGGAAGAGCTCTCTGCATGAACATTAGAGAATTAATGTTTTTAATTTTATAAAGATATCAATCCCCTAATGCTCATGCACAGCATCACTGTAAATCTTGTCAAACTACAGTGAGATCACTTTCAAATCAATTCAAACTGAGTAAGCAACATAAAGAAAGCAGTTTAGCTGGTGGTTAGTTAAAAAAATAGGAAACTCCATTTCATTTATTAATAGGGACTCTCATCTTCTTAATAGACAAAAGTAAAATGATAATTTCCATTAAGTTATTGAACTAATGCACTTCTATATGTCCTAATGCAATCCTTTGCTAAGAGCAGAGACTTTGTTCCCTAAGACATTTTGTTCCATTCTATGCACCCATTACTATTACTACTACCTACTTACGTACTGAAATAATGCCTGCATTTCTGATGGATAAATAATGTCCATCTCCTTCAAATGCTGAACAAATTGCCTTTGGGAATGATTTCAGACATCGTTAAAACTTCAGATGATAAAATCTTTACTGTCATAGTTCCAGTTCCTCCCAACTTTTATCTTTATTAGTAAAGGGACTTCTACCAAATATTTGGGAGCAGTGAGAAAAAAGAAACCTGCAAGGAGAGTATTATTTCTAATCTGAGGTTTGGGTCAGGGTGGTTTTTGGTTTGTTTTGTAACTATTTTTCTTGTTGTGACGTACAATACATACAGATGCCTGGGTTAAACCAGGCTCACCTTGGATCTCCAGATCCATTGCCTTGAGCAAGTAATAAAGGGCTGAAGAAAAGCCTGGCTAACAAATAGAATTTGTGAATGCTGTTGACGCCATCATTAATCTAATGGCTTTTACCAGTGTTTTGTGTCTCTTGCATGTGGTAATGTCAAAATAACCTTGTTAACGAACAAAGCTTAACCTGACCTTCAACGCTCTCAGGCCTTTCTATTTAATGTCTCCTGCTTCATCATTACTCTTCTCAACTGGACCTTTGCAAATCAGTATAAACAGTTTGCTGTGAGGTAGATAATTTTGAAAAGAAATCCAGGGCCACATCCTCATCTGGTATAAATCAGCGTAGCTTCACGAACTTCCCTGGAGCTATGTGAATTAGTGCAGATGAGGATCTGTCCCTTTGATCAGATCTCACTTACACTGGCTTGTTACCAGCATAAATACATTAATTGCAGTGGATTTAATGGCAAATTACAGACTAATGTTGAAAAGGAATATATATATATATTTATTTCCTACCCACTTTTTGAGACCCAAGAACTTTTGGGCATTTATCTGAACCTTCCAAGGTTTGCCCATCATAAGGCCTAGAGATCAGTTTTCCAGCTTGGCACCTTAGAGTCTGCCATAGGCACCGACTTTTCCTTTCCCCCAGGGGTACTCAATCCCCACTTTGCTCGAGCCCCCGTCCCACTCCACCCCTTCCCCCAAGGCTCTGTCTTCACTTTGCCTCTTCCTGCCCCTGCTCTGCTCCCCTCCCCCAAGGCCCCACCCTTGCTCCACCTCTTCCTGCCCCCACCCCGCCCCTCCCTGAGGTTCCCGCCCACCTGCTGCTCTCCGCCCTCCCCCAAGTCCCTCCCTGAGCCACCAAACAGCTCTTTGGTGGCGGCACCCCCCCATCAGCTGTTTGTCAGGAGCGCAGGCCCCAGCAGCTGTTGGGTGGCAGCAGCAGCACCCCACCCATCAGCTGATCAGTGGGGGCAGGGAACAGCTGTGGCCAGTGGGTGCTGAGCATCAACTATATTTTTTCCATGGGTCATCCAGCCTGGGAGCACCCACGGAATCGGCGCCTAGGCAAACAGCTCTAGCCACAGTATTACATCCTGGGCAGCACATGAAATACTCTGGTGCAATGCCCTTTAGAGGGCTTAACTGAGACTCAAGTGATGTTTACTCTTGTGCTGGATCCTATGCACATTAATCCATAATGCATTCCTGCTGGGCCTGATTGACTTCAATGGGATTACTCCCTTTAATAATTACTGTGCCTGGTAATAAGAGTTTTCAGGATCACGCCTGAAATTAGGTACCCAGTTCTGCATATGGATGTTCAGATTGGCATCTAGGCACCTTTTTAATTAGGTACTTCAGTGCTCACTTGCATGTCCAAGTGTGCAATTGGACATCCTTATTCACTATTCATTATTTTTATTATTTAGGGTGTAGGATGTATATAGTGCATAGGCAGGGCCTTACCAAATCCATGGCCATGAAAAACATGTCACGGACCATGAACTCTGGTCTTTTGTGTGCTTTTACCCTATACTATACACATTTCATGGGGGAAACCAGTGTTTCTCAAATTGGGGGTCCTGACCCAAAAGGGAGTTGCAGGGGGGGTGTCCACAAGGTTATTTTAGGAGGGTCGCGGTATTGCTACCCTTACTTCTGCACTGACTTTAGACCTGGATGGCCAGAAAGTGGTGACTGTTGGCCAGGCGCCCAGCTCTGAAGGCAGTGCCCTGCCAGCAGCAGCACAGAAGTAAGTGTAGCAATACCATAACCCCTCCCTTCAATAATCTTGTGACCCCCCCTCCCTCACAAGTCCTCTTTGGGTCAGGACCCCTACAATTACAACACCATGAATTTTCAGATTTAAATAGCTGAAATCATGAAATTGACAATTTTTAAAATCCTATGACCGTGATATTGACCAAAATGGACCATGAATTTGGTAGGGCCCTATGCATAGGCCTTGTGCTGAAACTCTGTAGAAGGGTGAATTTCACACTTACCGAGAGCAACCACGTTTAGTTTAGAAAACTGGGCCTCCATTTTTTCACAGGTAGTTCACCACTGTCCATATACCCTCCTCCCTCTCAGAAGTCAGCCACCATTTCAGGTATCATAGCTACCTTGTCCCTGTGAGATCTGGGACCAGTAGGGACCAAATTTCTCTTACTCTATATTGAGTTAGCACCTTAGGGCTAACGATCCCACTGACTTCAGGGTCACCATTTGTGGTGTGATGTGTTAATCACACTATTGCATATCCTTTGTTTTCCTGGATAAATGTAGGGTCATGTGGCCCATTCCTACTTTTAGGAGGGAAGATTATAATAAAAAACATGTAACTGCATCTTTTGGGAGGAAGGTCTGTGATGCCACAAAAGAGTAAGGAATTGTATTTTATGATATATTGGAAAAATATTCTGGATTGATTCATTCTACTTATCTCACCATCACTGCCTAGAAAAGTGTTACATCTCTTTAAAATTACATCAATACTTCAAGTTATATAAACTTCAGACTCCAGATAAATTAAGCAGCACTCTAAAGGGGCTTGTGGGCTAGAAACAATGAATAAATAAAATCTGATCATGTGCTTCTGAATCTAACTTGGTTTGTTTGTGTTTTTCCTAATAAGGCAACATAAGAAATAAAATGCTGGATACATTTTCAGAAGTGACTTAGGCTCTTAGGACTCTTAAGCCCAGATACTCCAAGGTATTTAGGCACCTTACTCCCACAGGGCTTAGTGTCTAATTCAATACAGAAAATGAGACTCAGGGTCCGCAGTCACTCAGGGTCTTGCTTTTTGAAAATATTCCTCTAGATCTCTTTCAATGTTATTTAAACTTTGGCTAACTGAACATTGTGTGGCAACAGTATTTCCTTTTATCCCATTTAAATTGGTTGCCTTTTATTGAATGACCCGTTGTTCTTGTATTATTAGGTGAAAGGGTAAATAGAAGTACTCTATCCACCTTCTCTATGGAATTCAAGTTCTCTATACCTCTATGATGTCTTCTCTTATTCATTTCCTCTTTAAAGAAAACAGCCACTGTGTATCGAATCTTTCTATCACAAACAGCTGTGGCTTAATAACTACGCTCCTCTGCATAACACTCTTGCAAACAGGTGAACTCTATCACGCTCTCAGCCTGACAATGATAATAATTAATAACCTTGTAGAGCAAACTCAGCATTCAGCAGTGGAATCATCAATATGATTTTAATACAAATGGCTTCACTTGCAGCCAGCCAGTGTGCTTAATGGGCTTAAACAAAATAATAACGAATGACTCGCTTTGATGTGTAGGATAAAATGCCACTTCCATCACGAGATAGTGGTGCTTGACCTACTTACATCTTTATCTGCAACGTGCCACGTCCATTTCTCTTCCTCTGCCACTTCATTTATAGCCTTGCTTGCTCCATCAAACCTCTAACATACGCTGCAGTCGCTTGCTGTCAGAGGCATTCGCCCTTTCTTCCGTCTCTGTTCAGGAAGCCCATATCAATAAGATATTGTTGTTATATAGCTGTCATTTCTGCCCTCCAACCAATCTTGCCACTGCAGAGTGTCGGGAGGTTGCAGATGCCTAATAGTGCTCTTCCCTGCTCTGTCAATTGATTTCAAGGCTGCATGCCCTTTTCAGCCTGCCTGTGTTGCACAAGGTGTGCAGAGCATGTCCACACAAAGGTATTGCAAAGATTCTGACAGTCCCATATTACGTGCTCGCTGCTAAACAAATGTTTGTTTGTACTAATCTCTTTGAGCCGTATCTTCTCCTCTGCTTCTGAAGGGGATGAAGAGCTCTCTCTCTCTCTATGTGGAGGATAGGGTCTGGATAGGGAAAATGCTATATCTGCTGCATCTTTCCCTCACCCCACAGAATTGCAACATAGCTATACTTGAAGAAGTGTAGTATAGACATGATTTTAGAGTGTGTTGCAGATTAGAGAGGTGGCAACTGATGAGGATTCAAACCATCATCCAGAAAGTGTGTCTGTTAGGTTATAAACAGCATGGGTTAATTTAATACCTGGCATATGTAGTTCTGCCTACCAACTGACTTGGAGAACAACATGAGGAATCAACATGACAGATAAAATCACTAAGTCATACCATCTAGTAAAGCCTTGAGGTCAATGGGACTATTCATATTCTTAAAACTAATATTAATTAAGTGCTTGTCTGGATTGGGGCCACATTGCAGAGAGAGGGCATTCAAATAAATGAGGATATTTTCATTGACCTCGATGGACTTTGCATCAGACCCTTAAAGAGGATGTAACATACTGACATGTATTTGGCACCTAAATATTATGATGATGCCAGTAGTTGTAACGTCTCCGAAATATATGTTTCTT
The DNA here is from genome assembly GCF_002925995.2 of Terrapene triunguis. NCBI lineage: Eukaryota > Metazoa > Chordata > Testudines > Emydidae > Terrapene > Terrapene triunguis. The sequence continues at coordinate 10,714,487 of NW_020664404.1, forward strand.
GCCTGGCTATCTTTGGTATTTCTAGGGCAATTAACACGGTGATATTGATAGAGGGCATGCGATGCAATGCAATCCACAGCTGGCCTATGCCAGAATGTAAATTTAATGAACTGTGGAAAACTTCCTCCTTTGATATGGCTTGTTAATGCCCAAGCTAGTGATGCTGCCCATCGGACAGCCAGGGAGAGAACAAGATGGGAACTTTTGATGACAAAATCCATTCTAATACATGCTTAGCAATACATTGGCCAGCATAAAACACCTGCCAATCCATGGTAGGTGGAGACAAGAAGTGCCAGTCAAAGCATGAAATAGACTGGCTGTGTAACTATTGAGGAAGCATGTGATAGCTTGTAGATGAATCCAACAGACAGCTTGCCCCAGAAAACTGGCACCATTTTTAGCTCCATACAGAGGATGGGCACCTCTGTGATATTTCTCTCCTTGTGCTCAGACATAGAGATTTCCATTCCTCCCCATCACACCCTGTTACACCAGTTTCAATTTTTCCACTGTGGATTGTTCACTTCTGTGCCAGTGCTAACTAATCCACTGATCCAATCCTCCAGGGACCATGGACCAGATATTAAGATATGATATAAATTAACATAGCTCCATTGAAGTCAATGGAGCCTCACCAATTCATACCAGATGAGGACTGAATCCTATATATTTATAAAGGAACAAAAGGCATAGAGGATTTCAAAACTTATGAATTGCCATATTGTATCAAGCCAATGGGTCATTTAGTCCAGTATCTTGGTACCAGTTGAGCAAGGCCATGATTGGATAAATGCCTAACATGGAAAGCTTGTTCCTAACCCCTATAAATTAGAGTTTGGCTTGGGCCCTGAAGCATGAGGATTTATTATAACTAGAATTTTAGGATTACATGTATATAGTAGAGAAGCCAACAGGTAAAAAAGTGTCTGATTGGGCTTTTTTCACTATAGGGTTGGATAATATATACTTAGAGTCCAATCTATTGACTGTGCCTTCAATCAACTGCCTATGCTCCCCTTTTTTTCTGATTTTTTTTCACTAATTCTAATAGGATTCCATTTGCGTTATTAATGTTATCTTCTCACGCAGGCTCTTCTGAACTTGTCAAATAAATTCTATCACCAAGGCATATTATTCTGGCATATTGAAATGAAGGGAAGAACTGATAAATCAAAATCTGATAAGTGTAAATACATTTCTAATGAACACACTTTGTGTTAAATAATGGCAATATCACTAGGATTAGAGGATATTTAATTAAAAAGACAAAAGAGAGAGAAAAAGGGAGAGACCGGCAGGGAGGTTGGAGGGAGTAGAAAGCAGAGAGACCCTTTTCCTGTGCTGCTAATTATATATTGCATCTCATCAAATGCAATGCACCATTACTCTGAGGAAGTGCAAGATTCACCATCTTTGGCCACTCACCCACTCTATCACCTCAATCTTTCCTTCTGTGTGCTTCATTAAGGTGACGATAGCTGAATGCTTAGCTGCATTTCTAAAGCTACTCCAGCTCATTTTCCACTCCCTTGCTGCCAGACCCCTATCCTCTCTTTCATTACTTAACCTTTCTATGATGGTAGCACCCAAAGGACACAGTTGGGATTGAAGGTCCATTGTGCTGGGTGCTGTACAAAATAAAGAAAAGAGACAAATCTAGCTCTGAAGGACTTTAGACACAAACAGACAGAGACAAAGGGAAGGGGATGGCAATACAACATACTGGACAACCAAATGAACATGCTGCAGAATTGGCCCAGCATTGTTAGTTTACATAGATTGTATTTTTTAAAGTGGGTTCAAGGTAGGGAATAAGAAAAGGAATAATCACAGCTTGTTACCTGTCTAGCCATGACCAGCAGGCTGGGTTTTGGAAGCACCATGGGACAGCTGGAAATCACAGCTGATTGGAACCCACACTCCATTTAGGCTTCTCCTACCTTCCTCATATGCTTGCGGGGGGGGGGGGAGAAAGATCTGGAAGGAGAACAGAGGACGTCTCACCAAGCCTTTCTTGTAAGGCTAAATTAAGGATCTTATAATAATCAGCCTAGAACAAAGGGGATTATGAAACAACCAGTAGGAGTGAGATTTAGGGGCTACTTAAAGGGACAGTTAAGATGTGACATCTCTTTCATTTTCTATGCAAGCTCTAATTCACGCTTTGAGGTCTATTATTCCTTTGTTTCTCAGCAGCAGATTAACTGTCTTCAACCTCTTATGTGCTTCATGAGGAACGTGATTGCTGAAAATGGCTGCATTTCAAGACCTGTTGTATGAAGTTTTTGTATTGTACAGGATTAATGGGGCTGCCACTTTGCTCGGCTCCTCCCTGTTAGATGATGCAAAAAGACTTCCCATCCCTTTTCAAAGATGGACAATAGGGGGTCATGTTCCAGGATGCAGGGCAGAGAGGGACAGACGTGGAGGTGAGCTGACAGCAAGGAGCTACAGGAGATTGTAAATGAGCTGAGACACACAGCAATGGAAAGGTTGGAACCATTCACAGGGTTGGTGGTGCAGAGAGGAAGTGTAGGAAGCAAAGCCTTCTCTGTGCATAGCAGTGGCCTCTAAGGAGCTCTGGTGGAGGGATAAAGGGGGTAGAGATGATCCCAGGCCTCAGAAAATGAATTCAGAACCATACCCAAATTTTCCCAGAATTCAGGGGTGCTTGGATGCAGGTTTTGGTTTATGTTGAAGCAGGTGCTAAAGTGACTAGGAGCCAGCCTGATCTAAAGCCCATTCCTCCAATGGGAGTCCTTCCATTGACTTCAATGGAATTTGGATCAGATTCTAGGAGTAACATTTGAGTAAGGAGAGGAAAATGAGATTGATGGAGAGAGAATGAGCAAAAATGATTAGAAAATAATGGGGAGAGAAGCAAAAGAGAGATTAGAAGGAGGAAAGAAGGGCTGGGTGGGGGGGGAGAATACTAGAGGTCAAAGTAAGGCGTGACTGTAGACTAGCAGTTAGATCAGGTGCCTGGGAAGCTGGACTCCAGGGCTCTATTCCTAAGTGCTGGGAGGGAGCATGCTTTAGAGGGCAGAACAGGAGGAAACTGGGAACAAGGACTCCTGGGTTCTATTCCTAGTTCTGGTACTGATTTGTGGGGTGACCTTGAGCAAATCACTTCACTGCCCCGTGCCTCGGTTTCTCCATCTGTAAAACAAAGATGATAAGGCTTCCCTAGCTGACGGGGAAATAGTGAGGTTTTAAGAAGCTGAGATCCTTGATTAAAAACATTAAAGAAGACAAAGTATTTACCATTGTTTCCAAAATTAAGGGAAATTCAGCACACACTGACATGATTCCAAATTGAATTAATCATTTGTGTCCTAATGACACGAATATTCCGGCATCAATTTCAAGTTATTGGGCAACTCGTTTGAGAGCATTTTCATTTATCATATTGACAGTGATGTTAATCAAATTGACTATCCTTAACAAAAAGCCCTGCTTCATTTGAACTATATTGCTTTTCTGCCTGAGGGGAACATTTACACAATTAACAAAACCAGATCGAATGTTAATAAAGAAAACAAATGAAGATTTATTCATAATCCAAAAAAAGGACTGAATCATTTAATTAAGGGTATATATGGTACTTTTTGTGGGGAGGGAAATCATCAGTTATAAGAAATGAGAAAAGTCCTTTGTGTGTGAATGGAAGTCAAGGAAGAAGATGGTCTGATATTGAGTTTTATTTTCAGTGCTGCCAAATCCCACGTGGCCACTGAAAGCTCATTATTTCAGGTCAGGTCTATACTAGAAATTTTGGCCAGTATAGAAAAGATAGGCAGGGGGTTTTCGTTGTATATTTGTTTTGTATGGGGTTTTTTATGACATTTCTATACCGGCAAACCCATCTGCAGATATAGTTATCTGAGCAAAAAAGTGTTTTTGCTGGTATAGCTTGTTTGACCTGGGGAACGGTATAAACGATTTCAGCAAAAGGAGGCTGTTGCTGGTATAAGATGTGTTTCCATGCGGAGGGTTTGCCAGTATAGCTGTATCAGCAAACCTTTTCTAATGTAGAGCAGGCCTTAATTTTGAAGGACATTTGGAATCCCTCAAAGCTAGACAAATTCAGACCCTAAATAAGGCATACATTTTTAACAGTGAGATTAATTAACCACTGGAACAACTTTCCAAAGATTGTAGTGGCCAAATTTAATGGAATGGTTTACCAAGAGAGTAATAGAAGCTCCCTTGCGTGAGCCATTTAAAAATGGAATGGATAAAGCCCTGGAGAAATGCAGTAGGGAACAAATGTGTATTGCCAAGCTGGCTAAACTAGTTGAACTAAGCGGTCTGAACAGAGATTTAGTCTGGACAAAGCATATGAAAATCCTAAACCAGCATGGATGCCATTCTACTGGCAAAGATAGTATGGTGTGAGGGCAGGGAGGAGGGGGTGGAAGGAACTATATTTGATCTAATAGGTTTTCATAGCCTCTCTTCCTGGTGATCTTGACTCAATTCTATCTCCTTTTTCCAAGCTATACCCTGGAGGTGTGGGTTAGGCATGCTGCTTAGTCAGTGTGCTTAACTCTGGGGGGAAGAGAAGGAATTCCCTTTATCAACTCACTCCCTTCTGTCTAAGACCATGTTCACTGGTTCCCAGGGGAGCTGCCAAGTCAAGCAGACCTGAGGAATGATACAGAAGGAAAGTAGGTGGGAGCCTCACACTCCTGCCTAAAGTTACAGCTTGTCTATTCCAAACTTCAGACTCAGACCTGAACTTGCTGAAGGTTTCGACCTGGGGTTTTCAGTTAATGGTTCTCACTCAGATGGACCATGGAGCTCTTCCTGGCAACTGGCAAAATTAAATATTTTGAGAGCCAAGCAATGTGATGACTGGATGGGAACTTGTCTCATGAGGGGATCTCTCTGCTACGAAGCTGTTCACAGAACAAAAAGAGTTGGAGAAGCCCCATCCCTCTAGTTTACATGGAAATGATGAGAGGAAATGCATTTCCACACAATTTACAATTAGCCTGGAGAACCCATTGCCACATGAATTCATTGAGGCCAAGAGGTTAGCAGGATTCAAAAAAGGATTGGCCGTTTATAGGAATAACAAGAATATTTGGTTATAATAGTAAGTATTAAAAAATAAACAGGATTGGAAGGGATATAAATCCTTATGCTTCAGGGTTTAAGCTGACATCTAACTTGAAGAATTTCCTTGGTGGACAGGTCATCCCATCACTGCCTACTGCAGGGTTCCGTGCATGGTCCTCTGAAGCAGCTGGCACTGGCCTCGGCTGGAGACAGGACTAGTCTGATCTAGTATGGAAATCCCTTTGTTCCTCATTTGTATCACAGTAGTTTCCAATGCAGGTCAGTGCTCCATTATGACAGGCACTGTGCAGATGTGGAAGAAGAAATGGACCCTGTCCTGAAGATCTATTGGTGACAGGAGACAGGACTAGACTTACCCATGAGCTGATCGGGTTTGACAATTCTTATATTCCTGTGTTCCTTCTATGTAATGTTTATATTGTCATTCTCAGGTCTCCTTCCCCCTGTCTTCCCATACTCCACTGACAAGGTATGACAGAAGGCTGCTACCTCTGAAGAGAAGCAGGAACCTCTGATCACAGGCAGTTTGGAATCTCTGCATCTGATAGGAACATCCTTACTTCAGAGGGATTCAAAGTCAGAAAACACATAAAGCCCCTGTCAAGTTGATGTTCACACATGCCCAGCCATAGGTGAAAAGGCACAAAGATTCGTTGTAAAATTCTATTTGATGTGGGAAAGGAAATGGGAAAAAAATGGAAATAAATAAACCAAAGCCATGCATCCTGGGTTTCTCAAACACATGAGCTGTCAGCAGCTGCCTATTTCATCTCTGTTATGCTTTGATGAGGATAGGGGAAAATGTGAAGCTTACAATTCTGAACCTCAATTTTATTTTCATAATATTGAGGCTTATCTTTGCCATTTTCTTACTATCCCTGCATTACTTTTTTTCCTTAGTAAAAGTTTAAATTCTTTAAGTTTAAAGGCAATTTGCTTCTTCAGCTTCCTGTGATAAATTAAATATAAACCATAAGGCAATGGGTGAGCTGTAGAGGAAGCTCCTGTCAGGAGAGGTTTAAGATATAAACCCCCACTAGGATTAGGGATGTTTAGCCTGCTTTACATAATGCAACTGTATGTAGAGCTTCACTGTGCTTGCATGTGGTATTGATTCATACTTGTAGAGATGGAAGCATCTCATGGAAAATTATTCAAATAATAAAATGGAGTTGGGACAGATGAAGTGCTAACAGGAAAACTTTGGTGGGCGTGTGGAAGAGAACAGTCTGGCAAATGTTCCGCGGCTGCTCTCTCATCCTTACAGTGAATGGTGGCCAAACTTCTCAAAGTTCAAGGATCAACACCCAAAAGCTCTGATGTTTCCCCAAACTTTTTGAGTTTGGCTGAGAACTTCATGAAAAACAGGTTTCCTGCTCAGATTTCTAGCATTCCTTGTTCCCATCCTGGCTGAAAATATCAAGGCCCTCAACTCAGCAAAGCTTAAGCATATGCTTAGCTTTAGGCTTATGCCCTTTTGACTTAAAATGGACTTAAGCATATACTTAATGTTAAGCATGTGCTTGAATGCTTTGTGAATAGGGACGATCTGGTAAGTTGGGGCCCCTCGTGGTATTTAGAACCTTCCTTTTTGCTCTGGGTCAGAACCCAGAAGTGCAAAAGCATTGATGGCATTTTACAAAAGAAAATGTTATCGGATCATGTCACAACTGATCCTTCAGAGCTATGGCTGCAGCTAAATGACCAAATCCGTGTTCAAATGTAGTGGTGAAATCATTCCTTGGGGTCCATATGATCCAAAATGGGAACTAGTGGAGCTGGTGGATTTATTCTGTGGATACCAGTCCACAAGGCGCTACACTGAGACCTCAACTCCTTTCACATGGACCTGTCATCAAATGACAATGAATGTTGACCTCTATCATCTTGGGTGGATTTGAACCAGCTGCAAAGTAATATATGCTCCATATCCCAATGCCGACTCTTTGACTAAAACCGCAATTCAGCAAAGCATTTAAGCATATGATTAACTATAATCATGTACTTAAGTCCCATTGACTAGTTAAGCACAAGCTTTGCTGAAGATCTCAGCTTTGGAGTTAGATAGAAAGATCAGAAACACATCCTTGTTCAGTTGTTCTCTCCAAGTTTTCAATAGTTTGGAGGTTTATTGTTTTAACCAAGCATGACTTGAATATGAATTTCACAGCTCTACAAGAGCGAGACAGTCAGGGTGCCACAAGCTTTGCAGCATAAGGAAAGTTCATTATGAAGTGCCCTTGACGTACAATTTAGTGTCGATGCCAGTCATTTAAATACCTTGTAAAATGGAAGTGGATAGTGTAATGAGAAAGGCAATAACATTCTGAAATGTAGAATCTGCCTTTACTGGGAATGTATAATTAGTCTGGGATTCCATGAATAGGAATAGACTGAGCAGGTCAAATTCAGTCTTGACGCAAGCAGGAGTTACTCCACTGAAGTGGATGAAATTGTTTCCACTTATACCCAGTTCTGAATTGGCTCCAGAACAGAAAGAAAGAGAAAGTGAGACAGAGGGAATGAATTCAGCTATAGTAGCAACTGATGAGAAAGACAACTGGCAAGTTGTAAAACTGGAAAAGCCTTAAAAATTAGGTTCTGCCAAGAGGGCTTGATCCAAAGCCTATTGAAGTCAATGAAAGGACTCCCATTTAATTGACCTGCCTTTGGTTCTGGCTACTGTGTCCCCAAAGTTTCCCTTTTTAAAGCTCCAGATTTTTAAAAGCGCTGCAGGGTGAACGTTGGATGTTGAGAACTGTGGAATATCTGTCCCTGAGTTCTTTTGAAAACGTGCCCAATGTAGGTGTGTGTGTGACTGTGGATCCATGTTCATACAGGTCAACGTTTTCAGATCTGAACTCTGAAACTTAGATTTTCCATCAAGATTTCTCATAGTTCAATTTTTACCTGATCACTTTATTTTCTCAGGGGCTGAAAACCTCCAACCCCACTGAAATTGTCTGTGGTATAAAACATTCCTAAGAGATTTCTAGTTAGGTAAAGCCACATGAGTATAAAACAGTCATGTTTTCCACATTATGCTCTTAATAATTGAGATTTTAAAGCTGGTTGAATAGGAATGCATCTAAATAGAACATGCCTCACATTACTTAGAAAGGTGATGAATTGCTCGACATGCAGTGCTAAATTTGGAGACTATCATCTGGAACTAAGGCTTGTTATTGTTGTTAAGGTGTATTTGAGCTTAGAATCGGCACAGGTAAGTGCTACTAAGAAAATAAAGCCTAGTGCTGTGTCCATATACTGTACCTGAACCCTTTCAAACACCACAAAGGATCCATTCCCACATCATAGTAGGAAAGTTCAGATAATGAAGGGTCGGTTAATGGCTGTGGCAAGTTTGAGGACTGAAATACAAGCTTTTCAGAGAGTTTCCTCTTAGCAGTTTTTGTTGCACTTAGGGCTTGTCTACCTGGTACCACAATCTGAACGGGAGTGTGATTTGTAGAGCACTCTAAAGTGTTGCACTCTAATTGCCCATGTAACTAGGTGCCTTTTAGTTCATGCCACCAGGGTCTACACAGAGCAGCACTTTAGAGCACTCTAAAAATCACACCTCCACAGTCCAGACTGCAGCGCCATGTAGACAAGCTCATAGTTTGCTTACAACCCACTGTAGCAGTATAGCCAGAGTGAAGGCCAATGGAGGAAACAATTGAAAAGTAAAGAAATATTGTTTCGATTTCAAGCATTTTTAATGTGTTTTTAAAAAATTTCATTTAATAACACTGAAGGAAATTTTGAAACAAAAAGTTATTTCAGACTGAAAAATCAAAATGTTTTGTTTAGAAAATGCCAAAAAGAAAATCTCCCCCCAATATTAGAAAATAATACCAAAGGGCTGTTGTCAAAGTTACAATTTTCCTTAAATAAATTTTGCACTGGTGAAGACAGTCAGTCAGGAGGGCAGCTTTTCAGAGCTGGTGAGCACCTGCAGCTGCCATTGACTTCAAAAAGATTTGATGAAGTCCACCACTTCTGCAAATGAGGCCAAGGAAGACAAACCTCCTCTCTTCATCCACAGAGCAGGTACGGTGTCAGCAGAAACAGTGTGAGCCTCCCCAATGCATCCTGCCAATTTGCCTCAAACGAATCCAGAGCGGCCACTTTTGTGTAGAGGGAGTGACCTCAATCTCTTGCACATTCTCTCCTCAGCCTTTCCTCTGAAATTGCCAACAAGGGGCTAATTTGTTCCAGTTATGATGGGTTAGAAGGATGTGGACCCCTGTCTTGCAGGAATTGGATTAACTGCCTCTGACTCAGCAAGTAGCCCTCAGATGGCAACTGAAAGCTTTTAACCACTTAAAACTTGTCTCATTTATGCCAGTGACTTAGAGAGTTAGGATGGGGGGTTCAAAGAGCCTAACTCTCTTAAATTCTTAGGATAATCCCATCTTTAAAGTTCTATATTCCTGCAGTCAGCTATTGTTAATCCAATGCTATTTCTGAGCATCAAGAAATGTGGAGGAAGCAGAATGAAGAACAACACTTTGTGTGTGTATGTGTGTGTGTGTGTGTGTGTGTGTATATATAAATAAATAAATAAATAAATGGAAGGAGGTTTTGCAACCTTTAAATCTTTTCTTGTCATTTCATGTTCCTGCTGTTACATTTTTGCGATGTTAATGTCATCCTGGGTTGGTAATATTTACAGCACCTAAATCAATGTTGAGGACACATAGAATATTGAAGGATCAACTCTACTTATTTCAAATGCACTTTAATATTTTGACTGCCAGACCAGAGTTCGGGAAATAACTGTGGCAGAATGATAATGAGAAGTTTAACAGTTTTATGATGGTTGAAGCTGACTTTATGAAAGTTGATAAATTTCATCTTGTAGGTTTCAATTTCTCATTCCCTATAGAGAGATGGGGAGAATACATTGATACTGCATTTCAAATTGGCTAGATCAGAAGGAACAGCAGCTAAAATCCATTACAACCCAATTACATCCATCAACTGAAGCTGTGTGCATTCATTCGTGAACATCAGCATTTAATCCATAAAGAGGAACTAATGAGAAATTTGAAAATGGAATCCACGCATCAGTAACTTTGGAGAGATTTTGCTGGGATTAATGAACTGCCAGAACATCGTCAACACACTGAAAACCTATTCTCTCTAGGTTTGTTTACTGACCAAAAGAAAGAGGCTTTTTTTCTTCCGCCTACTCGTCAGCATGTTTTATCTTGTGGTTTATTTTTTCAGAAGCATTCGTGGTTCAGGAAGTGAAATTTCATCCACATTCAGAAACAAACACTTATTTCTTGATAAGCCATTGGACATCTACCTGGATGGCTAGCTCCTAATATCCCCAGCCACCTATCCTTCAGATACCCATCTACTGCATCTATATGACTATCTGCAGAGATCTTTCCTTGTATGAGTCTACGGGAGACTAAGGAATTGGAGCTAGACCATGCTACAAAGAACAGAACAGGATTAAGATACGCAGTTACTACATTTTAGCTGGCCGTAGCAATGTGGGAAAGTTGTAGAAAAGTTGCTGCAGTCCATTCATAAATTCACCTATGGAAAATGCTGTACTAGCTAATGGCTTGTCTGCTTCTCTGGCACTACCAGTAAGGTATTTGTCCAAAGAGTGCAGATTAAATTGAGCCCACAGGAAAATTAACCTTTCTGACGGGAGTTAAAATGGATAGTAATCACAAAGATCTGACTAGGCTACCATATATAAACAAGGCAGTAAACCATCACTCATCAAGGTCATGCAGTTAAATGACAGCAAGTACAAATGATCTTTCTCGATGCTTCAGGGTATAATATTGCTGAATCCTTCTCTTTATCACTTAATGGCCTAAAACTGTAATTATATTTTGGTTGTAGTTAAAATGCATATTAATTCCTCCATGTCTTTCACCTGAAAGTGCATAATAACATGTGTAGGTATTTCAGGACCCATCAGTGAGAATCCTTGCAGGGCATATTGCACTCTGATACTCAATTGCAACTTGCAAATAAATCTCCCTTATGTTCCTAACCTTATTTTCCCTTGGTGCCCAAATGGCCTAGTGAGGGTTGATGACTTAATATATATTTCTTATTATTTATTTTGATAGATCTCTGGCACATCCACCCGCCTTTGCTTAACACCAATCCAGCAATATTTCCTCCCAGGAATCACTCAACTCTGCACAGAAGCAGTGGAGCTGATCTCCAAGTAGACAGATCTGACAGGTAGCTCCTCTGAGATCCCCCTTTCTGATTGCTCTCCTGATGCAGGCATGACAGGTTTGGGCAGAGAAGAGAAGGATGGGAGGGAAAATGGGAAATAAAGCAACAGTATGTAATAGAAGAATGTTTCAGCAGTAAAAGCTAAAGGAGAAGTTGTGCAGGGAAATCAGAGGGTTGCATGCCGGAGAGAGGTAAGAGCAAAGTACCCTGTGTACTATAGCAAGCCTGAAGTGAAAGATACTGCCATGGTTACGGCACCAACTAAGGACTTGGAAGAATCTGGGTTCAATTCCAGGATGTGTCTAGGGCAAGTCACTTAATCTCTCTGTGTCTCAGTTCCCTGTCTGTAAAATGGGAATAATAATGCTTTGTTTATTTAGATTAAAAACTGTTAAGGGTATCTCTTACTACCGGGCAGATACTCAGCTGGTGTCAGTTGTCATAGCTCTACTGACAATTTATACCACCTCAGGATGTACTCTTATGTGTTTGCACAGCATGAAGGGGGCTCCATATTGGTCAGGTCCTCTGGGTTCTACTGAAATGCAAATACATAAATAATAACAGTAATCATCTGAATTCTGCAGCAGTCCCGTGCAGCAAACTGGAGATTCTGCAGCAGCTTCAGATAAATTATAAAAGGGAAGTGTTTATTTAATTAAAAATGTCAGTAAATAATATTAGGAATGCTGGGCTAAATGCACTATTTAACTTGATACGAAACTCAGTTTATTTTGTATTACCACTATATTTTCAATGTTCAGTACTACAGAATTTTGCTTTGAAAACATATGGCAGTATTGTAAAAGTTTTCAGGGGAAAAGGAAGAGGCTTTAGTATTTGGGTGGGGTGCAGCTGGACTTTTGGCACTTTGGAATATGAGAGGCAGAGTGGGAATGTAGGATAGCCACATTAGGTAGCTGTGCTTGGTAGTGATGGGGGAACAATAGCTCAGTGGTTTGCGCATTGCCCCCCCCCCCAAACCCAGGATTATGAGTTCAATCCTTGAGGGGGCCACTTAGGGATCTGGGGCAAAATCAGTACTTGATCCTGCTAGTGAAGGCTGGACTCAATGACCTTTCAGGGTCCCTTCCAGTTCTATGAGATAGGTATATCTCCATATATTATGATATAGTTAACATTGCTGACATTCAAATCACAATCATTAGGGTTCAGTGTCAACACTCCACAGAGGTAAACATGAGCAGCTCACGACTTTTTAAGGGCTCTTATTTCAGTTTGTCTGGAAGGCAGCAATTCCTTGGATCACACTCCATTAATCCATTCACTTGGATCACACTCCATTAATATTTGGAAGTAGTTCTCTTTTTTGAATATGAAACTTTAGGCGCTTGAGCACAATTCTACAGCCACAAGTTCTGGGAATAGAGAGCTACTCCAAGCCCTGGCTGAGGCCCTGCTTCTCCCTTCTCCCTGTAAAGCCCACAGGAAGGGAACGCTGCAAGAGGAAATCTCCGCAAGGATCCCCTTTTGGTGGTCCCGCCCCACAATCCACAAGCCAAGTATACCTAGACGGGAATCCACAGGAGGGAAAGGGTTTCCAAGCCGAACCCCTGTGCCTTGGCACTAGCTCTGCTCCCAATCCGTGGAGTTCTATCATATCAAAAATGAAGAGCAAATCAAAGACATCAAAAAGGAGACCAAGAGACATTTGGCTGCTCTATTCTACTCTAATGATCAGTGAAGGTGATTAGACAGCAGGACTCCCAGGTTCCATTCATAGTCTGGTGTCTTACTCGCTGTGTCACTTTGGACGAGTCACTTCCTCTCTCTCTGTCTCAGGGTACTCCATTTCTTCTCATGCTACAATTACCCTGAACGTGTGGTGTAGACTAGTACCATGAGTTTCCCTACTTTGTAGTATCAGGGTGGTAACACTTGCTTACCACACAGAGAGTGAGGACTGATGTACTGCACAGACCTTGTGCATGTGCTTGAATTTCACCCAGGATGAGCAGTGAGGCATAATTCACATTTGCAATATTGTTTTGAAACCCACTGTCAAAGGTTGCATGTAAGAGCAAAGCATTATTAATAGATTGGACAGCCAAGAAGACAAGGAATGAGAACCCTGAGAAAAAGCTACAATAGGAGGCTGGAGATGGAATCCACAAAGAACAAAGCAAAAAAAGAGGCAAGGGATAAAGGCAGAGGACATAAATGTAAACAAGGATAAATGGTTTCACAGCTGTTTTAGACAATTACATCAGGCCATTTCCTAAAATCCCCTGGGGTTTTAAGCACAGAGATTTCTTCTTTACTTTCACTCTTTTCCCCCTAATGTTTAACAAAATAAAAGCTAGAAAATTCTTCCAAACAAGTGTTGTTTTCTTCCATTCAGCATATATGGCCACTTTGACTATCATGGTGTATTTAAGTCTCTGCTAGGGAACAACATTTGCAAGTAACAACAATCTCTTTTATTACCATTTCCCTTTCCTCTCTTCCCTTTAAGGTGCAATGCATATGCTAGGTATCCTAAAGTACTTGACACGCGATGGGAAAGGATAGACTATATAATAAAGATGAGAATGGTCAGGAATTAAAGTTAGATCCAAAATCCTGCAGCTTCTATTCAATCAATGGGAGGCATTGGCCAGTCTTTGGAAGTCAGTAGATGTTTTGCTTTAGAAAGGACTGAAGAATTTGGCTCTTTGTTCATAAAGTTGTAAGTTATGTATGCGTAGTGTCCCAACCCCTGACTGCGGCCTCTATGTGGTGTTCTATTTTATTAATTCATGGTGGCTGAATGCACATAATATGGTTGCAATTGGCTTGATCACATTCTGGGGTACACACACCTCTCAAATCCAAGGTAACCGTAGCTCTGTGACTCAGTTTCCCTTTGCATCAGCATAGTGACAGAGCTTTCCTCCGAGGAATTGAAAGCATTATTATAATAATTCATTATTTTTTATTGTTTTGATCAGTGGAGTGGATGTGTGAAAATGAAGGGCATGAAAAAATGTTTTAAAGAATTTGCATTCACAATTTGAAAATATCCTAAAGAAAACTTTTTAATCTCTTTACAATTTACAACTTCCCCTTTTTCTCATTTGGCTGACGGGCATAATTCTCAAGCCTTTGAAATGGCCAAAAAAGTCATTGCCGAAGACATATGTTTTTGTCTGAGCCCCAGCTCTTACTTGACATGTCTGGGTTTTTTTCAGCCCATCTGAAACTGCCTTGGCAATTCTGAGGAACCCTTGAGGCATGAAATCCTCTATGTTAAACCTAAGATAGTATTGCTCATTTCAATCATCTAGATTATAGCCGTAGAAATGTCCTGTGCGTTAGATTTTATCACCAAAGACACTTCTATATCCATGCTTGCTTGAGGTTTAAGCCGGCTTAATGAGTTTTGCTCTAGACAGCAACTGGACTAACTTACCTGCTGTTTTTATGAAAGAGAGCTAAAATTTGTCTTGGTGAAACTTAATAGCTGAACCTTGTTTAGATAAAATCTTCCCAATCAAATTATTGCAGCAGAAACACCTAGTCTGGGTATCAGCTGCTGCTGTCAAGTTCAGAGGCCAGCAACAGAAGAATGGAACTAGAAAAAGCCCTTATTAAACAGGCACCAAGGTCTGAGTGAGAAGTAGAGATGAGAGACTAATTCTACCCTTGTGTTTGCATGTGGTTCCCACTCACTTCAGTAATAGCCCAGAATGTGCATTTGGAGGGCTGCATACCCTTGAAGCCTGTCCCAGGACTTCTTGGCAGGGAGCTGCCCCTCTGACTCAAGTTGGGGTTCTCAGAGCTTTCCAGGTTCTCTGCTGTGGAGCCTGGCTCTGAGCCCTGGTTAGAGCTGGGGCTCCCAGGGTTTCCAGCTCCGTAGCAGGGAGTTTGGAAGCCCTGGGAGCTCATCAGAATGGTCCATCTAGCTCAGTATCCAATCTCTGACAGCAGCCAGTGCCAGATGCTTCAGAGGGAATGAAAAGAACAGGGCAACTTCGAGAGATCCATCCCTTGTCATCCAGTTCCAGCTTCTGGTAGTTGGAGATTTAGGGACACCTGGATCATAGGGTTGCATCCCTGATCATCTTGGCAGATATACAATGATAGATAAGTTCATAGAGGATAGGTCCAAATCTTTTCTGAACCTAGTTATACTGGCTCTGCAGCAGGGAGCCAGGAAACCCTGGAGTACTCAGGGCATTTGCATGGTGGGATTGCCCCCGGAGCTATCTATTATGGAAGCCCAGGCCCCCTACCAGTAGGAAACCAGGAAGATTGTTTGCTTTGTTTAGGGCTGTAGCTTTAGTATTCTCCTTTATCCTCCTTTTAGAGAATATGAACATCTTTAAGAAATAAAGAGCAGGACAGCATCTCCTGGCAAAGAACAAGCAGTTTATCAGAACACCCACTTACTTGGGTTTTCGTGGAATGTGCACTGTTTTAATCTCAAAGTCATGGTTCTGTCATAAAAACTCCCATAAATCATATTCCAAGAACAGCTCCTTAACTACCTATTGTTTTCTTTTCAAATACCTATTGTTAATCTTCCTGACAGTTCTGACACTCATATTGCTGAGGCTTTGAATGCCACAAGTTGCAGGCAGCCGAAAACTTAAAACAAAAAGGGAAAATAGGCACAGCACACACAAAGTATACACATGAATCCATTCCTTGATATATAATGAAATATTTATATATACACACACTATATATAGACACACATTCACTACTATGCAAACACATTATATAAATACACACACACACACACTCATACACAGACACTATGCACAAACTCACTGTGATATATATGTATAAATCATAGAATCATAGAATATCAGGGTTGGAAGGAACCTCAGGAGGTCATCTAGTCCAACCCCCTGCTCAAAGCAGGACCAATTCCCAACTAAATCATCCCAGCCAGGGCTTTGTCAAGCCGGGCCTTAAAAACCTCCAAGGAAGGAGATTCCACCACCTCCCTAGGTAACGCATTCCAGTGCTTCACCACCCTCCTAGTGAAATAGTGTTTCCTAATATCCAACCTAGACCTCCCCCACTGCAACTTGAGACCATTGCTCCTTGTTCTGTCATCTGCCACCACTGAGAACAGCCGAGCTCCATCCTCTTTGGAACCCCCCTTCAGGTAGTTGAAAGCAGCTATCAAATCCCCCCTCATTCTTCTCTTCTGGAGACTAAACAATCCCAGTTCCCTCAGCCTCTCCTCATAAGTCATGTGCTCCAGACCCCTAATCATTTTTGTTGCCCTCTGCTGGACTCTTTCCAATTTTTCCACATCCTTCTTGTAGTGTGGGGCCCAAAACTGGACACAGTACTCCAGATGAGGCCTCACCAATGTCGAATAAAGGGGAACGATCACGTTCCTCGATCTGCTGGCAATGCCCCTACTTATACAGCCCAAAATGCTGTTAACCTTCTTGGCAACAAGAGCACACTGTTGACTCATATCCAGCTTCTCATCCACTGTGACCCCTAGGTCCTTTTCTGCAGAACTGCTACCTAGCCATTCGGTCCCTAGTCTGTAGCAGTGCATAGGATTCTTCCGTCCTAAGTGCAGGACTCTGCACTTGTCCTTGTTGAACCTCATCAGGTTTTTTTTGGCCCAATCCTCTAATTTGTCTAGGTCCCTCTGTATCTGATCCCTACCCTCCAGTGTATCTACCACGCCTCCCAGTTTAGTGTCATCTGCAAACTTGCTGAGAGTGCAGTCCACACCATCCTCCAGATCATTAATAAAGATATTAAACAAAACCACCCCCAGGACCGACCCTTGGGGCACTCCGCTTGAAACCGGCTGCCAACTAGACATGGAGCCATTGATCACTACCCGTTGAGCCCGACGATCTAGCCCGCTTTCTATCCACCTTACAGTCCATTCATCCAGCCCATACTTCTTTAACTTGGCGGCAAGAATACTGTGGGAGACCGTGTCAAAAGCTTTGCTAAAGTCAAGGAATAACACATCCACTGCTTTCCCCTCATCCACAGAGCCAGTTATCTCATCATAGAAGGCAATTAGGTTAGTCAGGCACGACTTCCCCTTGGTGAATCCATGCTGACTGTTCCTGATCACTTTCCTCTCCTCTAAGTGCTTCAGAATATCCCAACACACACAAGTTTGTGTGTGTATATATGTGTGTGCAGACGAACAGACAAAAGGTGTGTAAGTGTGTGTATATGTACGTGCGTGAGTGTGAATAAAATATAGCTTCACCTAGCTTTTCCTCCCACTTTTTGCACATGAATGCAGCATTGTAACAAGTCGCATTGGATTCCCTCTCCTTGAACATTCGTGTTGTGTCACGTCTGATGATGTGAGAGAAAGTGACTGTTGTATGAACTCACAGAAAGGCTCACGTGGCGTGCTGAGGAAGCAGCATTAGGCTCAGAAACTGGACTCCCAGGTCATGCAGGTTGGGCGACCACTGCAGCTGCACCATTGTAGCGCTATTGTGGAGACACTTACTACAGTGATGGAAGGGGGTTTTCCATCGCTCTAGTCAATCGACCTCTCCGAGAGGTGGTAGCTAAATTGAAGGAAGAATTCACAGGGATTTAGGCTGGCTTAACTATAGCTCTTGGGAGTGTGAAAAATTCACACTCGTGAGCAACATAGCTATGCCAGCCTAAGTTTTAGGTGTAGACCAGCCCTAAGTATCTATGTGGCCCCCACAGCCTTGCACTGACCGTTCACTAATAAGCTTTGAAGTGGGGTAGATCAAAGCACACTAAAGAACTATTAACGAGTGTCAGCTGAGTCCACACGGACACTTAGTGCAGGGCAGGCCAGTGCAGGGTAGAGTCACACCCTGGCTTGCCACAAACTTAATCAGTGGTTCTCAACCTATTTACCATTGTGGGCCGCATATGCAGCTCTCTCTGTGTTATGTGGGCTGCATCCACACAATATATATACAAAGGATGGCCAAACCATGGCTCATGAGCTGCAGGTGGCTCTTTTACAGTTAAAGTGCGGCTCGCGGAGCCCCCCATTCTCCACTTACCAGACTGGGACGGGGGAAGCTCAGGGCTTCTGCCCTGTGGCAGGGTGGTGGGGTTAGGGGCTTCTGCCCTGTAGGGTGGTGGGTCTTGCGGCTGAAGCCCTGAGCCCTGGCAAACGCATCCTGCAGGGCTGATGCCCTGGCATACGCGTCCGGCTCTTGAATTTCTGAAGATTATCGTATGCAGCTTGGAGGGTCAGTAAGTTTGGCCACCCCAATAAATATGACCTGTACGGCCCTGAGGAAGTCACATGGGCTGCAGCTGCGTGCTGATCTGGCCGCAAGTGGTCCACTGGCTGCGAGTTGAGAACCACTGAACTAAATGTTTGTGTAGTCAAGCCCTAAATCTACAATCTATTGTTTTCAACTGGGTGCTAAATTCATCCAAATGAGTTCTCCCAACCCTAATTAAAGTGCAGCTTGTCATATCCCTTTCTTGCCTGTGACCTCTGGATACAGCATGTCTTTTTCTTGTACTTGTTGTTTATTGCAGAAAAAACTGCAAACTGCCAGTCACATCTAAAATCCAAACATATTTTCACTTTCCCACAATTATTTAACTGTCTCCCTAATTAATTCCACGGCCTGAAATAAATTATTGACTTAGCAGACTCTCTTGTTTTCCATGACAGCTTCGGCAGTAAACAGACTATTAACAATTCATAATGAGTAGCTCTTGTTTTTTTTTTCTGTGTGCTAATTTGGTTCTCCATTAGAGACATCCTTAGACTGTGCTCATACCCTGTCTGGAGACTCAGGGTGAGTGTGACACCAGGTGACTGTCATGTACGTGGCTTTCTAGCAGGGAAAGTACTCAGCGTTGGCAAAACAGTTTTATTTTCTGGATGAACAATTCACACTGAAGCAACAAGTGAGAAGATCTTTTCTTTCCGCTCCTTCTTTTGTTCCCCTTGGTTTGTGGCCAGTGATTGTTCTAAAGGTCAGAGGGTTTGAGTCTCATCTCAGACCCATGTAAATAAAGATTAACTCCATTTAATGGAGCTTCACTAGCAAAACTAGTCCTTGAGGAGAATTACTCTGTCTTCGTGTTTACATTGTGTCCATCTATGTGGTGTCTGGGTGGTAAATTAAGATTCCTGGACTTTATTCCCAGGTTTGCCACTGGTCCACGTGTGACCCTGGGCAAGTCCCTTAGCTTCTCTGTGCCTCTGTTTCTCTATCAGTAAAATGGGGAAAATGATACTGACCTGCCTCAAATCCTGTTATGAAGCACTGTGGGTTAGTAGATGTCTATCAATTGACTTCAGTTGGCTCTCAATCAAAATCTTTGAGATTGGACATCAGTTGGTCCAGTAAAAGAGATTACCTTACCCACCTTGAGTGTCTCCTCTTTTTTCATAGGAGAGGCTTTTTGCAAGTTTAATCTCCCCTTTTAAAGATTATGGGCCAGATTTTTACACCTGTAATTATTTCCAGGCTGAACAAATGACACTTGGATGTCTACCCAGCACATGGATGCTATCAATTATTTAGGCTTCTAAGTGACATTAATTCAGCTTCCAATCATCTGTTACTTTACTGCCTAGCATGGTCTAGTAGCAAGGGAGTTGGACAGGGAGCCAGGAAACCATCCATTTCTGATTCAGTCACTGACCCTGTTGTATGACCTTGGGAAAGTCATTTTATCTACACTGGGGTGGATAGGAAGGATAGTTTAGTGGCTACAGTACTGCCCTATGGCCCAGAAAACTAGGGTTACTTCCTGACTCAGCCATATGCTCCTTGTGTAGCTATGAGCAAGTCACTTATTTTACCATGTGCCTCGGGTCCCTATCTGTAAATCAGGATGTAGTAAAGATAAAATTGGTTTTTGACTGGGAAGGTGCTCAGATGCTATGGGGGTGATATATAGACACCCACAAAAATATGGATGCAAAAATACACCCCCGCTTCAACATCAGACCCTATATCATTAGGCTTTGTGTGTACCTTTCTCCTCCTCCTCCTCCTCCTCTTCTTCTTCTTTCTTTTTTTTTAAAGGTCTTTGCAGCAGCTAAGGGCTGAAGGTAAACAAAGAGTTAAACCAGCTGATGAAAAGGAGACATTTCAATATATAACCACAGGAAATATGAGCTCTGTCAAGATGAAAACTTTTAATTTTAAGGGCACATATTATTTGTGCAGTCAAGTGGAACAGCGACATGGTACTGCATAAAATAAATGGAATGTCATGTAAACTGATCTGAAAATTACTGGTAGTTACACTATTCCCCGACAAAATGATTCACACTAATTCAAAGAACTGTTTCCTTTCACTGTCAAAAGCCTTAATGCCTAAGCATGGGGGAAGAGCTGGTTACTGCAAGTTGCAGTATGGACTTCATTTCACCTCTACGTGCTGGACTGATAAGATCCGTGTCCGGTGGGTCTATGACTAAAAAGAGAGCCCAAGGATAGCTAGGGTATCTTGGTCTCATATGTTTCACTGGGCCTCTGCACACCATGGAACATGTTCATAATGATGCTGAGGTCCTTGTGATGCATGCTGCTTTGCATCTGTTCATTGCTATAAAAGAAGCAACAGACAGCCTTTTCCCAGAAGGATGTATTTATTGGCAGATAAATCTCTGCAACTGTACTGTAATGTACTGCTTTTCTCCTTATTTTAACTAGTTTTTTGTTCACAAGTGAATTTGATTATGAAACTATCCAAACACTGAGGGTGAACTTCAACCCTGTGCAAAGGGGACAAGCACAATGCCCATGCTCCAAGCCCTTAAAATAGAATTTCACTCTGAAAGAGCTTTTAAGAGACATTCAATGTACATGTCATGATTAGCAACTGCTGTGTAATGACCTGAGTGTGCTCACTCCCCTACTGGGAGAGAAGAAAGGGACAAGGAAGACTGAATGTAGAGCTGGTCAGACAATGGAAAGTGTTTTCTGGGAACAAAAATCCATCTTAATGATATTTTTGCAGGGTTTTTTTTAATGAAAATGAAAAAAAAATTGTTTTGTTTTTTTGAAAGTTTTGATGTGGTTTTCACACACCCTCAAAAATAAAACCCAGAAAAACATTGAATAATGAATTTTAAGCAAGAAAAAATTGTTTCCACCCCCCTCCCCCACTTTGATCCAAAACAATTTTGGCCAATATTGTTTTTATGAGCTCTAGTATAATGCATCTTGGTATCCTGAATGTTCTCTCTGATTCCCCTGTTTGTCAGAAACACCCAGCATAACATCCTGGCTCCACTGAAGTCAATGGCAAAGTTCTCATTAACTTCAGTGGGGCCGGGATTTCCCCCCACATGTGACATGTTAATTCTCTTCCAGTGGGGGAGGTTTCTCTGTCTATGGCAATTAGCATCATGTAGTGGATAAGAATAAAATAACTTGCACAATGGGGCTGCACCACAGAAAAACAAGAAAAATGGCAAAAATAGCAAGTGACCTACTCCAGCCTTTTAGTTTGATCTTCTAGAAGTGGACGAGAAAAGAAAAGAAGGAAAAGATCACAAAAGGAGAGGAAATAAAAATGAAACTTTGAATACAAATACAATTATATCTCATTGGGCAAAATCCATAAGCAGTTTCTAGCAATGCCCACCTGATTCGCTCATTGAATTGCGAAATGAGAGAATATAAATCAGAGTTGACAACGAGGTCTTGTTTCCCTCTTTAGAGGCTTTAACTGAATAATAAATCATTCAGTTGCAGCATACAGAGGACCTCTTAGGATTCAGTCCCATTCTCTTTGTTAGTGGCTGCAAGAACAAATCCCTACAATTCAGCGCATACAAGCCATCTCTTATGCGCGCATACACACACACACACACACTGTTGTGTGGACTGCTTGGATTAAAAGGGGCAGAGACTTGTCTGAAGGAACTGCAGATTAGACACGTTTTATATTGTCTTTGGAACATTTCAACAAGCAAACACATTTGAGGCGTTTGATGCCCATACATGCAGAGTCCTCTTCTCCATGCAACTCTCTCAGTGCACCTCAGTCCTGACCAGCACCACCACTTGCTATTCCTGTCCTAAGTCCCAATAGAGCACTGTCAATTCGTGGGACATTCTAATGGAAAATACTTGACTTCTAGTTCTGAAGTAAATTTAAACCCATGTAACCGGTCTGTTGGTCCACTGATTCCTGGAGGCTGGTTCTCCAATTAAAAAATAAACGATGAGGAGGAACCAACGGAAGCCTAATGAATTCTTCTAAACCAAATCTATTGGAATTTCTACAAGTAGGTACGCTTCCTTGCTGTTCCAGTCCTGGGATTGCCCACAACTCTGCCAATATACTTTAATCCTGTCCTGCAGCATCCCCAGCAATTCCACTCTGGGCCTCTGCTGTATAAAGACAGCCAGTTGTTCTGAAATGCATGGTTTGTGTCATATTTTGGAGTGTACACAAATAGGCGCTAGCAAAAGGGGTTTTTCCATTGCTCTAGTAAATCTAGTAGCATCCACCCAATTCCTTTTCACCTAGTCACAGTCTGAACTCAGCACTCCCAGGCTGAAAGACAAGAGGCACTAATTTATAGTTTTGTTTGAAACAATAATAAACCAAAACTCTCCATATTCACCATCCACAACTCCATCCCCCCCTTGTACAAATGCTGCAGTTTCAAATGGAGTCAATTAACAGCTCAAGGGTCTTGGTACCTTTCTAACACTGTGAAGAAAGCACACAGCCAAAAGAGAGTTCTAAGGCTCTGATCCTGCAATGAGCTGTGTGCAGGCTCTGGTGGCTGTTATCCTCCTCATTGTAGCACAGAGACTTGTAGACTCAAACATGGTAAAACTCAAACACAGGGACAATCAGGGCCTGACATTGATTGCAGCCCGTAGGTCTCTGCAGTCCAGAACTAGGGCTGGTCAGGGATTTTTAAGCAACATGTTTTTTTACTGGAAAATGCCATTTCATGTAAAACCATCATTTCATGGGCTGTCTCTCATGTTCAGGATGGAGGGCAGCAGGAGGGAAGGAGAAAGAGGCTTTAGAGTAGCCAATAGCTTGATTAAAGCACTCACCTGGGCTATAGAAGACCCAGGTTCCACTCTATGCTCTGTCTGATTTGGAGCCGAGACTTGAACCCAAATATTCCACATGCCAGGTGAATGCACTAATCAGGCTATTCTGGGGTGACTCTGTTTTATCACAAAAAATGTCATGAGATCTTAGTTTCCTCCCAATACAGAACGGGAAATTTCCGAAATCTGGAAAATGTTTGTTGGATGAGAGAGCCATTTCCAGTTCAATTCTGTCCAGGACCATGTCTATCAAAACGGAGAATGATCTTTCATCTCTGCAACCCCACATCTTCACACAACAATTAAGCTACTCCTCAGTGGCCAACTGCATGGGGATCATTGCAGGACCACCTGGGCCTAAATTGTTACTTTCATTTTTCCAAATGGTCTTCATCTCGCTCTCTTTCTTTTTCTAGGTCACTTTTGCTGCCACTTTCTTGTTGTGCAAATTTGTTTTCTCACAAGGGCCCAGGAGGTAATGAAACATGTTTTTCTTTGACACAGCTGATTAGCTTAAGTATTGCAATGGCCTCTAAGTGATAGGGGCTCTGATTACATCAGTTGGCAGTACAGGCCGCTTTTTGTTTCAGAGGAGCTGGCCAAGCAAATAAATAAATAAAAATAAGCAGGCTCTTTGATTCCATGCTTTTCCAGAACCTTCACGACAAATCAAATCAATTCTTTCCCCCACTACTTCTGTTGCACAATCAGAAAATCAATCTAATGCTATTGTTGGGATACAAGAACCTCTGCAATTCAGCTGGCATTTAGAATTTTGGTACTTCAGGCTCAAAGAAGCTGAAGGGGGGGGGGGAGGAAGGGGTGGAAAAAAACTGGCCAGACTTGCTGCAAGTGATTTAATTTGTATCCTATTGTTTGAGAGACTAAAATAGGTGAGGCAGATTCTTTTAAACACCTTTTGGCAAACTTTGAGAGACATCCTGTTCACAGACAGACTTGCTAGTTTCTGACCCTCTCTCTGTTTTATTTTTACATTTATTTATTTATAATTAGGGATGTTTGCAATGAAATCAGCATGTCTGATGATAAGGAGCTCAAAGGCTTGGAGTTTGAGACAGTGAAGATCTCTCTCAAGGGATTTATGCAGATATTTTCTTTGTTTTAAATGAGGATGTGATTGGAAGCATATGAAGTCAAAGGGAGTCTTTCCATTGGCATAATTCATAATAATACCTAGCGTTTATAATAGAATTTTTTCATCAGCACTTTTCAAAAGACATCAGTATTATTATCCCCATTATACAGATGGGGAAACTGAAGTCCAGAGGTGAAGTGACTTGCCCAAAGTCTCCCATCAGTAGAGCTAAGAACAGAACCCAGGTCTTCTGAGTCCTAGCCTGGTGTCTATGCACTAAGTCTTCCTGTCTCAGCTTAGGCTCTGTACTTCTCATGTATGTAGTGCTAGCAAGTAAAGGCTTGATTCTTTTTCAGAAGTGCTGGGTACCCACAACTCTAGGTGAGGTCAATGGGATTTGCGTGTGTATTCAGCAGCTCTTAAAATCAGCCCCGGAAATATGAGCAGACAGAGCAACTGCCATGCCCTAACAGCAGCACTAATTTCACCAGGGTATCTGTTGAATGAAAAGAGAACAGGCTGATGGAATCCAGCACCAGAAGGGTTAAATGAAGATGCAGTGTGTGGAGAGCTGGATTTTATTCCACATTTCTTATTTTAATCCCCACTTTGCCCTTTTTTGCAAAACATCACGTACACTTGCTGTCCTTCATAAATAAAAACGATACTTTCCGCTGGTGACATGCAGCCAGGAATCTGATAAACACAGGACCAAGAATTGTGATGGGTCCTCTTTGTCTGTGACTTCGTTTAAGAACCGTTCCCCCTTTTATAGCTCTTCTTTTTGCATTTCAGTTCACAGGTGCAGATTTGCCAAAATGAATGTTAATTGCCTATTTACTGCATCCCAGCTTGTTGAATTTACTCACAGATCATTTCCTATTCACAACCCAGCAGCAGGTTCCGTTCTCTGTTTCACTCCTGTTAATCTCTTTAGTATCTGGGCTAACATAGTCAGAGCAACACTCCCACCCCCCAAAAAGCAACCATCTTTATACATAAAAAGCCCGTTCTGAATCAGAGAGAGCAAGTGAGAGAACAAATGCATGCAACCAAGCGAGGGATGAGCAAGTGCAAACTCTCTGGGATGGATCAACATAATTGTAAATCATTAGGAAACCAGGCAGGTAGGAGAAAAGCATCTCTGCAGATTGACCTTTCCATAAGGTTGTCAGTCTCTTGCTTTGCTTTCTTCACCTGAGGTCTCTCTTGAATCCTCATGCTCTATTTAGGCAGTATGGTGGCACATTTTTGTTTCATCTGGTTGATTTCACCACCACAACACAGTAACTAGTTCCAATTCCCTTTATCCGGTACAGAAAGGGGAGAAGACAACCTGAAAGCAAATGCAAGCTCATGTGGCAGAGTTTAAATGCCCAGCGAGCACATGTCTGGGAAAGAAGTAATACTATGTGACGTTAGGCCTATGAGGGGCCTGGGCTTCCAGCCCAAGGTCGTTTAGCTATTTGTTTCCAATAAATAATCCAGCCCTGATGTTTGTCCTCTATTTCCTTTTTGTGACTTTTAGAAAAACCTCAGGAGTTTTCTCATTAGCTTGACTCAGCGACACAGCAGAGGAGTTAGACTGAATGCTGGCTGCAAGGCGAAGCTTATATACATTGTGTCAAACCTTGTAACTTCTCTGGCATCTTCCCTGCGTCGAGGAGGGGAGTAATTATATCAGTTCATCGGTACCACTAGACCTTTCAAAATGGGAATGTCTGTAGGGATCTCTTCCACTGGCAAATAACTTTCAGTCCCTTTGCTAGTGTTATGGTGAAGTGTTATGGTTATGGTGACTAAATACCTGGAAACCTGGGTTCTGTTCCTAGATCTTCTGTTGGCTGTGGCAAGGTCTGTGTCTTCTTATTGACCTCAGTGGGAGTTGATGTTATGCATCTTTCTGGAAGTGCTCAATACCTTTCAAGCTCGGGTCCAAATATTACATATTGCTTAAAAAAAAAAATCTACAAATATTTTAGCCAATAGCAATGGAGCTGAACAA
Organism: Terrapene triunguis; assembly: GCF_002925995.2. Taxonomy (NCBI): domain Eukaryota; kingdom Metazoa; phylum Chordata; order Testudines; family Emydidae; genus Terrapene; species Terrapene triunguis. The sequence continues at coordinate 10,740,900 of NW_020664404.1, forward strand.
ATAATTGAACTGATACAGGAACAAAAATCCAAAGTCAAAAGCATGGGACTCTCTCTGAAAACAATGGTTTATTGCAGGCATGTGTATATTCTATGGGTGAAATTTAACCGTGGGCAGAGAGCCAGCAGCTCTTTCATCCAAGTTGAGCCTGATTTTGAGGGTTTAAGTGGTGTATTGGCCTTGTTCTGGCTCCTCTGCACGGGACAAATTTCACCATAGGCATGTGCCTCTGGGTCATAAACGCTGGGAATCTGTGTTTCAATGGAGCAGCATGGGCCATGCATCTTTTTTTAATGGCTAGCTCTGATTTAATTAGTATTTGATTGTCTCTATTTTCGACTGATGGAAGTTCTTTCCCCTTCATTTTAACCAAACCACCTTGATTGCACGCCCATCAGTGTAATCACACAGGCATCCTTTCGAAAGGTTTGCAATAGGGAATTAGTCACTGGGGCCCACCAAATCCCTGTAATGCTCTTCACTGCCTTTGAGAGAGGAGCTGATTCTTGATGCAGACATCTTGCTGCTTAGATCTCTGCTGGAAATCTGTGAGAACATTTCTAGCAAATAAAGATACAGCAGTTCTGAGGGCCCCTAGATGGGTTTCAAATTCAGCTCTCATGTTTAATCATGTTCAGAGAAGGGGTGGAATGATCCATTGTTTATTGATGTCAGTGAAACTCATTAGCTGGCGAGGGGGGGGTAGGGAAGAACATCCCCAGAATTTCATTAATAGCCAACTTTTCCAAAGTGCTCTCAATGGGTGCTGAGCACTTTGGAAAAGCTGGTCACTACAATTAGGTGCCTAAATGGGAGCTGGGCTCCTGAAAATCAGGTTTCATATGTAGGTGTTGAGCTCTTTTGAAAATCTGCCTTTTAATTCTTGTTTCACTGAATGTACAGAGCTGGGCGACTAACCGGGGAACAAATTCATTTAATCATTTTCTTGATTAATTTTGCAAATATTTCCAAATAAAATATCTGGCAAATATTTGCTTTTATTATTAGCTTGGTTCCCATTTTGTCCTACACTGTATGGCACTGATGAATCATTATTGTAGAGGGCCTTCCCAAGAACACAGACGTCGGTTTGCTTTGAGAACCAATTAAATGGTAGGGTCATGATGATAAGTGTGCTGAGGTCTACGCTCTGCTTTGCGAGACAATCTTCTATGGCTAAATCCCAATGGAAAATGTAGTTCATACTCGGCTGGTATGAACTACATTTTCCTATACAATTTATACCAGCTAAGGATCTGGTCTACGATATTGATTTACTTCCTCCATTGCATATCATTGATGTATTTCTGCCTCTTTAGGACAGTCTTGCTAGAAGAGTTAATGGGAAGTTGTCAAGGCTGTATCCCCACTTTGAACTTTAGGGTACAAATGTAGGGGCCTGCATGAAAACTTCTAAGCTTAACTACCAGCTTAGCTCTGGTCCCGCTGCCACCATTCCCAATGGATTCCCTCCCTGGGAAGCCTTGAGAAACCTCTCACCAATTCCCTGGTGAATACAGATCCAAACTCCTTGGATCTTAAACAAGGAGAAATTGACCCTTCCCCCCTCCTTCCTTTCACCAACTCCTGGTGAATACAGATCCAAACCCCCTTGGATCTTAAAACAAGGAGAAATCAATCTGGTTCTTAAAAAGAAGGCTTTTAATTAAAGAAAAAGGTAAAAATCATCTCTGTAAAATCAGTATGGAAAATAACTTTACAGGGTAATCAAACTTAAAGAGCTCAGAGGACCCCTCCTCTGTCTTAGGTTCAAAGTACAGCAAACAAAGATACACACTCTGGTAAAAGGTACATTTACAAGTTGAGAAAACAAAGTAAAACTAAGACGCCTTGCCTGGCTTTTTTTTTACTTACAAGTTTGAAATATGAGAGACTTGTTTAGAAAGATGGGGAGAACCTGGATTGATGTCTGGTCCCTCTCAGTCCCAAGAGCGAACAACCCCTTAAAACAAAGAGCACACACAAAAGCCTTCCCCCCCCTCAAGATTTGAAAGTATCTTGTCCCCTTATTGGTCCTTTGGGTCAGGTGTCAGCCAGGTTACCCGAGCTTCTTAACCCTTTACAGGTAAAAGGATTTTGGAGTCTCTGGCCAGGAGGGATTTTAGTACTGTACACAGGAGAGCTGTTACCCTTCCCTTTATAGTTATGACAGAAGTGCAAAAAGTTAATGGAACTCTTCAAAGGCACTGAAGACACTTTTCCTTCTGCTTAGCCTAAAAATAAAAAAGGCCTTTTTGACACTAACCAAACAGGTGCAAATTACAACATCTGGCATGCTCACTGAATAAAGTGCAAGAAGGGTCTAGTAAGAAGTACTGGGGGAAAAAAGCATGTTTGAAATGGTATTGACTTTGCCCAATAGCTCAAATCTTGGGGGGTGGGAGGGAAGATAAATCAGACCCTAATTCAGGAAAGCACTTACATGATTTCTTAACTTAAAGCATGTGCTAAAGTAATGGGGAGTAAACGTGCATGTTTCAAATTAAGTACATTGAGCAATTAAGTCTTCCTGAACATGGCTGCTCTCTCGTGAACTGGGACCACAGATTCCATTATTGCAAGCAATTCAAATGCATAAGCAAAGCTATTCATTTATTTATTTTGCCTTGTACTGTAGTAGTTTCATATACATAGAAGACAAATGATTGCTTGCTCACAACTTATCCATGGGAATGCACAAAATCCACACTGTCTTCATCATCATTGTCCCTAGTTTTTTAAGAGAATAGGGGACAATTTTCTGTCTTTCTGTCTGTCTGTCTTTCTGTCTTTCTTTCTTTTGTTTGCCTGATGCTCTAGAGGGTAAGTCATTCTCTGCCCCAGTCTGCTAGTAAACAAGAGGAAGAATGGCTACAGAGCTGCATCACCTGCATAAGAGAGTTACCCCTATTTACGTCAGTGACATTCTGGGAGTCACCATAACTGTACACAAACTCAGAATTGGTTGGGTACTGGAACTGAACTGACAAAGAGGGAAAGGGCTCCTGTCTTGGTCATCCCTTTTGGCAAGAACTGTGCTCAAAGGTCCTATATGTTAGTGGTTCCCTTCCTAGAGGAACCTGTGCTGTTGAGATAATGGTGGTTATCGGATAATGCAGGCTTTTGACCTCAGTAGAAGAGCGGTTGCAAATGACTTCATGACGGGAGATGGCACAGAGGCAGTTTCTTGATGGGGTGCTTTGCTGAAGTGGCAGAGGGCAACAGCAAAGCTCAGTGAACTTCAGTAAGGCCCCCTGCTACCCAGCCAGTAAATAAAGCTGAAATCACAGTTAGGTGGTGGAGCCTCAAGGCACAACCAGACAGAACTTCCCAAAGGACTTGAGACAGGCTTGCCTGTGTGCACCTCTGGACTCTGGGACTGAACTACACATTGATGATTAGTAAAGTTTAATAGATGGGGAAGGGAGAAGTGATATAGAAGAGACATTTGCCTACTGGACTTGCCTATGGGCAGGTGGGGAACTGAGTTAATGGACAACTGCCAACATTCCCCCGGGGAAGTCTTGAACTTATGCATATAGCTAGATTGTTGTATTTTCCCAAGTTGATACTGTGTTCCCTTTTCCCCTTCACACAGGCTCAGTACTTGCAAGTGGGGAACTATTGCCTAGTAAGGGCTCACAAGGAAGGTATTCAGTGATCACAGAAATTCTGGGTGGGGACTTGAGACAGTGGTGTTTTAGTTTTAAGACAGACTTCTAAATATATTGAACCATTCCTTGTTGCTGCCTGGCACAAAGGTTTCAAATGTAATTGTTTATAAATTACCAAAAATCATGCTATGTTTTGTGCAAAATGTTGCATAAAGATGGTATCCTCAAAATGTACAATTTAAGGCCCCCGTTCAGCAACTTATAATGTGTGGGTGCTCCTGTGCCTGCGCAAAGACCTGCTGAATCTAAAGAGGTTACACAAAAGTGTAAGGAGGTGGTCAGAGAAATCCAATTGTAGATCTAGCCCTAAGGCGCCAACTTTGTCATCTAATCTGTGTGGGCTGGTCCTGGCAGTTGTAAGGAGTCTCACTGAAGTCGGGGATATTGGTATCTACCCTGTTGGATCAGTTTGCAGAACTGGGGCTTAAGAAGATATGAAATGCAAAGGAAAGAGAAAGGTGGTGGTGGGGAAAGAGAAACAAATTGAAAGCCCTGATCCTGCTAAGAGAACCACACAAGTGGATCCTTATGCCCATTCAGGAGACTTGACAAAGCAATATGCAGGTGTGGGGTTTTCCATGTGCCCCATTGATGTCAGTAGGATTCCATGCGAGTGTGAGGGCCCGAGCCAGCAGATTCCTTTGTGATGGTGGTTCTGTATGCATCATGCATTTGTGTATTTGTCTGTGTTTGTTTTTTAATTTGTCCATTTTACTAAAAAATATTTTGGGGACATGATTCTGTGGGGTGGAAAAGGATGGGGATGCATGGGCAGGGAGAAGAAAGGATGACAATAAAGATGAAGCAAGCAAATGTGTTTCAGTATTGGGTTGGCAAATCTGGTCTCCTCCTGTTCGCTTCTTGACTACTCTTCTCTGCTTGGCTCTTTCACCTTTTAGGTTTTCTCAAGCATCAGTTGCATCATTAATATCTCTAAATAATTGCAAACTGGTGAATGTCTGTTTGTTTGAAAGGGACTCCCAGAACGTAGCACTTTTATCCCATTGATTATTATAGTACTCTTATTTAAATTATTGTATTGTTCATAGATTTGAATACATGGTGCACTTCCTCAAAAGAAGCATTTCTCTGATCAGGCATGCAACCTTATCTGCTTCCTAAAGAGTCCCAGTAAAATGACATACTTCCCTACTGCATGTCTGAATTTCAGATGAGCAATATTTTCAGCACCTTGGATAGTGCCACTTTGTAAACTTGCATGGTGACAGATTTCAGAGGGGTAGCCGTGTTAGTCTGTATCAGCAAAAACAATCAGGAGTCCTTGTGGCAACTTAGAGACTAACAAATTTATTTGGGCATAAGCTTTCGTGGGCTATAACCCACTCCATCAGATGCATGGAATGAAAATACAGTAGCAGGTATAAATATACAGCACATGAAAAGATGGGAATTGCCTTACCAAGTTGTGGTGGGGGGAGGGGTCAGTGCTAACGAGGCCAATTCAATCAAGGTGGATGTGATCTATTCCCAACAGTTGGCAAGAAGAGTGAATATCAACAGAGGGGAAATTACTTTTTGTAGTGCTAACGAGGCCAATTCAATCAGGGTGGATGTGGCCCATTCTTCCCAACAGCTGACAAGAAGGTGTGAGTATCAACAGAGGCAAAATTACTTTTTGTAGTGACCCACTCAGTAAGGCAACTCCCATCTTTTCATGTGCAGTATATTTATACTGCCTACTGTATTTTCCACTCCATGCATCTGATGAAGTGGGTTATAGCCCACAAAAGCTTATGCCCAAATAAATTTCTTAGTCTCTAAGGTGCCACAAGGACTCCTCATTGTTTTTGTAAACTTGCACTCACTCATCTATTTTAACTCACAGGCACTGACCACATCTCTCTTGTATTGAAAATGATGATGTATAGCAGAGGTCAGCTAGAGAACCAGCAGTTATGGCAAAAGAGGAAGTTGTATCTACACAGAATTCTTTGAATAGAGAGGGCCTGATTCTACTCACATTTAAATCAGGAGTAACTCTAGTGAAGTTTCTGTAGTTATGTTTATGTAAAACCAGTCTGCATGAAGAATCAGCACCACAAGGTGGATGTCTTATAACCAGAAAATTAACCTGATTAGGCACAGGCACTGAGGGAGAGCTTTGGACCCAGCAAACCCCTTTATAACCTTTTCACAAGCACAGCATTTCTGATCAACTTGTCAAGATGTTGCAAAAATTATATTAGCTCCAGATTTTTGTAGTAAAGGTCAGAAAGGTCCAGTCCCTCCTGCTCTCTTTTCCAGGCTAGAAATGCAGTTTCTATCCAGAGATCACATGTACTGTGGTTTGGTTGGGTGGGTTTTTTTGTTGTTGTTTCTTTGTATGTTGATGGAGAAGCCTATATAAAACCAGATATCCACAAAAACAAAGCAATACCTGGTTTTATCTTACATATGGGAGCATTTCTGCCTTCTGTAACTTCTTCCAAACACTGTTTGTTTTTAACCTCATTTCCCCATATGTGTCTACCTTCTGTCAGTCTGCAGCCAGAACTCCTGACAGGTAGAGTCAAGGAACTAATAAAGTTAATATTTCAGCTGTGCTTGAGCCTCAGAATATAATACCATTAAGTTATGTTCAATATAGGGAGAGTCTTCAATATAAATGGGTTACGAAAAGAAATGTGATTAAGTAAGTGGATGGAGAGCTCAATATACGATTCTCCACATTGGAAATTTCCTCTGGTTAGAAAGATCTAGGGCAAAATTGGATCAATAATAAATAGCTGACTACATTTCCCCATCTGTTATGTTAGTTTATTAATAATCTAACTTCCCCACATTGCCCTCCGCTGGTGTGGCATAACCAATGCCCACTGATATCACCAGGGGCTAAACAGATAGCACAGAGCATAATAAGTATTTGCCAAAGCTTTACTTAAACCATTCTCATGGGAGTCAGCTGAAAAGAAAACTCCTGAAATCACAATGCTTTTCTGGGCACTATTGCAAGCACAGGACCAATTCTTTAACCCGGTGTAAATTGGTGTAACTCCACTGAAGTTAAGGGAGTTATGCTTATTTGCACTGGCTGAAGATCTCACCCTAGAATCTTCCATCTGAGAATAATAACAATAAAATAAAGATCTCAAATGGCTGAGTGACCTAATAGACTCCAATAGCTACAAAAATCTATCTAATCAGCGATCCGGTGATTAAGAGTGTCTCAAACTATGTTTAGCAATGACAGCGTATCATTCAAATTAATTAGATAATGTTTGTCAAGTGCTTGGAACATGACATGTACTCCAGGCCCAATTCTGCCATCCTTACTCATGCTGAGTTGTGCCTGACTGCACAAGAAGTGTAATTGATTCCAGAGTGATTGAGGGCTACGTGGTCATATCCCTGTTCACACTGATAGTACTTTACACCAAGTCATTCCATTGAAGATGATGTAACTATTTCTGGAGTAAGGTACTATTTGCAGTGAGGTTATCATCATCTGGCCCAGAGTTGCAGTGTCTAAGTGTCATTTTCAAAAGGGATTTAAGCACTCAAGAGCCTAAATCCTATTGACAGTCAATGGGATTTAGGCTCCTAAGTGCTTAACTCTCTTTTGAAGTTTCATCACAATCGATGTGTTCCCACAAAAAGTTTCAGTTTTGATGAATTGGCATTTTCCAATAACAAAATGTTGAGTTGAAAAATTCCCAACCAGCTCTAGTCCTGATTCAGGGAAATATCTTTATTCAAGATGGCACTTAAGCATGTGCTTAAATGAGATTAAAGTCAATAGGACTTAAGCATGTGCTTAAATGTCAAGTACCTCCTTAATTGCTTTCCTGAATGAGGTCCACAGTGAGGCTCTGTATGCATTCAGCTCAGAACTTCCTCATTCTTTTCAATTTAGTTTCCAGTTTCACCCTTATCATCTCAGTTTAGTATCTTGCATTTAATGCATGCTCTAATTTCCTTATTTTTCAAAAGAGCAACTGAAGTTCAATTCCCTACTCTATGCAGAGGTGCCAGTGCACAATTTAAGTCTCGCTTATTTCTTCAAAACAGGGCTTAAGACATGTGGTGCCTCCATCTTGTAGTCACCCTCTGCACAGGGATAAATTGCACCCACTAAAAATTTTGCCAGTGCACATTAATTTCCTTATTCACTTAGGCTCTGTAACTAGCTGGGGTTTTAGTTATTTCAAATTGCTTATTTTTTTTAAAAGGTGGTATTTTTGTTTATTTCGCTAGTGACAGCTTGCACTGAAATTATACACACACACACACACTGGCAGGCAGGACAGATGGCCCTACAGACAAATTCTTTGCTTAATGTGATTGTTGAGTGGAGCTAGTCAGTGCAGAGGCATTGCGCTCTTGCTGGATTGTATTTCTGTCTCTCTCTTTCATTCTCCCCTCTCTGGCCTTGGCTACACTGGCGCTGTACAGCGCTGCAACTTGCTGCGTTCAGGGGTGTGAAAACGCCTCCCCCCCCCGAGCACAGCGAGTGCAGCGCTGTAAAGCGCCAGTCTAATCAGAGCCTGCAGTGCTGCACACTATTCCCCTCGGAGAGGTGGAGTACATACAGCGCTGTGAGAGAGCTCTCGCAGCACTGGCGGAGCGACTACACTCACGCTTCACAGCGCTGCCGCGGCAGCGCTGGGAAGTCCTGAGTGTAGCCAAGGCCTCTGTCTCTAGCTTTCTTTTCCCCGCTGAGAATCTTTTTGTTGATTTGGCTTTTGGGAATTGCTTTAGCATTTTTCTTGATCTGTTTAGTGCTTCTCTGTGGCAGATATCAGAGAGGAGTCTAAATCAATACCCTTAAAGCCGCAGCACTGATAGGGAAATTAGGGCCCGTGGTAAATTGAAAAAAATATTGAGAAATAAAAGAAGAATAAAAAAGGAGAAGCTGCTTTCAAATGTTTGTGTTTGTTCCGGTGCTGGTACCTGATTCGTGTTGACATTGCAGAGCTTGGAGATAGGGGAGGGTGGGAACAGGAGTTAGGCTAGCATTGTACAGATCAGCCATAAGGCATTCAAATGTTGTCAGAAGAGGGTGGTCTCCATGGAAGAGCTCACCACTTAGATCCTCATGCAGGTTACATGTGCAGGTTGATGGCTTTTGCAGGTTAGGTAGGAGCCGAGAGAGGCCACCTTTGCAGAGGCTGGTACTTAGAAGGTCATTTGCCTTGTGTGTTCTAACACAAAAGTGACTGCTGCCCATGTGGCTTTCTCAAGGGGAATTACCTTTGGTGGGAGAATTGGATGCCTAATTTCTCTCATCTTGTAATTAGATTGTAAAATCCTCTGGTCAGGGACTTCCTTTTCATTTGTCTGTTGGGGGAAAGGGGAGAGATAGCTAGCTCAGTGATTTGAGCATTGGCCTGCTAAACCCAGGGTTGTGAGTTCAATCCTTGAGGAGGGGGCATTTAGGTATTTGGGGCAAAAATCTGTCTGGGGATTGGCTTTGCTTTGAGCAGGGGATTGGACTAGGTGACCTCCTGAGGTCTGTTCCAACCCTGATATTCTATGATTCTACAGCACCTAGCAGCAGGGGGGCTGATCATTGACTGGGGCTACTGCAATACAATAATAATTCTAGCTTTTGGGTAAAATTTTCAAAAGCACCTAAGGTCTAGATTTTAAATGGTATTTTAAATGGCCTCTAAGGTTGTAGACCGGCACCAAGTGAGATTTTCAAAAGCACTTAAGCACCTAACTCCCATTGAAATAATTAAGAGTCAAAAATTAAAAGTCAATAGGACTTGTGCTTGGAAGGGCCCAATTGTTTAAAGGTATTTAGGTGCCTAATTCCCATTGACTTCAATAGAAGTTAGATGCCTAAATATCTTTAAAAATCTGGCCCCAACATGCTTAAAGGTTTGTCTACATAGGGCCATCCAGGTAAATTAATCCAAATTAATTTAAGATGTGAATTTGATGGATTAGTTAAACCACATTAAACCCATGTGTGAACACTCTCATTCAGAGTTAATATGGCTGTAATTCGGTTTAGCTTAATTAATTTCGAAAGTGAATTCAGATAAACTGAATTATGGCCACTTTAATTTAATTTAATTTAAATTAAATTAATTTAATCTAACATTAACTTTCCTAGATGCCCCAGTGTAGACAAACCCTTATGAACTTTTGAATGTGGTCTTTAAGCTTAAACAACGAGGAGTCCTTGTGGCACCTTAGAGACTAACAAATTTATTTGGGCATAAGCTTTCATGGGCTAGAACCCACTTCATTTCACCTACCCAGCTTCTAACTCATTTATGCTCTTTTGAAAATTTTACCTTTTTTCAAGTAGTGAGATAGAATAGTCCTCATTACATGAAAAATCTGAGCAAGTCTTCTAATATTCAGATCTCCATGTTTCTAACAATGTTTGGGTGAAAGCCCCCAATTCCCTTTCGCCACACTGTTGGACCCGGTGATGTCAAAGCGTTTTAATCTTTTCCCAGTGAATGATTTATTTTTTCAGACTAGTCCACAGTAATAAAATGTTTTAGGTTCTGTGGGACTTTCCTTGTTGGTATAATTCAGTTGTTCAATAAAAGATATCTTGGGTCAGATCTTTGATGTAAATCGACATAACTCTATTGAAATTCACATCTGTGCAAAGTGCCAGCACAAGTCACTATGTACTGCCTATGTCCTATTTTGAAGGACAAATGTAATTTCCTCACCCGGGATTTACATCAGATGAGGATCTTGTATTTATAATTAAAACTGGTCAAAATATTTTTAAAATGTTTTTTGATGAGAAATGGCTTTTCATCAAAATAGAAATCTCTTTAGGAAATGTCAATTTTGGATCAAACATATTGAGTTTTTCAACAAAAACAACCAAAAATGTTGGTGAAAATGAAAATTTTCCAAGGGGGGGAAACATTTCCTAAGCAGCTCTATTTATACTAGTGCCTTTCATCTTGAAGATTTCCAAAGACTTTTACAAACTGCATTATTTCACAAAACACTGACGTGTAGGTAGCTCTGTGGTAGAACACCATAATGGTCTAACAGTACACAACACTGCTACACAAACAGCTGAAGAGTGGTAATAAGAGAACTTTATCTGGAATTTTACATAGATAGAACATAAGAAGCCAAACTGGAATTTCCCAGGGCAATGAGATTAATAGCTTGATTTATGCAAATAGTGCCATGAGATCTTTAAGGATCACACATGGACAGGATCACATCCCAGAGTTGTTGCCTTCAGTAATATGTCAAACTCTATAATCATGCTTGGGAGTTGATTCAGTACAGACTTAGGGCTGGTCCACACTAAGCCCCCAGTTCGAACTAAGATACGCAACTTCAGCTACGTGAATAACGTAGCTGAAGTTGAAGTATCTTAGTTCGAACTTAAAGGTACTTACTGCGGGTCCACACGCGGCAGGCAGGCTCCCCCGTCAACTTCGCCTACTCCTCTCGCGGAGCAGGATTAACGGGGTCGACGGCGAGCACTTCCGGGATCGATTTATCGTGTCTAGACAAGACACGATAAATCAATCCCAGGAGATCGATTGCTTGCCGCCAAACCAGCGGGTAAGTATAGATGTACCCTTAGAAGGCAAAGTACTACCAACTGGTTCATCAAAACCACTTCCTAAAGCCTCTGGGCTTCTCCTGAGAGAAGTGCTGACCTAGCACAATCTTTCCTAGATTACATGATGTGAGAAAACAGCAGCAAAGGTACTTTGGCTGCAGAGCAGAAGGAACCCTGAGAATTTACTGGCATTTATCATAGAGAAGGGAGAAAATCTCACTTTGTGGATTGTTGGCCAGTCCTCATTTAGCACCTACTTAGGACTATGAGTCAGTACTCAAGCTGAAAAACCTCCACTCTTACCACTACCTGTCTCTCATACTGACCATTCTATCCTTAAACTGCAGAATCCACTGAGTGTCTATTAAGTTTAGAGATGGTAGACATTTTTTGATAGAACAGTCTTCCATCAGGAAATGCATTTTATTTTAAATCTAAACATTTTGTGCAAACATGTTGATTTTGACAACATTTTCTATAGGGAAAACTCAAACTGAATCATTTCTGCTTTCTTGTTGCATTTTGATAACATTGAAGTGTTTTATTTTGTATTGACTTTCCTGTTTTGCTTTATTTTATTTATTCTGTTCTATTATAACATTTGGACATATCAAAACAAAATGTTTTCATGATTCCAAATCAAGATTGATCAGAATTTTGAGGTCCCAGGAAATTTTCAAATGTCAGCATTTCCTGTGGAATGGAGATTCTGTTTTCTGACTAGCACTATTTAAGTTGACTGAGGAATGTCTGTTTATATGAAGTGAGCTGGCTTTGGGGATGGAGCCACCAGGAACACATGTGCCAGGAGGCTCTTAAGCAGTGCCATGAAAAAGTGTGTAGTTCATTCATTGCTAGCTAGGTAGTATAGGTTGGATTGAATATGGCAGTTCCACAACCAATTTCTGAACCTCGGCAGAGCATGGGCATATGCACTCATGCACACTCACATCCATACATATCCCCACACAGATATCTCAGCAAGGATATAACAAAAGAAGGAAGATGCACGCACAACAGGTTATCTATGTAAACACACACACACACACACACACTCTCTCCTGAAAAGATAAAGCAGCAGAGTCTGAAAGATGCACACACATTTACCCTGTAACTAGTTTTCTCCATCTTCATATCTTACACTTTGACTGAAATCCATTATTCGGACATCTCTTGTTTACTGACTCTCACTCCAGCTTCTTTTCTCTTTACTGCTTGATTGTTGTCCACAATGTCTTCTCAACATATTATTTGTGAGATGCACAAAAAGGCCCAGGGGAAAGGAAATTTAATGTATGTATGTATGTATGTATAACTCCCTGTAAACTTTTGCAGCAAGAAGTGCTTATGTCTTATGTGTCCTCTAAAGCCTGTTGATAAGGTTCCCACAGAGTTGAGAGCCCATAAGTCAAAATGGCTGGGCATTTCATTTTGTAAGAGCACACAGGATGGGCCACTGGGTCAGAGAGATAATATTCATCTACATCTTCAGGCTTTCAATGTGAATCGCTTTGCTAGGAGTGGGGACTTTGACTCTTGCTCAGTACATGGATTAATAATAGTGTGCTGGAGATGTGAAATGAATGGGCAGAGCTGAACCAGCAGACATATGAGCTTTGGGAAAAAAACCCTCCCCTTGCACTGCTTCCAGCTGGAGTTCAGAATGATCGTTTCACAAGAGAACCCCCCAGATAGGATACAGGAAATTTGAAGGAGCATGATACTCAAGAGCTTCTGAAACCATGCTGGATTCTCCCTCCCCATGATGTTAGCTTGGAAGGCGCTATGTCCCAGTGGAAAGGGCACCGAATATGGACCCAGATGACGCGGCTTTTATTCTCATCTCTGCCATCGGCCTGCTGTGTGACTTTAGGCAAGTCACTTCACCACTCTGTGTCTCTGTCTCTCTCTCTGTAAAATGGGGATAGTGATACTTAACTTCTTTGTAAGGTGCTTTGAGATCTATGGATAAAAAGCGCTACATAACAGCTAGGAATTATTGTGTGGGATCCCAGGATATTGGTATTGGGTAGGGAAAGATCTTCCTTGAATTTTCACCCACAATGAAAAGCAAAAACTTCCTGAGGTTCAAAAAGATTCAGTTATCGCTAGATTTTTTTTGCCTTTGCACTCCCAAATTCTGATTAGGACTGGGATGATGTGTGCCAAAATACGGCAAGAACAGCTATCCTTGTGATATTTTCAGCCCATCCAGGAACATTTGAAATAGCACAAAGGAGCTTAGTCTTGTGAATTTTTTTAGCCTCAGTTTTCAGATTCTTGAGTTATGCATAATTATGCATGAAATGGGATAAACTTTCAAGCATTGAGTTTTAGTATTAAGCATGCGTAATTGTGCATGCCAAGCTGTGTTATATAACTTGAATACACATTGCACATGCAATTATGCATGCAGTCTCCATGTGTGCACATGCAGACCACAATCTGGCCATCCAGCTTGTTATCTGTGTGTGCAGTTACCACAAGCGGATATGCACAGCCAGTTACTGACCAGGACCTGAGCTGCACAGGCTTCCATCCAACTCCCATTGAAATCAATAGAATTCTTTCCATTTTCTTAATTTGGAAGTGGGATAAGACCCTTAGTTTGTGAGACCTGATGCAATCACAGCTAAAGTGGTATGAGTTCTGTGCTTCATTTGGAGTGTTTGGGTCCTCTTGCAAAAGAACTCCTTGTGGACAACAGTAGGCATGACATGAAGTTCCATCTCCTGTCATCTGGGGGTTATTTGTCCGTCTGCTACCTGGGCATGTCTATAGAATATTGCACCATGTTACAATATTAGGATGACTTGCTTTCTGAGAGCTATGAAGAGTTCTTGTGGGTGAATACAAGGGCAGGATTTTAATGAATTCAACTAATTATAATTTCCCCTGACTTTTAAAGTCCCTGATCTCTTCCTGTACACTCTTCAGGGTAAGACAGTCTTTCACAACGTGCATGTACAGCGATCAGCAGAATGGGGCCCTGATCTTGTCTGGAGCTTTTAGTTGTTACCGTAATATGAATAAATACATAAAATAATGCATAGATGGTACATAAGCCCTTGTGTGAGCCACCAAACTTGGGGTCAATTTCAGCCACTAAAATCAAAAGGTCAGTGGAGTAGACTCCTGATGGAGGTGGTTTGATTCAGAGATTCAGCAGTAGGCTGGATTAGATATTAGCGGGAAGGTGTGCTGTTGGATGTAGTCCCGAGAACACTGGTGGTAGGCGGCAACGGTCTGGACCACCTTGGTTGTATTTCCTGCCCCTGTTGTCTGCGATTTGATGAACTTGTATCATTAATGCTCTAGTTATAGACAAGCCTGTCAGATGCTGAAAGGCAAACTCCTGAAAGAGGGCTCTGTGCTGGCCTAGTCACTAATGCAATACTGAATGTGCTTGCACAGTAAGGAAACCTATAAAATATTTAAACCTTGTCCTTCCCTCAAACGCAGAGCAGCAAAGATGATTTTCCATGGAATTTAACATTAAACTCTGGCAATTTGTACAGCTGTGCATGTAAATGGTTTGCACATAATCTCCAGAGGCGAAGGTCATTGTGCCTAGTACATTTCAAAACTGTAAGTTACATAGCAACATCCTTCCCATTTCTGTTTCCATGTTATTTAGTGAAAGGGGTTTAACAAAACTTGGGATGAAGCAGCATTAGTTTTTGGGTGGCAGATGAATGGAAGTTGATTGTAATTTTTTCCCCTTAATCACTTAATTTTTGTCTTTTCGTAGAATGAAAAAACATAATAATCCAACAGCAATGGGGAAGGGGTGGTAGAGGGCTTTTCCAACCACAGAAATCAGAATAGCCAACCGCCTGCTTTCACTTAATGCAATTTGTTCCATAACTGATCTTTAGAGCCCTGCTTCATTACCTTGTACAAACTTAAACCTGTTTTAGAAGAAGAAAAAGATTCTTATTTGCAATCAGAATTACCCAATTACACACCACTCATGAAAACAACATGCACATTTAGTTTCAACAGATGAAAGCTGACATTTTGTTTCCCCCCACAGATATATTTCTCCAGATAATGAATATTTTGTCTTTGCAACCAAAAACATGTGACTTAGGCTTTGTCTACACTGGAACCTGAACGACAAAACACCCCCCTGAACAACAAAAGTTTGCCGATGAAAAGTGCTGGTGTGAACAGTGCTTTGTTGGTGGGAGAACTACAAAGCTACCACCACTTGTTGGGGGTGGAAGTTTTTTGTTGGCAGACGAGCTCTCTCCCGCTAACAAACAGTGACTACACTGCGTGGCTTTTAGCAGCATGGCTGTAACGGCACAGCTGTGTCACTGATAGGATGACCAGACAGCAAATGTGAAAAATCGGGACGGGGGTGGGGGGTAATAGGAGCCTATATAAGAAAAAGACCCCAAAATTGGGATCGTCCCTATAAAAATCGGGACATCTGGTCACTCTAGTCACTAAAAGGTGCATAGTGTAGACATAGTCTTAGATCCAGGTTCTGCTCTCATTCAATAGACATTCAGACCTCAGAAACACCACTGACTTCAATGGAAATTATCTGGGCCACCACTTCATAGTGCACATGTCATCCCAGGCAAAGGAGATGCCATGTAGTTCAGTGGATAGAGAACCGGAAGGAGGCTCAATAGACCACATTCTATTTCTGGATCTGCCACTGACCTGCTCTGTGATGTTGGACAAGCCACTTTCCCACTCCATGCCTCTGGTTCCCCTCCCACCCATTGTCGATTTAGACTGAAACTCTTCATGGCAGGGACTCTCTCTTATTATGTCTGCATAGTGTCTAGCATAATGGGTCCTCTAGGTGCTACCATAATACAAATAAACATATGGAGATATACCTATCTCCTAGAACTGGAAGGGACCCCAAAAGGTCATTGAGTTGAGTCAAGTCCAGCCCCCTGCCTTCACGAGGAGGACTAAGTACTGATTTTGCCCCAGATCCCTAAGTGGCCCCCTCAAGGATTGAACTCACAATGCTGGTTTTAGTAGGCCAATGCTCAAACCACTGAGCTATCCCTCCCCCTACTAACAATAATTTGGTCCTGTTAATTTAAGCCCTCAATCTTATTTTGGCTGTATTGCAAGTACAAATTATTTATTGAAAGGTACCAATTTTTTTAAATTGTTAAACTTTTCACATCCATTTTTGATAAAACTAATATTTACTACTTTCAGTTTAGCATATTTTATCTCGTTATATCTTCATTTGTTTGGGCAGAAGTATGCTAATTGGCTCATTGATCATTCAAATGCCTCCTGCTGTGGGAACTGCTTGTATTTGCTGGCTCTCCCACTTATTAATTAAGGAGCTATTCAATTATAGGTAATATTCTTTTATTGCTAATAAGATCTTCTGATATCAGCAACATCCCCAATTCTGAAATGAAATTTGCAGGGTTTGGCTTATATTTAATTTAAAACTGCTTGGCATAAAGGCTTCAAAAATTAGTCCTAAAACATAGGTACTTGAATCAAGACCAGCTTCAGAGACATGCAAAGAAAATCAATAAAATTCTGATCAAAGTTATCTTCTCATTCATGCATTCTCACTTTGTGATAGTTTCAATAGGGGCTTTCATACCAGGAAATCCTTGCAAATGTATCAGGCTAAAAAAATGTTGTCCTTAATCAGAATTATCTAAAATGGCATCTAAAACATATAGTTAACATTACAGTTTATCATCTAATTTGCCAAGATTAGTTTCTTTGTGTGTGTGTGTGTGTGAGAGTGTGTGTGTGTGTATGTATCAGTTCCCAAGCTTATCTTCAGTTCTGGTTATTAACTTGTGAAAGATATTGGAGAGCGGCTTTTTTCCCCAAATAAATGTTGAGTTTCTTATTATTTCTTTGTACTATAGTAGCACCTTGAGGCCCCAACATAGACTGAGACTCCATTGTACTAGGCACTGTACATACACCTAGTCAGGGGCAGTCACTACCCTGAAGAGTTAAGAAAAGAAAGACGAAAGGTGGGTGGGCTGAAGAAAGTGTTATGCTGCCCCTCTTACAGATGGGGAATTGAGAGAGAGAAATTACATGACTTGTCTGAGCTCACACAGGAAGTCTGTAGCAGAAGCAAGGAACTTTGATCTCATTCCTGTTTTTCTTCTTTTCTTAACAATTTTTGGTGATTTTCTTTTGTTCTATTGCTAATTCTTCCGAGCAAACTGGCTAACAATACAGCTGGAACAAAAAATGTTGCAGTAAACCTAATCCACAGGGCCTGATTCCCTGCTCACTTACACCAGTGTCAATCAGGAGTAACTGCTAACCTCAGTGGTGTACTGGTGTGAATTGCTTTGGGGATTTGCTACCAACCTGAACCATATCCCAGGCTAGTCAAAAAGGTTGGAAAAGTTTTCAGTGAGTCTCAGCCAAGTTTAGAGCTTATGTCAGCTGAATGTCAAATAATTGTCAATGGGGTTAGATCCTCAGCTGGTGTAAATTGGTGTAGCTACCTTAAGATGAGGATCTCGCCTGTGGTTTCCACTGAAAAAAGGATGTGGAAAAAACAGCCCAACTCAGAGAGATTGGGGAGGTGGGAACCCTATTGGAAATGAACCAAAATATTTTTTTACTGTCCATCTGTGTACTTCAGCAGCTGTGTTTCATGCAACTTTACCAATCGCTTTGTTGGGACAGGGACAAGTGCCCAGATCCTTAAAGTTATTTAGGTGCTTAACTCCCATCGATCACAATGCGAGTTAGACACCTGAATACTTCTGAGAATTTGGGCCAAGCCTTTAAAAGACTGGGG
Source organism: Terrapene triunguis (assembly GCF_002925995.2). Classification (NCBI taxonomy): domain Eukaryota; kingdom Metazoa; phylum Chordata; order Testudines; family Emydidae; genus Terrapene; species Terrapene triunguis. The sequence continues at coordinate 10,758,877 of NW_020664404.1, forward strand.
GAGAGAGGCGGTGAGAGAGTGGGGGAGGGAGCAGGAATCACTCTTACAATCAAAACAAATGTGTGTGCGTTTTTGTTTATGTTTCAAGTGGGTGGGTGTTCACGTTTGTGTGCATGCATGTATGTGTGTGTGCATATCTGTGTTTGTGCACACATGCATGTGCGAATGTGTGCGTGTTCACTTGTGTTCGTGTGCTACATTTCTGGTTCCACTATGAATTCATGTGCTACCATTTTCTTTTTCTCATTACAGACTCTGGCACAAAGATGTTGTATCAGAATTTTAATGCCTTAACGTATCCCCTGAAATATACTAGTGTACTTTACTATTCTGACCTTTCATCTTTTCGTATTTTGATTGGGGTGGCTATTCTGCCCTGGTCTCTGCAGCTCACTGAGGCTGTAAAACAGTGAAATGAATGGAATGACTATAGCTAGTCACAATACAGAATACTGAAAAGGTCAGTGTAGCCCCATCTCCCCTGCTATAACTCAGAGTATACAGGACCTTAAATATTTGATATAGCATTTTTGTGACAAAGGGCTTTGACAAAAATAGGAAGAAGCACCAGCATCAATCCATTCACATGGCAAAGTTAATCAACAAGTCAGGAATGAGAAAGGGCAGAAACCCATTCTCTTCATAGGGGTTGGGTCCACTTTATTTTGTGCCCTCTCCCACCTGTAAAAGTATTTGTCAAATGCTCCACCAGTGTATTATCATCGTTGTTTATACTGCAGTGGCCCCTATGAACTCTAGTCGTGGACCAGGACCCCATTGTGCTAGGTGCCGAGCAGACACGTAGTAAGAGACAGGCCCTGTCCTGAAGTAAACAGACAAAGTAAGGATTATTATCCCCCTTTTACAGATGAGGAAAATGAGGCACAGAGAGAGTAAGTGAATTGTTCAGGGTCACACAGGTTGTCTGTACCAGAACTGAGAACTAAACCTAGATCTCATGAGCCCCAGTGCAGCATCTTAACTATATAACCAACCTTCCTATCTAGGAATTAATTTTGCTCTGCCTACAGGGTGACAATATCAAAGGAGAAGAGAGCTTACCCATATCTTCTGAAGCTGTACCTTCTTCTGCACAGCCCTCTATGCATGGTTTAGCTTCCCCGAGTGGTTCCAGTGGTCTCTATGTCTAATCACCCGAAAGATACATGCAAAACAATTAAAATCTATTTGATGGATCCTTCCCCTGTTTCCAATCACCTCCCTCCATTCTTTCCCTTTCTGGTTGGCAACTTGCAGACTCACTGACCTCATCTGAGCATCTGAGTGCTTATTTATATCCCAAATTCAGATGTGGAAAAGACTATTAGCCCTTTACAGCTGCTCCCCATTCAGTCTGCATTCTGGCAAATCTTTAGCATTCGCCACCACTTTGTGTGCTTTCCCCCTCATATCTCCAGCCTTGTATCTTATCAGCACACACCTATGTACACAAGGCCTGATTCTGCAGGATACTAAACACACTTCTCTCTTATGGGCCATATTTTAAGAGGTGCTAAATATCTGCAACTCCCATTAGCTTCACTGGGAGCAGATAGTGCTTTTTACTTCTTGCAGTTGCTCTGGCCATTGTAGGATTAGGGAAGGGACAGGACTTAGCCCAGCCCTGAATGTGGCACTGTTGTTACCAGTACCATGTATGATCAGAATAATAAGAGATCAAACTTAATGAGAAAAGTCTGAATATTTTGTCAGATCATGGAATGGCTAAAAAGAGAGACTGGTATGAAACGAACGACTGGGAGCCATACTCAAGATTTCCAATAGTTACTCCAGTCTATTTAATCACAGGTCCAGTCTACTTAATCACAGGTTGATCCAGGTCCAACACTTGTTGTTTAATACTTAAAAATTAATTATACATGTCACAGTTCTGGGTTTAACTGCACCTCTGCACCTTTCGTGGTCTCCTCAAGGGCTCCCCTTTAGATCTCAGGCCTCCTGGCATCATTTTTCTGGGGGGTGGTGTGGGAGAGGGGAACCTGCAGATCAGATTTAGGTTTGCATTCCCCTTGTGCTTATCCGAGCAAGTCTGACCTTAGTCTAGCACCTGCTGTTCTCCCAGAGTTCTCCCACTCACCCCCAGGGGCTATGACAGTGTTACCAGCTTTCACAAAGCACAGTACATTTATTTAGGACAAATGCATTACAGAGAAAACCTATCAGAAAAATGAACAGTCTCCATGCATACTAAGCTCACCAGCTGTCATTCACCTTCCCCGTGGAGACCCTGGTAGGTTCCCAAAGTCCTTCAAATCCTCTTAGTTACAGTTTCATGTCAATTCAAGGATCAGAGGAGGGCTTCTGGGTCAACTCAGGCTCCCCTTTTATATCAAAGGACCATTTTTTGTTTGTTGGTCTCTTGAACCTGCACTGAGCCATTTTATGCAATTCCCCCCCAGGGCTGTACTTCTCTGGAGTTGACTTACTTGTCCCGGGATTTGCAATAATAATCCACCCACCACTGATTTTAGTTCCTGGAGGAAGTTTGGTAACCCTCCACCATGGAGCTAGAATACAATCCCTTGCTCCTAAAGATATAGATAACGTTTATAGAGACAAAAGTTTGACTCTTCCCTGTGCTCATAGCATCTGGCACATCTGTTTTGAAGTTCCCATACTTCTAAGGGCTCCCATGTGCCACAGTATACACATGCAGACACACACACGTGTCTAGATAGACAGATGCTGCTGATGGAAGCACGAGTAGATGATAAATAGAGGCTGAAAGAAGGGTGGCTGGATAAAGATGAAGGAAGCTCTAGACAGGGTTCCAAAATGAGATTTTTGCAACCTGTTGTGTAACTGGAGCTAGATCTGATTAGAATTCTGCAGTGGGGAATTTATTATTTCCCAAATTGAGTTGATTATTTAAAATTCATATACAGGGAGTGAGTTTGGCTTTGAGCGCTCTCAGCGTATGCTCAATATGCCCAGCCATTTGATGGTGTCATCATCAGCCAAGTGGAGATCTGGTAGCCTGCCGTCAGAATAGGTCAGTGGCCACTCATCAAGGATATGTGACATAGTTTGAAGTTGATCACAGCTGTATCGCAGGTCATTAGAAAAAACCCATCTAAAGAGATTGGCCGCACAGCTGCCCTGTCCTGTTCAAAACCAGTTCAGAGGTGACCATGGGTGTCTTAGCAGATCAAAACTTGGTGGACAGATGGTCAGGTCAGTGATGAGAGAGTGATTAACGACTGTCCTCACTGACCACTCGTTGCACCAAGCGGATTCCACCATCCTGTCCTGTGGTGGCATAAATGACCATAAAGGGCGTCTAGAAGACAGGTGAGCTGGCGGGTGTTGAAGAGGTCTGCGTACAAAGGCAGGTCGCTGTTCTCATGGAACTTGGCCAGCAGCATGACAAAGGCCTTCTCACAGCAAATATGGGGCAGTGCTATATTACTAAGCATTGGCAGCCATGGCAATGGAGTTGCACATAAAGTCCTGGGCGTAGCTTTGTTAGGCTCAGTTTCGACCAGCCTCGTGTGAGATGAGCGATGCCAGGCAGGTGCGTAGTACTTTCTGCTGTTGAATAGCAGAAGGCAAGGGCTGATGTTCTAAGCGTCTGGGCGCTCATACCCTACATGGAACTGGTCAATTTTCTGAGATGGTTGTTCCAAGTGCTGACTTTGGCTGCCCTCTTCTTCAAGTGGTTGCAGTACTTTAATGACCTATCCAGTGTCACACTGATGTAAGCCTTGGAGCTGAAATGCAGTTTTGTAACACAGCAACAGCACACACTGGGTGAAATCAACTTCTGAGCGGATGGCCTTGTATAAGGCCTATGCACCATGTTAGTCCCATTTAAGCCCTGATTTGACTTGTGTCCGTGTAGCGAGAGCAGATTTTAAGAGTGAGAAGTGTCTCAATTTCTTTTTGTCCTTTGGGCTGAAAGTTATGAGGATTTAAAACAGGAAGGGGACTCTTGCATGCTATGGTTCTGGTGTCTGTAAAATGTCACTCCCTCCAGTGGAGGAAACAAGACGTCTGCAGAACAAATGCTTCAGGATCTTAAAGAGCTAGTAACTGTCTCAGATTTGCTAAAATCCAGCGCTAATGACATATTTAAACAGCAGCTATAGACAATTTCCCTCTCTTGGGATCTTATGAGTGAATTTTTAATTTTCAGCAAAACCTTTACAGTTCACTTTTAAATCCAATTTTCTCTTGAGCGCGTCTAGTGAAAGAGTCTTGACAACTTCCCATGGGAGATTATTCCACCAACTGTGTGAACTCACTCTCTAGAGGCTTTCCATACCCCCCTCACTCCAATTGCTAGCATGACTTTTTTCCTTTTCTAGCTTCAAACTGTTACTTTTTGTATGCTATATGCACATATATTCTATTAACTGTACAAAATATGCCTATTCACAGATACTTAGATGTACATATCACTTGAGTCTGCTAACCTGTATGGGAAAGTCCCGTGACATTTAATAATGAATGGGGGCCTTTTTCGTTGTCTTTTAGAACCATCCTATAGAATCTCGTACTGTATTCTATCCCTTGCGATCAGTGGCTATAAGATGGTTTAAAAAAAGCCCTATAGAAAGGATCTCATTCATAATTAAAATCTATGAAAGAGATTGTCAGCTGGTGTGAATTGGCATAACTTTATTGACTTTAATGGAGCTACGCCAGTTTACACCAGCTGATAATGTGACCATGCAGCTTTTTAGAATGATTTCTAAAGAAATCTATTATATTCCTAGTGAACCCTATTGATTGCCATAGAACTTTTCTATAAGAGAGTAAGGAATACAATCATATAAAGGTGCTGTGAGTTTCCCCCATACTGATGGTGAAAATTCACACCAATCCACACATACTATACACATTTTGTCTCGTAATAAATACACACAGATAGACATGTTATGTCCAACATGCAAAACTTACTTATGATTGATGCAATGACTGGAGGAAGAAAGGATGGAAAGCTTACCAGTGTAATTCAGTAGTAGTACCTCCTGGGAAGAGAGACACTGCCTTCATGCTGCTGGTTGGTTGACACTTAAATGTTTTGCTTACTTTAGCAGTCTACATTTTCCTACTGTCTGCCAGTGGAAACTGGGGAGCTTATATTACTCCTCCCATCTCAGCACCATCACCACTCATCTCCAGATTCCCTGGCCCCAAAACAGAGGTGAATCTAAGTGAATCTAGAATGAGTTTAAATTGGTGCAATTTATACTTTCTTGTAGACAAGAAAATGTGCATATTATACCTGTTGGATTCTCTCTGAACCACCCATAGACTCAACCAAGCTCTTAAGCATGTGCACAATTTTAAGCATATGAATAACCTCATCTTGACTCAGTAAAGCACTAGCATGTGCTTAAGTCTCTCTGTATTCAATAGGATTTAAATATATACTAAAAATTAAATATGGGTGCAATTTTGAGAAGCACCCAAAAGACTTTGGCTCTGAAGTTCCCAAGGGTACATTTACACAGCGTACGAAAACGAGCCTTCCAGCCTGATTTGCTAGAGCTGGGCCAGCAAGGCTCATGCTAGCGCTCTAAAAATAGCTGCATGGACAGTGCTTTGAAGTTGCAGCTCGGGCTCTGAAGCCTAAGGAGACCCCAAGTCTCTTTTGAAAATGGGACCTAGGCTTCTGAAGCCCAGATCCTTAAAGGTATTCCTAATTTCCAGTGATTTCAATGTAAGTTAGGTGCCTAAGTCCCTGTGAGGATCTGGGCCCTTAAGTCAAATAGGCACTTTTGCAAATTTTACTCCAAATGTCCAAATGTTTTGCTGAATCGGGTGACGATTACTCACCTGCGTAAAGATAAGAGTATCCTTACATCCTTCACTGAATCGGGGTTTTTTGAAATGTAATGTGCCCCTTCCTGCCTCCAACTAATGCTCATTTCTGAAATCAATGGAGCAGAGCCCATTGGCACCAGCTGGGGATCTAGCCCAATTATTGACTTTACTGGCAGTTATTCATATCTTGGCGATTTGGGGAGGAGGGAGAGAATCAGACCCAGGGAGTATAATACACATGGCTTTCTTCATCCCCTTCTGCTCATTCTCTGTACCTGCACCAACTGGCTCCACAAGGGCAGGAGTCAGCGCTGAATTTACCAATTTATTTGGAATCCATGCCTGCCAAGTCCCTTTCCCACCTAAGTAAACTCTCCCAGTCCGTGCTTTTGCTGGTTGATTTCAAATGCCAATCTGTTTATCTATTTCTCTCTCTCTTTTTTCCCACCCGAAGGCAGAAGATGTTCAGAGCAACAAGAAAAGGGAAGAGAGGTATGAAAAGATTAGTTTGATCAAAGGAATCTCATGTCACACCAGAAGATTGATTTTCCTCTTTTCCTGGACTGTCATGCCCCTTCTCTCTTTGCTGGTTGTGACGCTATAGCAGAGTTCACTTCCCCATCACTTGCCATGCTCTGTGTGTGTGTCTTTTGATTATGACTTGTCTCCTTTTAATATCATCTAAACAAGGCACTGTCATGTTCTTTCTGCTCTCTCTCTCTGACGTATTCCTTCCGTGATGGGTACTGGAGAGATGCTCAATTGTCACGATCTCCTAGCAGGCAGGAGTCTCTCTCTGCTCCTCTGCATTGTTTAGAGAGCAGCTATTAGAAAGAAGCACATTCTTAACATTTAAAGACAAACCGATACTAAGCTGGGTGTCTCTTTTGTTTACACCAGCACTGAATCTTAACATATGATTATTCCCTGCTGTGCCACAGAGTGCATGCTGGGAATTTGATGGACTGGGAGAGGCATAAAGCAATAATATTTTAACACTTGGTATCAAATCACCTTTTGTTTAATGGGGATAAAGAAACAATCCAATTTTAATAATGCCAGCTCACCACGTATGTCTAAATTAAATGGGAACTGGAGATGAGAGGCTGGTAAACAATGTTGCCTACCAGCAGGAAAACAGCTCTTAATCCCATAAATCACTAAGGGAAATTGCTAAGGATATATCTCAGACAATTAAGCCAATTTAGGCCTGACAGTTGGGAAAAGCTTAGTAATAAACCGTGGCATTTCAAAGTGGAGCTTTATGATTCTGTTGGATTCATGCACACAGCTCCCCTCTTTAAAGGCCCGGATTTGAATGTCTATGACTTCACAGGGCCTCCTCTCCAGGCCTGGTACAAGCAGAGCTGCAGTTCCCTGGAAGTTAATAGAGACGCATTTGCTTACACAGTAGCTGAATTTGATGCATGTCCAAATGCATAGAATGGTCCTTCCCCCCACATTGTTATACAAGCAGAGAGAGAGACAGCATGCCTTCAGATAGTAGTTAAGGCCTCGGTCCCAGAGCAGGATTGGGACCTAAAGCCTCTATCCTTCCAAGACTTATGCCCATTCACTTAGACTCATAGACTTTAAGGTCAGAAGGGACCATTATGATCATCTAGTCTGATCTCCTGCACAACGCAAGCCACAGAATCTCACCCTCCCACTCCTGTAACAAACCCCTAACCTATGTCTGAGTTATTGAAGTCCTCAAATCAGTGAGACTGCTCACCGTATGCAAAGTTAAGCATGTATATAAGGTAATGAAGGTGATAAGTCATTACAGGACTAGGGGTTGATGATGTAATGTGCATTGCTGTCCTATACTGGATGGAATGTCTGAGCTTTTCTAGAATGGGGATTACCTCACCTGAGACTATACACCCCAGTTCTACTACAGATAGTAGAGATTCATTTAGCTCAAGTAGTGGTACTGCCCTGTATTCTGGAAGCTGAGGACCCAGGGTTCTCTTTGCAGAGGCTTAGTTTTGCTTGCAACTATGGTGTCCCATGCTTCTAGCCATATGTACGTTATATCAGTGGTTCTCAACCAGGGGTACGCAGGTCTCTTCCAGGGGGTACATCAACTCATCTAGATATTTGCCTAATTTTATAACAGTGTTACATAAAAAGCACCAGTGAAGTCAGTACAAACTAAAATTTCATACAGATAATGATTTGTTTTACTGCTCTATATACCATACACTGAAATGTAAGTACAATATTTATATTCCAATTGATTTATTTTCTAATGATATGGTAAAAATGAGTGTAAGTATTTTTTCAGTAATAGTGTGCTGTGACACTTTTGTAGTTTTATGTCCGATTTTGTAAGCAAGTAGTTTTTAAGTGGGGTAGGCAAGACAAATCAGACTCCTGAAAGGGGTACAGTAGTCTAGAAAGGTTGAGAGCCACTGCGTTGTATGTCCTGGGCTCAGGGAAGGGCCAGCACTGCTATACAAGGCTGTAGAAGTAAAGAGATCTCCTCTGGAGGAGCTAACACAGTATACCCATCTTCTCCTGCCACCAGAAAATAAAGCATAAATAAATAATAATTAAATAAATCCCTAAGAAGTCAGGTACTAATCCATGTTTTCTAATACTGGCTGCGACTCGCTTCAGTCATCTTCTCGGTTTTTTACAGGTTACGCCTCCAGCTCACCAGCTGCTCCCATGACTGTATCAGAAGGCTCAGCACAGTTGTAAGCTGACCCTGGAATTCAGCTCTGACACCACCAATATCAGACATTTTGGCATGAACATCAGGTGGGTCAGCATAGTGGAACATTTTCTATTTTCATGTTGCATTAAGCTACACTTTTCTGCTTTCTGGGGTTGTAAAGGATGTTACTGTTTGGCCCCTTTTTAATCTTGTTATAAAACTTAGTAGCTCTCATCTTTCAAGAAAAGACAATTCTAGACCATTGTACACCTTATGAAAAAGTTACATTGAATGTAACGAGATTGAGAACTTTTTTTTTTTTTTCCAGAAAGGGCTCTGATACCCCACTTCTTGGCACTGTGTGGAAAGAAAGAATGTTTTAAATAACCAGTGCAAGAGAATACTATAGCAGGGATTTCATTTTGATTAAATACTGTATGCTGGTTTAAATATTCTCTAGAAGAGATCACAATCTCTACTGAATGTTACAGGATTTTAGGGTAATTTCTGTGGAGCTCTGTGAAATTTCTATAGAATCCAAATGTATATTTTTGATATGGCTGAAATCACAGATATCAGAGTTGAAAAAACAACCTGGTAGATCTCACCAACCCTTCAGACAATGCAGGATTAATAGATGCACAGATTTTAAGGCCAGAAGGGACAACTATGATCATCTAGTCTGACCTCTGGCATAACCTAGTGATTCTTGCATCTAGCCTGTATATTATGGTTGAGCTAGCACATATTTTTTAGCAAGGCACCCCGTCTTGAACTAAAAACTCCAAGTCATTCCTTGGTAATCTGTTCCACTGATTAATTACCAGCAATGTTAAAGATGTACATCTTATTTCCAGTTTGAATTTTACTGACTTCACCTGCTAGCCATTGGATCTTGTTATGCTTTTGTTTGCTGTGGTATATCTCAAATACTTTAGCTAGTGCTCAGAATACACAGAGTTATAGCAGTGTGTGTGTACACAGGGGTGCACTACCAGGAACCATCCCTCTCACAAGAAAGCAGAACAACCCGCCTGGCACATTGTTAGTATATTGTATGGAACAACATTCTTTTATAGAATGCTGGCGGAGGGACAACCACTGACTGGGGATGGAACTCAGAACATGGTTATTTGAACAGCTAGAAGGGATTAACTAGTAGAAAAAGTCAGAATGTAACTGATGATAATTGAAGGCTAATTAATCTCATCAGCTGGTAAGTGGCCAACAGTGGCCACATAAAAGGGAGACTGAAATGGCAACTGGGGAAAGAGATTTTCTTGAGGGGGTGGGTTGTGGGAAGATATCTGGTGCCCCCCCTTCTTTTTGAACAAGCCCTAGGTGTAAAATGGTCTTATTATATCTACATTTACCTCTCACAGTGGGGATGATGGGCACAAAGAAAAGTGATTTATGATAATCAGTTTTGTAGATGTTGCTGAGGTGATTAAAGCAGGGCTGACCAGCAAGTCATTTGAAGCCCTCTTTGTCCTGCCTCTCATCCATCTTCCATCAGCGAACCTGAGTAGCTCCCGCCATCAAAAGCTTAATTTACATCTTCCTTGATTCGCTGTTCTCCCCACAACCCAAATAGAAAATCAGCACAGCCATTTGCAAACTGCCTTTGCAATATGCTCCACAGCTTGAACACCTCAAGTGTAACAGATGAATTTTTAATCTGTGAAAGCAAACACTCTACATATCAATACAGCTTGCATTATCCAAGAGCATAGTACAGATGGGGATTTCTTTTTTTGGTCTGGGCTGCTAGGTAATAAACAGGCATTTTTGTTTTTAAAAAAAGAAAAGAGTGAGATCAGATTGTATAGCTGATTTCAACAGATTGATTTTATCAGCCCTCCACAGAGCTTTGATAGCTCTCTGAGTGGCTGCACTATAGGGAACATTGTAAAGAGATTGAGCAGCAACCGTTTGGTTTCCCAGTGCAATCAAGCAAAGGCTCTGAATGCTCTGGTATAAAAACCCAATAGATGCAAACATGAAAACCTTTGTTAAATTGTTTGCTGCAAAGATTAGAAAAGTTCAAAGAATAAGTTTCTTAAATTGCCCTTTTTTTTTGTTTCCCCACAATAAACTAAGAACAAAATGAAATAGCAGAAGCAGAGTCTTCTGTGATTCAAATGCCATAGTCAGAGGCTAAATATGAATAAACAGTCTTTGTTAAAAGAGCCTTTTTGCTGCTTTGCTTCAGCTTACTATGAAAAACAATATAATATATAGCTATATTTCATAATTGTCATGTGAGGCTCTCAAAGTGCTTTACAAAGTAGGGAAAGCATTGGGAGCCTCATCTTACAGATGGAGAAACTAAGGCACAGAGACCCCATAACTACTTGCTGCCAGAGTTTCTGTCACCTTCCTTTGGAACAGCTGATTCTGTCTGTTGTAGGAAATGTGGCTAGTTGGACCACTGCTCTGATCCAGTCTGGTGATATAGAATCAGAGTTAGATGGGACCACAAGGGTCATCTAGTCTAACCCACTGCCAAGATACAGGATTTGTTGTGTCTAAACCATCCAAGACAGATGGCTATCCAACTTCCTTTTGAAAACCTCTAGCAAAGGAACTTCTGTGTCCCTCAATATGAACTGTCATGCCTAGATCAGATTGGGAAAGAACCCAAGAGTCTTGACTAGTGCACATCACTAATCAGCATTACCTCCTGCATAAAACATACATTTGAGATCATACTGAACTTTCATGCATTAGCTGTGCATATTGCGGGCCTTCCTTGTACACAAACTTGCACCACTTTAACTAAAGGTATGTATTTAAGTTCATTTTGTTAAGCCAATGCAAAACCCTATGCAGACATCTTCTTTCTATTTAAGAGTAGATTGTGTCAGTTTAGCTTAAATTGATTCCTTGCAGACGTAATCTAAACTGAAATAAGACCCGTGTACAATGAAATCTACACTAGTTTAACTAAACTGGTTTAAGTTAAACCAGTGAGTGAAACATCCTTAGGCCTTAAGCCTGCAAGATTGACATCCCCTATAATGCAAAAATTTACCCTGGATCACCTGAGCAACATTTGGCAATGCCACCATTGTGCGGATTGCAATCTTGATACCTCCACAGCACTCCTGCAAGTTAGAAATTTCACTTACCGCTGCTGATCAGGGTTGGCCAGGGATGTCACTAAGTGTCTTCTGAACTTCAAAACACAGGGTCATTTTGTGGTATAGGAGATTATGGCAACTACATCCACTTTAAGCCTTGCTTCTACTAAGATGCTTAAAAGAATAGGCTTCAGGGTCTCCAGTTGCCTACAGATTATTCTTTTGGTTATTACTAGGCTATTGGTTGTCAAGTGATTTTGCTTAGATATGACCATGAGGGCCTTATATGTATCTTAATAGATGAATAGTGGCCTGAGGTCATGTCCAAGTTCATCACTATGGAAGCCGTTGTAATGTCACAAACAAGACACATGCTCGCAGATCTCTGAATGAATTGGGCAGGAAGATGATTCTCTTCTCTTCTCTTCCCCTGGTTCGACCGAAGAGCTCAGATACCATGACTTACTATATAAGTACCTAAATAAAATAGAATATTGAGGTTCTTATAATGTACCCATCATATTGGTATCTGAGCACCTGAGAAAGCTTGTATAGAGCAGAGGCAGTTTCTGATTACATAATAATCTCCAGCAAGGAATCACAGACAAATATTGGTTAAATGGAGTTTTCAATAAACATTTGATTTGGGATTATATGCCAGAGTGTGGCAGGGGCCCTTTCATTATGTTTAAGATGAGTTCAGAAGTAAACTGACAGGATAATTTAAACTGGAAGTCACTCCTTTAAATAGTTTTCTGTTCATTATTAAAAGCGTATGGAAAAGCCCTGTAGAACTGAATAGCGACAAAACCACTAAAACGCCCCAGAAATTAAACAAGCTTCTATAGGAATTACTCTGCAAACCTACAGAATTTAATAGAGAAGGAGCTCCTTTCTATAAAATTTTTACACCAGCCCACAAAGTGTAATAGAGAATGATACCTCCTACTGTAGAACTCTTTATGGTTTTCACATTCCATAGAAAGGTTACCTTTCTCTATTAAATTCTATAGCATTTATCCACGAAGAGAACATTTATAGAAGAGCTCTGCTCTCTAAGAATTCGGAAGTATTCTCACTATCTAGCTAGCAATGTGGGACACATGGGTTCTAGTTCCTGATCTGCCTGATTCAGAGCAGAGTTTGTTATCCCTGGGACTTGAACTTGGGTCTCCCACATTCTGTGCACGCATGAGTTCTCTTGCTCACTCGCGCTCTCACTCAGAGAGTCCTGGGCCCCCCAAAAAATCTCCTGAAACTGATACATCTCTGCAAAAAAGTTTGTGCTTTGAAGCAATTTCATTTCGATCAGCCCTATTATTTATCCGTTTGTAGTGCGGTAGTGCCTGGAGGTCCACAACCAGAGCCCTGTTGTGCCAGGTGCTGTACACACACAAAAGACGGTCCCTTCCCCAAAGAGCTAACAATCTAAGTAGATTTCAGTGGGACTTGACTCCAAAGTAGTAGCAAACACTACACCTGATAATAAGTGTTTGCTATATTGGGCCCATAAGCCTGCAACATTAACCTTCCCTATAACAAGGTTCTAGATGCAAAAACTTACCTTAGATTGCCTGACCAACACCTGAGGGTGCTGTCATTGGGCGGATTGCAATATTGTCATCTCCACAGTGCTGGTGCAAGTTAGAAAATTTCAAATCAGGAACTGTTCACTAGTCCCTGGAGGGTATTTATTGTTGAGCTGGTTGGATGAATAATTAGCCCATCTTTAGAAGCTGTTCTACCAGAGCTTGTACTGCTTGTTGTTTATTATGAAGAGACAGTTTCATCATCCCCATTTAGATTCATTTTAGAGCTTCGAAGAGCAATTTGCTCTTTCTAATTTTTTTCTTTTTGTAACTTAAGATAAAAATATTCAAAAATGCATTTTTAATATTTTTAGACATATCCCTTTCACGTCCAATTATACATAATGGCCAGTATTCCATGGAGCCCTCAAGAACAGCCCCTGTTAGAACTGAAGAGCAGTCAAGCGCAAAATACATTGTAACAAGGTCACAAATGCTGTAAATTACCGGGTTCTCATTCTTGCATGTATCTCACAGTATGCTGAGAGGGTTTCACTTCATTAAATGTGAAAAGTCACAGCTCATATTAAATTACTCCAAAGCATCAGCGCTATTAAACATGGAACATATGCAATTGCACCACATGGGGATGCGCATCTCCAATAATACCATTGTTGTTCACTTCTTATTTTTCAGCCACTCTTTCCCACAACTCTCACATGTTTTTTTTTTTCAGATCCTGATGCAAAGCCCTTCAGAGTAGGGTGAGCATAGGACCCGATTTTATAGGGACAGTCCCGATTTTGGGGTCTTTTTCTTATATAGGCTCCTATTACTCCCCAGCCCTGTCCCGATTTTTCACATTTGCTGTCTGGTAACCCTACTTCAGAGTTAAAGGGATGACTTCAGTGGGCTTTGAATCAGGCACCTGTGTAGGCAAATGGGAACCTTTTCTCCACTAATATCTGACCCAAAGCACTAGAACCAGTGGAAGGGATATCCTCACCACCTCTTCCCTCTAGATGACAATTCCCACCGGCTTTACCATAGACTTTCCAGCTTTGCACAGTAATTTGGTCAAGAGATGGGACAGCATTAGATGGGTTTAATGAATGGTGTTAGGTAGAGGGTCTGCTGGAAGAATGTGAGACAGCAATAGGGGAAGGAATAGCCAATAAACTATGCATCATAACATAAGATGATGGGCTTCTTGTAGAGTCTTGTGAGTCTACCTTTGTGTGGAGGGTTAGAGAGTTGACACTTCCTGGCTGATCACATGACTCCTTGGGGATGAGTATAAAAGGAACAGGAAGGTGGATTAAAAGGGAATTAAAGGGAAAGGTGTGTCCTGTGCCCTACTGGCTGGCTGGAACAGCGAAAGAACCTTTGGCAATGTTGCTCAGTGTTTTAAGCTGATTTGCTTTTGTTATGTGATTACCGCTTCGTGAACAATAAAACAAGCCTCAGGGAAAGGGTCTTAAAAGGACTAATGCTTGCAGCTTTATTTCCATTTCCTCACTGGTGAAACCACCTACCATTTTACACTTGGGTCCCCTTTTCTTGTTTAGTATTGCTAAATTACCATCATGTCCTGCCATCCATCCTAATCTGTACTTTCACCGTTATGCAGACAATGCCGAGACCTGTGATAGAACCATAAGGCTGCATCCTACCATAGTTTAAGTGGAACTCCCCATTGAAAGCAAAAGCCCATAGAAAACAGAGATGGAAAAGTCATATTAGGTCACTGTCCGTCCATTGGCCTCTGTCGGTGCAGGATTGTTCCCATCTAAACTATAACCTCAAGGGCTTTGGCCTGTCCAAATCTAAATCCATCCTGCATTAATGTTACTAAGAGAGCTGTCCTGCTTCCATTCGGCGCTGCATCCTGATACTAAATTGTGGTTTCAGCATGGATTGACTATTTCACATCATAGTGATGGAGGATGTCACATACATTTATGAAACAAAATGTGAATAAGACGGGTGATGGGAGTGGCTGCTAAAATGGGGTTTTCCCCCTTTTCCAGATCATTTTCCGATATGGATTTGTGGGGGACCCTACTATTTATTACTTTCCATTGTGAAAACTAACCATTCATTCCTACCCTTTGTTTCTGATCTTTTAACCAGTTACTGACTCATGGAAGGACCTTCCCCTCTTAGCCCAGAACTGCTTACTTTGCTTAAGAGCCTTTGGTGTGCTCAGATAAAGCACAAAGAGAAGATTACAAAAGGGCATCATGAGAACCATCATTGGTTCCTTTAGCACCTTGTCAGATTCCCAAGTTTAATGTGCCATTTATTTTGTTTTGGGGCTGACTGACTCATTTTGTTTTGCTCTCGGTGTTGCTTGTAGAGCCTTGTTCCTTCTACTTTGCGTTGTAATCTTTGTAACTGACACATTTCACTGTCACAGCAACAGGCAGTACAGAAAGTAGCCATGCACTTTAATTAACGAAAGCCTTGCTGGGTGGGATCTCATGATGTCCAAAGGCTCAGAAGTGTTTGTACAGTGCCTAGTACAGTAAGGCCTGGATCTCTATTGGGGCTACCATAGTATAAATAATGTTTGCTGGGATTTCAAAGGTGCTGAGTACCTCTAGCTCCCATTACCTTTAATGGGATTGCAAAGGTGCAGCAACTCTGAAGTGCAATGATTGTGCTCCGTCTTCTTGCTCGTTGAGACCTGAATAGGCTGATGATATTCCATAAACTGCAGTCTGTGAGACTATGGGAGCTAGAACCTTGTACGCATTCCTGTTCCTGGAAGGGGAACCTGTCCCTCCTTCATCCTTGTAAAGCTTGGTCTGCTGCAATTTTTATAATTAAATTAAAGAGGCACCTGCCTACTGCTGCATTTGACTTTTTAATATTTATAGCTGATTCTGTAAGGCTTCCAGAGACCTCCACTGAAGGGCGGATGCAGCATAAATGGATCTGATTGCTGTGATACAGCTGATGGTGCTGTGGCACTGACCTTTGAGTCATACTTGGGCTGAGCATTATCTTTTTCTTAGAAAGAGCATGATAAACAATATTTGTTTTGCACTCTAACCAAACGAATTCTGCAGCCATCTGCAAATGGATCAAGTGGAAATCAGCTTCTTTTCTTTACTGCATCAGTGTTGACCATTGATGTAGCTGATAAGCATAAAGAATTCATTCTTCCCAGTAATTATTATTTTTATTAATATTATGGTGGCATTTAGGTGCTCCATAGAAAATCAGAACCTTATTGTGCTTACTGTAGGAGGCCATCCCTTATACCCTAGACAAGACAAGTCATGGAAGAAAGGAAGGATTATCACTCCCATTTTATAATTGAGGAGCTGAGAAACCGAGATTAAAGGCCTACTCCAAAAACATTGAAATCAATTCTCCTATTGACCTCAATAGGCTTTGGATCAGGCCATATGTGACTCATGCAAGGTCATGCAGTAAGTCTGCATTAGAGCCAGGAATTGGACTGGGAATCAGGAGACCTAGATCTAATGTCTTAATGACAAGACAATTGTTTTTTTCTTTTCCTTGCATGTCCATTGCCAACTTGTCTTAGGAGATTGGTTTTTTAACATCACCTCACAGAAAGTTTTCAGAGATGTCTAGATTTTAAGGCCAGAAGGGACCATTGTGCTCATCTGGTCTGACTCTTGCATAAATAACAGCGGCTGTAGGACTTCCCTGAAGTGCTTAAACTAGAGCAGGGGTCGGCAACCTACGGCACGTGTGCCAAAGTTGGTACGCGAGCCGATTTTTGCCTGACACACGGCTGCCAGCCAGGGTCCTGGCCACCGGCCCCACTCAGCCTGCTGCTGGCTGAGTGAACGGAACCCCAGGCTGGCAGGAGGCTGAGCGGGGCCGGCGGCCGGGACCCCAGACCAGCGGCAGGCACGCCCCCCGGCTCCCCCCTCACCACGCTCAGGTTCTGCGGCTCCCGGAAGTGTGAGCTGCTGGTGCCCCTCCCGGAGCTCCCCCCACTCCCGCTGCCTCAGCACTCTGCGGGGGAGGGGCTGTGCGCGTGGCAGCTGGGCAGCGTGTTTTGCCTCCACGTGGAGCCAGCGTCTGACCAGCATGGGCATGGTAAGGGGAGTCCTGGGGGTCTGGCTGGGGGCAGGGGTGTGGATAAGGGTCGAGGCAGTCAGGGGACAGGTAGGGGGTAGGATCCTAGGGGGGCAGTTAGGATGGGGGGTCTCAGGAGGGGGCAGTCAGGGGACAAGGAACAGGGAGGCTTAGGTAGGGGGTGGGGTTCTGGGTGGCTGCTAGGGGCAGGGATCCCAGGAGGGGGCAGTCAGGGGACAAGGAGCAGGGTTGGAGGTTCTGAGGGGGGCAGTCAGGGTGCGGGAAGTGGGAGGAAGTGGATGGGGGCAGGGCTCTTCCCCCTCCCCGTCCTCTCTTTTGATTGTTGAAATATGGTAACCCTAGGCAAGGGAGGAGCCGGGGGGCGCATGGGGGCATTTTAACGTGTATTACCGGCACGCGAAACCTTAAATTAGAGTGAATAAATGAAGACTCGGCACACCACTTCTGAAAGGTTGCCGACCCCTGAACTAGAGCATATCTTTTAGAAAAGTATCTTATCTTGATTTTTACACTTCTAGTGCTGGAGAATCCACTACAACCCTTGGTAAATTGATTCAGTGGTTAATTACCTTCACTGTTAAAAATGTGCACCTTATTTCTAGTCTGAATTTGTCTAGCTTTAATTTGTCTGGATGGGGGGGTCTCAGGAGGTGGTTCCAGACATTGGTTCATCTTATACTTTTGTCTGCTAGAATGAAGAGCCCTCTGTTATTCAATTTGTGTTCCACATGTAGGTACTTATAGACTGTGATCAAATCATCCCTTTACCAACTCTCTCATAAGCTAAATCTTCCCTTTGATAAACTAAACCCTTTTCAAATTATTCCAGGTACAGATTTGGTTAACAAGTATTGAAAACTGCTATGGCTTCTCTTTTATTATTACTGTTCATGTTATGCACAGAGTTATTCTGGTCAGGTGAATTCTGTTTCCATTCAGAAAAAAGTGCAAAGAAGGTGGAGGAAAATGTATAGCCCATTACAAATCCAAACTTTGATTTTGATTAATAAATCACTTGAGGTTGGAGGGGGAGCCAGGAGGAAGAAAGCTAGGTAATGAGATGCATCAGGTTTTGCTGACTTATATAATAAAAGCTGCCACCCCAAAGAAATAAAATACAGTCAGCATGCAAAGGGAATAAAAATATGAACTCATCTTGGCTAATGGCTCTGAAAACTAGTATAAAGATATGCATAGATTACTCTGAATCTTAAAAAAACATAGAGAGATGCATCCAATTTACATAAAATGTTAACAGTAATCTTAGGGGTGAGAGATTTACTCTGAAACACAGGAATCATTAAAGGGGGTTTGTTAGCAATGGACTCTTTGTCCTTGAGTGTTTTCTTTGGAGTTCAATTAAACATGCATGATGGTACCCTTCATGCTTTAGTTCTGCTGAGTTCAACTTATATGTACTTTACAGTTCAAAATCACCAAAGCTACCTTTCTGGATAGAACCCTACTCTAATAAAGGAGAGAAAAAAAGAAAAGGGGGTGGCGGAGGAGAAATGTAGAAGAAAATGTTTTCTATGAATTGGGAGATTTGCCAACCCCCAGTATAATGTCTGGAATTGGATGAGTCCCAGTGGTACAAATTTTCATTCTAATCTAGGTTTAATTGTCTTGAGTGATAGGGCTATCACCTGTTCCCTTGGGATGCTATTCCACAATACTAATACATTTCACTTTAAGCAAGTTTTTCCTCATATTCAGCCTTAATTTTCTCTTTTCTTAATTTCATCCCATTGCTCCTAATTATGGGTTTGCTCAATAACTCATTGAAGTCAGTGCATTGACTTCAATGGGTTTTAACTCAGATTTCATTACCCAGTTGTACCAATCTGAATAATTCCTTTTTCATATTACTAGGTGAATACTACCTCCTTTGGTTGGCCTTTAGCCAATTATGCATGTTTAGCTCTGTTCACCCTACACTGGAGATGAAGGAGTTAATGGAGGTTTCATGGACCTGCCACACCCTGTTCCAAAGAGGAGCCGTGGAGGTGGGTCCTCCAAGCAGCCTAGAGAGACTACCCGGGAAGCCAGTCAGGGCTCAGTGGGCACACATAAAAGAGAGCTGCAGGGTAGCATAGGGTCAGTGGCTGCTGGGCACTCAGGGAGTAAGGACTGTGTCTCTGAGAGGCTGAGAATAGGAGTACCTTGGCCAAAGCAGCTGGTTGCAGGGACTGGGGGAGCAAGAGGGAACTCCTGGCAGGCTGGCTCCTAGGACTTGCTGGCTCAAGGCCCTGAGAGGATGGTGAAGAAGGTGCTGGGGCCATGGGGAAGTGGCCCAGGGCACTTAAATGGCAGAGAAGGAAGTTACAAAGTTGCAGCAAGAAGCTGCTATCTACAGAGTCCCTGGGCTGCGACCTGGAGTACTGAGTGGGCCTGGGTTCCCCCACTTGCCACTGGGGAAGTGGCAGGATTTGGACTGTGATACTAATTCCACCGTCCCTTGGAAGGGGGAAAATGTAGCTGTTGGAATGGCCAGAGGGCCGAGTCATGAAGAGGACGCTGTGGTACTCAGATTGAGGCAGGTCTTCAGGCAGAGAAGGAAATGGGAGAGGCACCACCGGGAGAGGGTGCACCAGTGGGCAGAGTTAATACCTGTGACAGTCAGCAGAAGGTGCTGCTCTGGTGAGCGAACCCTGTGACAAACTCTTTTATGCAATCCCCAGGAGTTCATCCCTCCTATCCCCGATCACATTTTTCTGGTCTTTGAAATGCTTCCAGTTTTCCCAATATCTTTCTTGGAGTTGCATGTGCCATTGAAATGAATTAGCTATGCCATTTATCCATCATGTGCAGCCACTGAAATTAATTTCCCTGAACTTACTCCCTGGAAAATAGCCCAGCAATCTAGTGTGCCATTTATCAGAGGAATGTAGATTTCAGATGCTTGCACTGACCGATGCTTCTCTTTCTCTCACTTGGTATAAGAGCTGGTTAGAGAGTAAAAAAGGGGATAATATAATCATTAATTCCTTTGGTAGCTGTAGGGGTCATCTTCCTCATGGGAGTAGTCATTGAAGATCTGATTTTCAGCGATGCCGAGCACTTGCAGCCCCTGTTGATTTCAGCTGGAGTTGTAGGTGCTACTGAAAACCAGGTTTTAGGCCCACTCCCTGCATCCTTCAACTTCCACTTAAAGTAATGTGAGTTAAGGTCACTCAGCATCTTTCAAGGATGCGCTCAGCATCCTGCTAGATAAGATACATCTCTTTCCCACGGCATTACAATCTAACTAAGACAAGACATAGGATAGCAGTGTGGGAGCCGGAGACTGTTAACAGTGACAAGTTAGGAGGAAAGACTTCCTGGGTGGTTGGCTGGGTTTTTAGGGAGGATTGGAAGGAGACAGAATATATTTGTGAAAAGAGGAGGAGAGTTTTAAAGGCAGCATGATATAAGATGTGAAGATGAGAATAAGCAAAGGAGATGGAGTGTAAGATTATTGTTGTTGCTAGTTAATGATGCTTTGAATATTTCTTTAAATCTCAGTGAGAGCCTGAAAAGATCTGTCAACTGGTTCAGCAGAGATGAGACCCAACAGTGAGCAGAAATGGCTTTTAGCAGGAGCTGGTATTTATAATCATGAATCAAGGCAAGTTATCATAAAGTCAAATCAATAAAACACAGCACCCCTCTCCAGCCTGGGGTTCAAGCCCATCCTTAAGATCTGGGAATGAAGCCACATATTCAGTATTATTATGACTCTTGTCACTATTGTTAGTATTACACTAGCTCCTAGAGTACCCAACGAAGCAGGGCTGCCCAGAGGATTCAGGGGGTCTGGGGCAAAGCAATTTTGGGGGCCCCTGCCATAAAAAAATTGAAATACTATACAATACTATATTCTTGTGGGGGCCCCTGTGGGGCCTGGGGCAAATTGCCCCACTTGCTCCCCCCCATGGGGGCCCTGGGAAAAATAAACCTTCCGCATCTCAGCACAAACGCAGTTTTGAGAAAACTTCTTTACAAGGTATCACTGGTTCTCAGCATCAGCTAGTGCTAAAAGGCACTAAAGCTCATTAAAAGGGTTGGACAAATATTTTCTGTCAAAACTTTTTTTTGGATCGAAAACTAGGAGTTTTTAAAAAGCAGAAAAAATCACGGACAATGTCTGCTTTCCTTCAAAATTTGTTGAAGCTGAAATTAGTCTGCCAAAACCTGAATATGGTTTGGGGTTTCAGAAGTGTGTGGCCAAATATTTGCTGCTTGCTGTGTTTGATTGTTTAAAGAAACAATAAAAAAATTCTGCTTAAAAAAAATCCAAAACTTTTGAACCACCTCAGCTTGTGACCAAACACCTGAGCCCATCCAGTCAAAGATTTTTCCAGGTTCCTGATACTCTGCTGGCTTCCTTGACTCATATCTGTCTCCATAACTTTGGGTTCATTTAGGTTAGAACATAAGAACAGCCAGACTGGGTCAGACCAAAGGTCCATCCAGCCCAGTATCCTGTCTACCAACAATGGCCAATGCCAAGTGCCCCAGAGGGAGTGAACCTAACAGGTAATGATCAAGTGATCTCTCTCCTGCCATCCATCGCCATCCACCCTCTGACAAACAGAGGCTAGGGACACCATTCCTTACCCATGCTGGCTAATAGCCATTAATGGACTTAACCTCCATGCATTTATCTGTTTCCTAGAGACTGGCTCCATGGGGTCCCTCACAAACTGGAGATGGTTACTGTGGGTTTGTCTTTAGTATAGCTTATGTACATACTCCATGAACTGAGCATTTGAGCTTGTTCCAGAATTTGGGATGAGCCTATGTTGTGAAAACTGAAATGCTCAAAATAGCACGTGCATGTGAATGGACACAAGGTGCTAAAATTAAATTAACCCAGGGGTTCTCAAACTGGGGGTCGTGACCCCTCAGGGGGTCACGAGGTTATTACTGGGGGTCGCGAGCTGCCAGCCTCCACCTCAAACCCCGCTTTGCCTCCAGCATTTATAATAGTGTTAAATATATAAAAAAGTGTTTTTAATTTATGGGGGGGGGTCGCACTCAGAGGTTTGCTATGTGAAAGGGGTCGCCAGTAAAAAAAGTTTGAGAACCACTGAATTAACCCCTCTGGAGCCTCGGGGAATGCAGGGGAGGGGGGGGTCTCTCTTGGTAGGGTTGGGAAGGAGGTAGGTAGTGTAGGATATTGCTCTTCTCAAGTGATCCCTCCTGCAATGGCTAATTTTAAATGAAGCTACACTCCCCTGACATGAATCTCCCTATGGCACTGAAATTAAATATAGACTATAATTTGGCATTTGAGAAGTGAAAGGGACGGCAGCCCTAATGGAAAAGCTAACAGCTTGACTCTTCTGTAAGCCTCAAACTGCTGAATGAGCTTTAGGGTAGGGAAGGCTGTGCCTCCCAAAGAGCCTGGCCCTGCCCCCTATCTGACCCCCACCCACTTCCTGCCCCCCGACTGCCCGCCCCCCTCAGAATCCCTGGCCCAACCTGCTCCTTGTCCCCTCACCGTCCCCCAGAGACCTTCCCAACCACCACCCCAAAACCCCACCCCCACCAACCCCCCCTGCTCCCTGTCCCCTGACTGCCCCGACCCCTATGCACCCCCCCCCGCTAAGTCCTGACAGACCCCCGGAATGCCCACGATTCAACCCCCCCGTTCCCTGTCCCCTGACCGCCCCTCAAACCTCTGCCCCCTCTCTGCCCCTTATCCAACCCCCCGGCCCCGGCCCCTTACCCCCGGCTCCCCCCTCACCCGGAGCCTCAGCGCGCCACATCCAGAAGTGTCCCTGGACAGCGCTGCAATGTGGCTCCGGTGGGGCCTGAGCTGCTCCCCGCTCAGAGCCGCCTGGTAAGGGGGCGGGGCTGCGAGCTCCA
>NW_020664404.1:10786882-10857138 GCF_002925995.2 Terrapene triunguis
CTCTGAAGCAGACGACTTCTCAAAAATTGTAGACCAGTGTAATAAGAACAAACACAGGAACGAATGGGAAGGGGGGAAACAATGGTAATAAGATGATGGTTTGCATTATAAGGAATAGTCTCAGCTCATCACCTACTAAGCAATGGTCAGACGAATGTGCCTGGCAAGCATTAGAGCACAGATAAACACTGTCATCTCCAGTTATTAATACCCCAATAAACAATTGACTCTTAACCAGAGTAAGACAGGGAAGGAGTTCGATTCTAATTTGTCAGAATGGGTAGGCTTGGAATCAGAAATCCAGTCCCACTTCATGCATTTATTTATGACCTCTAATAAGGATCTGTATAATTTGTGATACTTATTTTCTATATGAGGAGGGAGAGGGAAATGAGGAGGGAATAATCATTGTCATTCGCAAAGACCTGTACTCAAGCAAAATGCCATTAGTGGCTTTAAGAAAGGAAGATATCCCTAGGCTCTTCTGGCACAAGGATGCTGAAAAATGCAGAGACTTCGGGGTTGGGAAGGGGAGGTAAATTAAATTGTGACTCCTGTTAGAAAATAACTGGGGTTCATTCAACCATAAATACAAAAAGCAAGTAGTCTTAGTGTAAATAACAAGGATATAAAATCAGTTCAAAGCCTTAGGACAAGGTGGCATTACTTAAACACTGCCATTAAGGGACCGATTAATCCCGCTGAACCACGCAAGAAGCTTGAGTCTGATCTCACACCTGAGTAACTCCATTGACTTTAGTGGAGTTCTCCTGATTTGCATCCATGCAAGTGAGATCAAAAGCCATCCAATCACTGCAAATACTCCAAGGTGCACTTGGAGGGTACATGACCAATATTCAGTTATACTCCTTCGCCTTCTAACAAAGCCCTGCAATGCTATTGACTAAGAATGTAAAAGTTTGGTGTCCTTGTCCCAAAGAGCTTATACCGTAAATAGGCGAGACAGACAAAGGATGAGAGAAAGGAGGGATGATTATTGCTTAAGGACAATGGTTCCTAGGCACTAATATAATAATCCCACTTTACAGATGGCTAATTGAGGCAGGGAGATTAATAGCCAGATTTTCAAAGGTGCTCAGCATCCAGTAGGTTCCATTGTTCTCGCCTTCCTCAGATGGAAGATTCTTTATAAACATTATTATAATTTCCTTTCATGCATGTCTCATTTATGGTTGGGTAGTGGAACATAGTACACATTAATAAAGACCATGCAAGTGATATTTAACATCAAACCATCTAATAGTACCTGCTACTCTGCTAATGTATTTTCTGTCCATAAAACCAACAGACATTCAACTGCAGTTAGTTTGCTTTATTGCTAAGTATCTCTGTCTCTCCCCATCCATACTCTTCTGCTAGTCTTTGCTCTTCTACATTAGTAAAATTCCACATATTTTTAGACCATGGTCACTTTCAGTTTCCTGGGATACAGAAGAGCAAAATGTATTCCAAGTTCTTGCTCTCTCATTTTTTTTAAACTGAATAATTTCTGGTCTTTTTCTCTCTTTCAAATCCCTGGGAAAGTTCAGGTAGAATGTTATCAACAGTATAAGTTATATCCGCTCCTGTTCCCTTATTGAGATCTTCCTCTCTACCTTCCAATGTCCCACTCCTCGTTAACGCTGCTCTAGATTTCATACTTGCCAGGAGAACTCTTACTGTCAATCTTTTTGCAGTAACTACTTTAATTCCCCCAGAAAGTTTCTGTCATCCTAAAAGTTCAGAGACTTGTTCTGTAGAGAGAGAGAGAGAAAAAAAAAGATTGCAGTTTCTTTTCAATCATCCAGAATTTCAGGTTAGTCTCATTATGAACTTTTGGGAGACTGTGAAGTTAATGGGTTTGATTGCACTTGTTAGAGACAAGTGTAGCAGGAAGAGTACTAAGCAAAGTCCTGCTCACATACTGCTCTGCCTGCACATCTCAGCCCTAACCAGGAGCATCCTTTGTATTTTAGGCCTGGCCCTCACTCAGCTCTTCTATTCTCTCTCTCTTCCCATCTGTTCCGTTCTGTACAAGTTCTGATACTACAGTGACAAAAGCAGTATCTGACTATCTTCCAGTGAGTTGCACCACAATGCACTACATCTGTCACATGTGGTTCATTCTCTCTTTTGGCCTCTTCACGCAGGAGAATTGTGTGTGCAGTGAAGTATTTTGTTCTGGTAGCGTTTGGTTTTGTGATTTCTTTTTTCAAATGTATATGCTGCTTTGTGTTTGTTAGAGAAACCCAGTCAGACAAATGTGCCTTGAAATTGGAGTCAAAGGTGGTGAGGTTTTAGTTCCTGGCCATGTTCATTTCACAGTCTGGGACCAGCCCCTGAGAAAATTCTGTTACCTGTACAGATGAGCTTTACTCTTATAGTAGAAAGTTCCATTGGGCCTAAAGAGTGACTTGTTGACCATGGTCCTCATTCCAGAGATTTAGGTGATGTTTTAAGACATCTTAAGTGGCAGTACTGTCTGCTTCCACTCTTGAGCCCCCCACGTGGCTCTGTCATTCCATCTAAAATCTCCCCTGCAGCACCTTCTGTTATTCCAATCCTGGTGCATCTCACACAAATGCCCGAAAACATGTTGAATTGTATCAGCTTGTGTTTTGGTTGGTGATATGCAGAAAAATTAGAAACCGCATCTAACCTCAGCCAAACTCATTAGTAATTGGGGGAGAGGGGAAGAGGAAACTACATAGATGAAATTCAAGTGAACTAAGCCACTGCATTGATTAGCCCTATCCACATTTCATGAAGCTAGGGTGGGTTCCACCCAGTTCTGACCCTGAAGCTGAATGGGCAATGCCAAGGAAATGAATTGGACAACAATCTGAAGGGTGAAAAGAAATCAAGGATGGATTGTGGATAAATGAATTGACTTTGGGGGGGATTTCATAGTTAGGTCCTTCCATCCTATGATGGTCTATCTTCCAATGTTTATTCTTGGATTTTTCTGGTGTTTTTTGAAGTTTCTGATACTTAAGATTTCACAAGGAATCATCCTTTGCATAAACCGTGTTTTCTCTCTCTCTCTCTCTCTGAGATCATTGATAAAATCTATTCTCTTTATCACACCAATCACCTTAACATGAGTGTAATGCTTTCTTCAATCCTATGTGGACACGTGTTTGGATTAGTTCCTCTCCTCCCCTCCAATGCTGCCCTCTCTCCAAGAAAGTCATCAGAGGACTATTAAGATGCTACTCTAAACCAGTGGTTTTCATCTTTTTCTATACCAGGACTCCTTTTTCGATACAAGATGTGTCCCTCCTCCCCGACACTATTCCCATCTAGATGGGATCTAGCCAAGAACATGGGAAAGGCAGGGCATTTACAACACCCTGACACCTGTCTGTGACCCTCAGCTTGGGATCCACTACCTAAACAACCTTCTCTTCCCACATGTGTTCCAGATCACAGAACCATTTATCCTTCTTTCAGTCCTGCTGTGCACATCAGTTCTAAATTGTTTTGTGATAACTTGCCACAGATAATGACATTTTCCCATGCTAGAGTCAGTATAAAACTTTATGATATTATTGACTTCAGCGCAGCTCAGAGCCAGACATTGGTGTAAGTGATTTAATGACTCTCTGTTCTTCTTCCTCTCCTCTTTATTCTGCTCCACCGCTACTTCTCAGTTTATTAGAGTTGCCAGCGCTCCAAGCTTTTTATTACATAACTACAAACTTATTTCTATGGACATTCTGCCATAAATTATCCACTGAGCATTCCATTGCTGAACTAGGAGATAATAAATATAAAAAAATTCAGGGAAAAAGCAGAGCTCAGATCTATTTGTCCTCTGTCTCCCAAGTTAATTCTGTTCCTTGAACACTAATACTAGATGGGAAAAGGGGAGGGGGGGAGGAAGACATAAATGTCACCTGGAGTCTTGGTTCCTATTAGCAGGTGGCACTGTTCTGCAGTGGGAGAATACAGAAATGTCACATGTGTAGCTGGCATGGCACAGGGTTTGAATGAAAGCATCACCCTGGGGAAACTAGCCAGCAAGCTCTGACATTAACCATATTATTAAATTGGGCTGCAGACTGGAACCAGAGTCAAAGCTCGCTCCCGTCTCATGTTTGCTTTTTTTCTTAAGGGTTTCGTCCCTGCGCGCCCAATAGGGAAACATATTACAGCTCTGTGTACTGGAGTAATTCTCCCCACTGGAGAAACTAGCCAAGGGGGAAAAGAGTTTGTTTTCATAGATTTGTGTGAATTTCTTCCCAAACCTTTTGGTTAAAAAACAAGGTGAATAAAAGCAAATTCAATCTCAAACGCCCCTTTATTCTGAGAATATAAAAGCATTTGACAAACATTAGTAAAGCCTCAAAAAATACCATGTGAACTGGGTAAACTGAAGCACAGGAAGATTATGGGCCAGATTTTCAAGAGAGTTCAGCACACTGAGTGCACACTGGGTGCTGAGCTCTGTTGAAAACCTGGCTGGAAGGGTCAGAATGGGCTATGCTGGGTGCTATGCGAATCTGTTCCAAACGACTAGCTCAGGGTCAGGCAGAATTTAATGGCAGAGTCAGGAAGAACAATAAGGGGCTTGGCTTTCAGTGCTCTGCTCTCATTACTGGATCACCTTCTCCAAGGTGTCCAGAGCGTGGAGTGTCGCCATTTCTATAATTATCAGCCGGAGATGAGTAGTAATGGATTGTCCTCTGAGTCATATCCACTGGCTCTCTGCAATAATCAAAGGACTTCTATGGTATCTGGCGAGTGTGCTGTTCAGTATTGTCTTGGGGATATGATAATGAATGTTCAGGATATAATGGAGGCTTAGCTGTTGTTGGTTATGTTCTGCTTGTATCCCATTAGGTCTGGGAAGTCAGGGGATGTTCTGATGGGATTATAATTGGCCATAAACACAGTGCACAGTCCTGTAGAATGCATTTTTTTCTGTTTGACACCCAGGGCCACAATCATCAATCTACTCTAGTTTCTGTCACTTTTGCTGACATTAAGACAAATTCGTTTTTATGTGTGTGTCTATGAAGAGTTGGAGGCAGGAATTAGACCAAAGGAGAGTGAGTGTGTGTGTTGTGTTTAAAATACATTTTGTCTTACATCACTAACCAACGCTGCACAAGTTGCAAAATGAGGTCCAGACACTGTCCTGCGCTGAGACGTGCTCAGAGCAGGCCAGAGTGGGCCTAGCAGAGCTAGATATAAGGTATAAGGAAGAGAGCTTGGGGAAGTTGTGAGGAGAGGCAGTTATATAAAAATGATGAGCCTCAGACCAGTGTAACTCCACAGATATCACTTCTGATTTACACCAGAGAGAGAGGAGATTCAATCACTACAGTGTCTTTTCCACTCTGCATCATTTACTAATGAAAGTGATTTCTGATTTTAAATGGCTGTTTCTGCAGTGCTCTTTAAAGAGAACTGAAGGAGTCAGGTAAAGCTCTCTGGTTTAGCAGTCAACAGAGTAAAATGCATAGAGGAGAAGCTTGTTGTATAAACCTTCTCTTGTTTTATTTTTCTTCCACTGCCTTTTTCTTTTGCTCTTGCCTTCTCCATGATATTGGGACCTTACCAGTGACCCTAAAAGATCCCTGTTCTCACCTCTTCCTTCCAGATCACTGTGTGCTCACTGCAGAATGAGATGCTGCCCTTTTCAGGAACATCAGCAAGAAATAACTGTTTTCAACACTTTCCTTTTTTTATATATAGATGTTGACAAGATATGCAGTATGTTCCTTTTAAGTCTCAGTGAAGTTCAGCTCAAGTTCACTGAGAGCATGCAGTGGTAACCGGGGGTGGGGGGGGCGGGGTGGGTGGGTGGGTGGTAAGAGAGCCAAACAAAGAAACCAGATAATCAGGTTTGGAAATTAAAGTCACACAACCAGGGGGCACTATGAATGTTTGCTACCTGTTCTAATAATGGCCCATGGGCATCTAGTTACAATGAGTGAAAACTAGGGGTGGATGAAGCTCTTGAGTCTGTCTGTCCTGCCTCAAGAGCCTCACTCTGTTTTTAGGTCAGGTTTTTGTACATGTTGTTTTCACTCTTGGTTTTTTGATGGGACCAGAAGAAACAGAGGGACCAGAAATTTCATCAGTAAAGCTGTTCCTGAGATAACTTCTAACCCAATTCTGCAGACCCAAGAGGATTTGTATAGCTCAGATCAGCTTCTGGAAGCTTATTCAAACCAAGCATGAACATCAAACATTTTGATGTTTACTACCCTGCTCACTGTAGCATGCAAAATATTATGCTTCACAGGAAGGGGTGTGTGTGTGTGTGTGTGTGTGTGTGTGTGTATAAAACACAACTTTGTGCTATGTGGGTGAGTGCTATAAATGGTGTATACCATCAAAATGTGTAAGAGGAAAAGATGATGGATTGTGGAGAAATATGGGGAATATTTCTTGGCAGAACTCTCTATATACCTTATTTTGTTAATTCTGTATTACAGTAATATCTGCGATGGTTACCTAAGGAAAGGAATTGATAATGCAATCCTCTGGAGATCAAATGATATGGGATCCAGTATGATACCCCTGTTAAACCAAACCCCAAATCAGTCATAAACCTGACAAAGTACAGTTTTATCTGTTAATCTTTAAGGACTGTAAAATTGAAGGTTCCTCTTTATGACTCTTTGTGGCACTCAGGACCCAATAGTTTGAAGCTCCAGTAGGCTGATATTAAACCAGAGGAAACATGTACCACACATATGACACCCAGACTCTTGTTCAGTAGGCTGCAGAAACTCCATGTGTGTAGTGAGTGCAGTGGTGTGTGGTAAGTTGTACATAAACACCTCCATGGGTGGATGTGTTTGCAGAACAGTTTACGGGAACAACGTTCAGCCTGTGGCTTGTCTGTGAACAGTTTCCTTAGGCTATTTGCAATATGTGCTGCTCACCTAAGTCATATGTTACTGCGTCTGTACTGGTGTTTGGCTGCCTGAAACGTTACTGAATAACAAATTACAAATAGCAAATAATGAATAGTGAATTCTCTTGTCTGCATAAAGACCGGGTTGTTCCCATGTGAGTACAAACATTAGTACAAAGGACAGCCATTCTCCATTGCTCTAGGCAGTGTAGTAGCCATGTCAGTCCCAGAATATTAGAGAGACCAGGTGGATGAAATAATATCTTTTATTGGACCAACTTCGGTTGGTGAGTGAGACAAGCTTTCAAGCTTCTGTGTAAGTTTTGAAAGCGTGTCTATCTTGCCAACAGAAGTTGGTCCAATAAAAGATATCTCACCCACCTTGTCTCTCTCAGCCATTCCCCAAACATTTGTGCAAACAAAAATCTATTCATACAAAAAGCTAATACTATCTTCACTCTTCAAAGTAGGAAGCTGAGGCATAGCAGATTGTCCAAAATGGTACCTCAAGCCAGTGGCAAATGGGAATAGAACCCAGGAGTTCTGGCTGCTAGTTCTTTAACGTGGTTATTAGACCAACATCCATTTGCATTTTAAACGTTTGCGAGCACTGTTTTGCAGTACACGCTTTGCTCATGTGGTCTTTTTGCAGTAGGTAAATCCCTCTGGGAAAGCAGAAAGCAATAAGTTGACTAAGGTTTTTAACTTCTTTAGAGAAAAGTGTATGGAATAACAATTTCCTGCTCTGAATTAATGCCTGAGCTCTGAACCAAAGCTCTGAGGAAAAGAAGATACCCCTGTGCTCTCCGCTGTCTAATTCTTTTGTGTCTTGTCTTGAGTAAGTTGCTCCTCTGCTAGACACAGTGCTTGGACACCCTGCAGCCTTAAATGATTTGCAGTGAACGTCCAAATCAATTGTACCCAATGCAATGGGCTCTGTAAAAGCCGACATGACTGTGCCTGTTTTTATGGGACATTCCTTGGCTCAAAATAAGTGTCTTAACTCTTAAAATGGAACTTCATGCATTTTCAAATGTTCTTCTATACCTGGCAATTTCAGATCTGACCTGCCACCATATCACTCCTTTTTTCTAGGCATTGTGGACTGTAAATTGCTGCAGGCTTCCTTCAGACTTAATGCTGAGGAGGAATGTTGCAATCATTTTAAAAAAAAATCCAATGCATTAACTGGGACCTGTTCTGTGCATAGAAATCCCATTGCACATGAATAGAAGAAAGAGACCTCTCTTCATAGTTATGAATCCATTGTAAGGCAGGGAGAGATCATATTAATCAGCTGGTAACTGACAGGTGACCGAAGTAACATTTCAATGGGTTACCTAGTCAGTCCATTTAGGAAAAGAGCATTAAATATCACATGACATCTCACTATGTGATGCATAATAAGAGGCAACTATGGCTAAAATAAGAACCATTCTGAACCTCTCCTCCAACCTCAAAGTGAACCCTGACACTTTGGAACCAATGAGCCATTCAAGTGTGAACTGTTTGCAGTGCAGCCATTTTCCATTTAACTCCATGGCAGGTTACATGATTTCATACAAGGTTGTTCGCAGCTTTTCTTTACTGTGGCTGTGTCTAGAAAGAAGCATGTTGGTCTTCAAAAATGACACTATTCCCATCAGACTAGACATTGGTCTAGTAGACACTTCAAAGGACTTGCAAGAGCCAGGACTCTGGTTTTTCTGTTCCCAGCTTGTCACTTTCTTGCTGTATGACCTTGGGAGGGTCACTTCACTCACCTCTGGCTAAAGGCCAGATGCCCACTTGGAAAGAAGTGAGACGAATTTGCAGCAACTGAGGATTTGGTCCTTTAATGTCTGCAAAGTGTTTTTTGATCTCTTCAGCTGAAAGGTGCATAGAATGCCAGAGTGTTATTAAATGTGCAAGGGGGACTGTGGTGGGGCGGTGCCCCACCCCTGAGAAAGAGGTCTGAGCCAGGCCTGAGAGGCTGCACAGACCAGCAGCCAATCAGAGAAGGCCTGTGGAGAGCCAATCAGGGCCGGGCTAGGTCCTATATAAAGGCTGCCTAGCAGAGGCAAAGGCAATCACTCCCTGATTAGTGAGGGAGAAGGACTGGCTCCTGAGCCAAGGAGCAGCACCTTGGACAGAGCAGTGCTGGGCAGGCTTGGGGAAGCAGAGCGGGGCTCTGGCCCAGATACCTGCCAGGCTGTGGCCTTTGCTAGAAGGGATCAAGAAGGTTGGCCACTGAGGCAGGGGAAACAGAAGGCCTGCTGTTAACAACGTGCACCCCCCCCAGAAGGGGGTGAGACCAGAGTAGTGGGCACTGCCGGAGGGCAGTGTCCTGAAGCAGATGGAGACTGTCCTGAAGAGGACGCCGCCGAGCAGGGAGCAACGCAGGTCCCAGGACAGCAGAGTGGAGACAATGGGCGAGCTACCACGCGTCGAGGACGCCCCGCAGTGGTCAAGAGCTAATTCCCGGAGCGACCAGCAGGGGGCGCCAGTGGTAGTGAGTCGTACACCGTCACACGGCCAATGCCCCTGTGGTTTGCCATTGGGTCCTGCAGTTTGGGTTCTTGTTTTGTGTGTGTCTCTGAGAGAGAGAAGGCCTTTAAGTAAAAAAACAGAATAACTTATGATTAGTAAGAATGTCCAGTGCTGTCCTTCCCAGAAAAGGTTGTTTCCGTGAGTAAATATACTTCCTCAGCAGAATGAAATCTATATATAATATGCACAGATTTTGTAAATGTTCATTCTTGGCAAAAATGTGAAAGGTCAGGAGTGAACAAGGGGGGATGGCTGCATGTTTCTTACTGATATTATTTATACAGCTAACTCAGATTGAAGTGTAATGGGAGCTGATCTGAGTTATTGAACTGCCACTCCAGCGCTCTGCATGCTCACAGCCGCTGTCTCCTTGGATAAGGCTATTATAGGAAAAAGAGTAGAAATTCCAAAGGTTGCTGGGAATAATAATTCAGAGACAGTGGAAGAAAATGGGTGAGCATTAGGAGGTCCTCTGAATCATTAACCGAGGTCACTTTCTTCCTCCCCGAACACACTCTGGTTCCCAGTAATAAGATGGATGCAGTGGGAGAGCTTTGCTCCAGAAATAATCAAGTGAAAACAGCTTCCGCTGCGGTGACTATTTAAACTCAGCTGGAAATGAGACAAAATCACCAATAAATTAGATCAGAGAAGACAAAAGGAATAGCGGAGAAAAATGGGCTGGGTATGAACTAGGCTTGAGTATGAGAAAAGGGGCCTGTGCTAGAGATTACCTGCCAACCTTGTTTGGAAGAATTTTTATACAGGGAGCACGTTCTTTTTAAACCCTTCCATTGGCTTTTAGTGTACGAGCAGGCTCTGGGGATGGAGGAAGGGTTTGTCCTTCCAAGGTGAAACTGGTTGGCTTGGCATGAGTTGTGGCCTCATGTAAAGTGAGTATAAAATATCTCCTGAGTCTGAGGGCATGGTTCTCGCCTACCTCTCACGTCGGGTTGTCATTTGCCCCCGTACAAAGGGACTGTAAAAATGCTACAGTTCTGACTTGGCAGCATTTTGCTCTCACTTTGCACAGGAGCCAATGATGATAGCACAAGGTG
This sequence comes from Terrapene triunguis, assembly GCF_002925995.2. NCBI lineage: Eukaryota > Metazoa > Chordata > Testudines > Emydidae > Terrapene > Terrapene triunguis. The sequence continues at coordinate 10,797,344 of NW_020664404.1, forward strand.
CACAGCAGTTCGGAATCAGGCCCCCTGTCCCCTTCTCTTCTATTTCAGACACCAGTTAAACACAACACCCTCCTGCATCTCTAGAATCCCTTTCTAAAGCGTCCTCCTCATAAAGGATTAGAGACAGAGACCCCCTCCCTCCCCCGCCATGTCTGGACTGGAAGAGGTTTCCAGTCTGCACTCACATCTCTACAATCTGGGGCAGGTTTTGAGATTGACTGAATGTGGCTCTTCAGTCCCTAGAAGGAAAGAGCAAGGCAGGTTTGGCTGCACCGGCATCATCAGTTCTCCTCACTGAAATGCAAATACCTAAATAAAACAGATGAGTGTGATTTATATGCAGATGACTGGGAGGGAATAGCACTCCTCTTGACCTCCTGCACTGTCATCTGTAGTCTCCCTTGACTTGGGAACAGGGCATTTAAAATATTAATGTCGTGAATAATGAATCACAGCACATGGCAAATGAGGTCTGGGTATAACTATTCTTAATTAGTCAGTTTTAGGCACTTTTTAATGATTGTTTGGCCATTAGCTCCAGTAAACATAAAAATGCAAGGGGAGTGGGAAAGATGTATGATTTCCTTCTTCCTTACCTTTGTTTTAAACGAAACCTTTGCAAAGATGTATATCATTTTAATTTTTTTTCCAGAGGCTTTTATGTAAATTAATTGCATTGGAGAATTGGCAAGAACATTTATTCAATTTAGAACAGCCGTGATTATAAGCTTTACATTAATATAACAACAATTTAACAGTTGCTGATAGATGGGACACAACCATGTAATTATCAAAAGTGAGCTACTCTCTTGATCTCTAATTAGGTCTATAAGCAAATATAGTTTTGCCGGAACTAATTGCCATATTACAGCTGGCAGTGAGGTGAGTACTGAACTCAGGTTCAGGTAGTAAGCATGGGGTTTTTGCACATCCAAAGATTTTTCCATTTTCTGACTTAATCAGATATGTAATCCAATTATACATGTTGGGCAGAAGCACGGGCATTTGTGTACACAGGAACAGCCTTCCCTCTTTGCTGCAATCCAGCAATACTTCCTTATTAACAGACTGTAAAGATGAAATTATGCCTTCCTTTACACTGGTGCAAATTTCCATTGGTATCTGTATGGGAGCAGACTTGAGTCTCCAGTGTTAGAAGCCAAAACTATTAGAGCAGTATACACTATAGGCAAATCTGTGAATCTTAATTCCAGTGTTCAGCAATTACATACCCTGGTGATGGGCCCTCTACAGGAGGGCAGACAGACTAGGCAACTGATTCTCTACAGCCTTGCATATTGTACACACCAGTGCAAAGTGGGTGCACAGTGCTTCCATTAGTGTGAGCAGAGAATTCTGAGATGCTAGTATTTTACACCCAGTTGACACAGGTGAAAATGACTGCAACTGCAGGGGAGAATTGGGCCCAGTGTTTTCAATCACAGGAGATAGTTCTTCCTTTTTTTTTTTTTTTTTTTGGCCTCTATGATTAATGGTGAGCTTTTCAGTTGGTGCTGAATTTGCACGGCTAACCATAACTCCAGTACTTTTAGGCTCGACTATTGTATTACAGTCTACCAGGGGCAATCCTTGTAAACCATCACGAAGCTTCAGCTAGTGTGGGACATAGCATCCTGCTTGCTTACCAGTGTGACAGCCATGTTGATCAGATTGCACCTGGCTTCTCTATGGTATACTGACTTCCTACGTGCTCCTGAGTGCAATTTATAAAGTGTGGTATTAATTTGCAAAGTCCTCCATGGGCTGATTCCTGACTACTTTCACAACCTCACCACTTCTTAATAGTTGTGTATAGAAAAGCACAACTGGGATTCGAGATTTGGGTTCAGTCCCTGGCTGTGCTACAGACTCCCTGCATGACTTTAGGTAAGCCACTTAATTTCTCTGTGCCTCAGATTTCCATCTTTAAAATGCGGATATTTCCTTTCTCCCACCCTTTGTCCTGTCTATTTAGACTGTATGCTCTTTGGTGCAGGGAACTGTCTCTCACTATATGTATGTACAGTACTTAGCACGGTGGGGCCCTGATTGCAGTACTGTATTACAGGGGCTGTATGCAGTACAGTAATACTACAAACTTCTATTCACATCCCAAGAATGGCAATGGAAATGGCAAATTGTCATTAGAAAGGCTGTTCCTAATAGTATTTTATGATAAAAACCAGGCAGTGTTGGAGATTTCTAGCCCAAAGACTGTCTTACTAATCCTTACATGTGGTTTATATCATGGGTTCTATTCCATCTGTGACTACCCCAAATTCTAATAGGCCCTTTCTGTGTAGGGACTCATGTTCAGTTCCTAGGGGGAGATGTGCCACATGTGCTGGAGAAAACTGTCTGTTCTGTACAGTCCATTGTAAATAGCATTGTTTCAGCTTTTATTGCTTCCATCCTCTTCTCAAATTCTTCCCTTCATTAGAGTAAACCAATTACCAAGTGCCTGCTCAGTTTGAGCAATTGTCCAAATACTAATTGCTTAAGGACAACTATCATGATCTATCAAGGTCGTAGCTGGGCAGCACTAATGCATTTAGTGGGGAAATTATTGAATTTATTAAGCATTTGGCCCAACGCAGCCTCTAACAAATGCATTTGGAGAATATGACAGTCCTGGTGAGTGTCTTTTACAGACTCATTACTTGGGCTGCTAGAGCCCTTGCATGGAAACCATGATTCTTGTCAAGGCCATTAGCTCCTTTTCAAAACAAGGGTTGTCACTTCATTAAGCAGCTCCGTACATATTACAGGGTCCAGCATACGAGACGGTCACTTTCTCTCTCTCTCCGTCATAATTCTGCATGTAACCCAACCTGAGTTTCCTCCAGGGGCCTCCCAATACCTTCTGAGGATTGGGCTGGTGTTGAAGGGAAGTGCCTTGAAACTATGTGCTAGGCGCAAAATACTTCATCTTGTCAGTGAAGATTGGACTGGCCTCAGCAGCACAACCCCTTTTTATTCCCTTTTCAGGAAGAAATAACAAAGGGGAGATGGTGTCTGCCCTGCAGTGGGAGGGAATCAAGGGTGGCCAGATAGAGGTGGCATGAATTGCTTCTGAAGATGCAGTGAAGGGGTTCTCTTGATTGTGCATCTCTACACACCGATGACAGTAAGTGGATACCATACTGCACCCAACCCTTGGGTAGAGCTAGGTAGTTGCTGCTCATTCCCAGTGCAGTGTCACTGGCTAAGTCTTGTGCACTGATCTGTCTAGGACAGTGGTTCTCAAACTTTTGTACTGGTGACCTCTTTCACATAGCAAGCCTCAGAGTGTGACCCCCGCCCTTATAAATTAAAAACACTTGTTAAATATATTTAACACCATTATAAATGCTGGAGGCAAAACTGGGTTTAGGGTGGAGGCTGACAGCTCACGACCCCCCCCATGTAATAACCTTGCAACCCCCAGAGGGGTCCTGACCCCCAGTTTGAGAATCCCTGGTCTAGGACTTGAAATAGCAACCCATCCCCTTCCAGCCCATAACAAAAGATGCAGAATAGATATGGCAAGTGGATCCATGTCAACCTGCTTTCCAATTCACATGGCAGCTCAAAAAGTGCCTCAGAGCAGCTGTCCTCCATGGAGACAAACCTCTCAGTTGGCCTTTTTAGTAACGTTCACTTCTGTAAGTGGCTTCAACAATGGTGATAACGTCAGGTCGGGAAACGCTGACAGATACGGAACGCGTTCCCTTTTATCAACTCCTGCAGGAGCCTGAGTCATGAGATTCAAGTGACACTTATAGTGTTAGGTCCTCAAAGAAAAGAAAAAAGCCTTTCCTCAGCCTCATGCAACTCTATGCACCCAGGGGAGTGAGAGAACACATGTAATTGGGGTAGAAGAGGAGACTCGCATGCAAGCACATAAATTCATAGATTCCATTTGTGAAGTCGGCAAGGGGCATTGCTGTGAGGTGGGTGTTTGTTATTATTCACTAAAGCTCCCATAGCAGTCATGCTGATTTTAGGCTAGATTGTACCTTTAGGCACAGCCCTGCACAACAGATGGTATGTAAGCTGCACCACTCCAGGTTGCTTTGAGAGTCACTAACTCAGAAATACCTATCTGAGTCAGTTTGCCCTCTGCTTCCTTCTTACTTTTGGGGATAGGACTGCTGCAAATTATAGCTGTTCTAAACGAACAATAAAAATTAGTCTCCCGCCGCATCACTACCCCACCCCATGCTGGCCAGAGAGTAAAAGGGTGTGGAAATAAGGTTCACCCATTCCCCACCACTTGCAGTACAGAGAGAGAAGCGGGTAAGTACCCCTGTTTATGTCTATGCTCCTAGACCCAACATCCAGGTAACTCATGTTAGGACTCAAGGTTGTTCTTACTCCCTTGTGTATATGCACAGAGCAAATCACAATCTAGATCTCAGTAAAGGTCTGATTCTTCCATGCTTGCTCAGACTGAGTAGCACTTATTCATACCAGTACTCATACCCACCAACTCACACAAGCACACACGCTGCAAGTACCTCCCTTACTGACTGTGTGTTTTGCCTCCATGCTAGTATCTGCCCATCAAAAGGGAGCTTGCTGAAATGGGATTATCAGAGAAGGAAAAATGCCCTTTGCTTCTCTGCTCTGCCATGGAATGTCCAAGCTACAAGAAATGTTGCTCATTCTTGTCAGCACAAGGAATAACAAACAGGACATTGTAGCTTTGTTTACTCAATGCAGGTCATGCAGCAGAAAGCATGTAATCAATGGTGCATGGCCTGAATTCAAAACCACGTGGATAACAAAGCTTCAGACATAAAAATAATGGAGAGCTTATAGCCCTGACTCTGATTTAACATACGCTGCCTTTGCCCTAAAGTAACCCCACTGACTTCGCTGCTGTTACTCCTAATCTGCACCAGATCAGATTCAGAGCCTACATCTCTTTGCAATGCAAAATTCAAGACAGTCTTTAGTGGAGCTGATCAGGAAAAAGTGCCAAATTTTGGTCTTTGCAGGGTCCCCCCCATCTCTTAAAATGATGAAATATGCTGATTTGTTATTGTAGGGTTGATAGAATAAATTCCCCCAGCCATTGAAACAAACAAGTGGCAAAACTCCGACTGACTTCATAGGTACAAGATCAGGCCTTTGATAAGGAACCGATTTCATTCCCAAGCAGTTGTTTGCTTCTTTTTCCCCTTCATGGTTTATAAAACACTTTTTAAAGAATGATGACAAATGCCCCTCTGCATCTTTGTGGTCTTTCTCTTGCATTTCAGAGGCTGGCAAGACACACCTGGTTGTTGGACTGCTGCTGCTCAGCCATTGCTTCTCATATCCTCTTCTTCCCCTTACCTTTCCTCGTGTATTTGTATTTTTAAAGGCTGGGCTTGTGAGACAAAGCTGTGGAACAAAAGGTTCTTCAAAACCTTCTGCAACTCTTGAAATATTGGGCCTTGTTGGTATTCTTTTTCCTCCACACTCTGTGATTACAGTACTAGAGCCTTCAGAATATCTGATGTTGCACCACAAGGAGACACTTACTGTTTTGTTTTTGTTTTTTTCCCTCACAAACACAGCCTGGACTCCTTCACTGATGTTAGCATAAGGGGGAACTGTGCTGGTAGTCAGGGATAGCATTTAAAGAGAAACCTGCATTTAGGGCTCGATTCTGCAAGGTGCAGAGAGCTGCTGTGAAGTGCACAGCATCCCTCATTCAGGCCTAGATACTATTTTAAAAATCACTACATGTAACGGAGCATTAAAGGGCTGCCAGGCAGAGACCTTGTTAAGTTAAGGGGCCTGTTTCATCTTTCACTGGTCAGTTGATTTTTACTGATGAACATATTCCTGTAAAAGTCAGTGCACATTTTCCAAATTTCAGAGCTTTGTGCACTAAGTCTCCCCGCACCCCCCAGCTCCTGTAAACTGTAATTATTGTTGCAAAGATAACTTTAAGCCACCTTGGCACCCTCCTGTCTCCCTGGGTTGTGCCTCTTGGAGGCACAGTATTGAATCTCAGACACCTAATGTCATTTCACAGTTATGCCACTATCTTTTTTCTTTTACACTAACATGTGTTAATATTCCATTTGAGACTCACAGATGAATACCCATTACCTGGCTTTCCATGTTAGGGCCCCGATGTCTCAAACATTTGATTAATAGACTCTGAAGTAGCTAAACGATTCTCTGCCATTAATCATATTCTTCTACCTCTGTATTACCTGAAATCATTAGAGCTGGAGATGTGCTCAAGTGCAATCAGCTGCATTTTAATGCTCAGCACACATTAAAGAAGCCAGGACACTCTGTCTCCAGTAGGCTAAAGAAATTAAGTGGAAATTTGCACTCTTATTTGTGTGTGTGCTAATTTCTGTATTTGGAGACTTTACGTCATTTCAAAGTGAGCCTCATCTCTTACTGAAAGAATAAGGTACATAGGAACTGACTTTCTGAATCAGAGATAGGATCCCGTTTAGTTCAGTAACCTGGCTCCAAGCGTGGCCAGTACCAGCTGCTTTAGAGGAGGGTGCAGGAAATCCTGCAGTGGGCAGTGATGGAATAACCTGCCATCAAAAGAGTTTCTTCCTAATGCCCATTCATTAGAGTAGTTTATGCTCTGAAGGAGGGTTTATAGGCCTTCCCAGCCTCTTGTTTATATTTTTAATCTTTGTGACTATAGCTGTGGATATTTTTGCCATTAACATAAATGTTAAATCCCTTTTTTGGAATTCTGCTAATCTTTTGGCCTCAACATCTTGTGGGAATGAGTTCTTGTGTATAAAAAAAGTATTTGTTTTCCTCAGTTTTAAAGTTTTCTGCTTTTCATTTTCATTGTATGTCCAGATATTCTTGTGTTATGAGACAGGATGGATACCCCACTAGTTCTATTTCTCTGTAACCATTCAGTCATGCCTGGGCACATCCCAGCCCCCAAGTGCCAAGAACAAGTGAAGTGTATTGTGTGAAAGTGAGCTTTCAGAGGTTTCATTTATTTTGTTTGTATTATGTGGACTAGATCAACCCGTGCATGACCAGTTGCTATAAGATTCTCTTTCAATAATAGTTCCAATACCTTCCCTTACAATTTACAGTAATCCATATTATATGTGAAAATAATAAATTTTCCAAAGCCTTGTGCCTCCTAAATTGTGTATATATGCCTCAGTTATGGAAAATATATTCTTGGTAACTGATGTACAAAAGCCACAGTTAGTTTGTAGAGCCCAGCATAGGAATAGCAAGTCAGGACTGAATGTGCATTGAAAGAACTCCTGGGAGGGTCCAGGATTAGAATAGTAGAGGATACTGCAGGTCAGGGGTGAGGTGCATTAGCAGAGCTCATGTTGGAAGCCAAGGAGTGGTGTAGCAGTCAGGACTGAATCACATCAGCAGAGCTGTGTAGAAAGCCTAGGGCCAGCGTTGCAGGGAGGGCAACAAGTCCGGGTTGAGGTGTTTCAGTAGAGCTCTGTGTGGGGATGCTTGCATGATGGCAAATGCCCAGACTCTCACCTGTTTCTAGCTAATGCTGTTAATCCTCCATTTTTAATGGGACATTAAACACATCCATGTGGTAAAAAGGGTGGGTGAGGTTAACCTAGGCAAGTGAGTATTTTAAATCCTGTGTGAAGGTGCTGTATGACTTCTGCCTGTTGTGCTGGGCTGGTGAGTCAGAATCTATTTCCACAACCCTTGTAGTGTCATGCTGTGCTATTCACTATATAAGAAAGTCATCGAAGTGAATAGCTCAGCAGGATTTTATTTTTATTTTATTTTTTTTATAAAAGGAGAAGAAACTTTCTGAGCACAGGAAACATCTGCAGATAAGTGAACTAAAGCAAACCACAGACAAGAGAAACCAAGCTACATGCTTGATGGGCTAAACCAGGGGTCGGCAACCTTTCAGAAGTGGTGTGCCAAGTCTTCATTTATTCACTCTCATTTAAGGTTTCGCGTGCCAGTATGACATTTTAACCTTTTTAGAAGGTCTCTTTCTAGAAGTCTATAATATATAACTAAACTATTGTATGTAAAGTAAATAAGGGTTTTAAAATGTTTAAGAAGCTTCATTTAAAATTAAATTAAAATGCAGAGCCCCCCCGGACCGGTGGCCAGGACCCGGGCAGTGTGAGTGCCACTGAATATCAGCTCGCGTGCCGCCTTTGGCATGCGTGCCATAGGTTGCCTACCCCTGGGCTAAACTATGGGGCTCTGGAGTGAATCCCCATCTTTTCTCAAACATTAGGCCATAGACTCACGTATGCCGGAGCCAGAAACCCCCATGCTGATAGTTTTCAGTCTCCCTTTTATTTTATTTTTAGCAGTGATGCCTTAAGTTACAGTAAACTGTCCTGAGAGATGTTCTCCAACTGGTGGGGGCAGCCCATAAATGTGAACTGTTGATGAGCTTTATGGGCACACAAAGCAGAAACCTCTCCTATTTCAACGAGATCTAGGGAAGTTCAGCTATAATACTTGAAAAGAATGGAGAGGTTCTTGCTGCACTGTATGAAACCCAACCAGTAACAATTCGACTAGAGCATGGCTTGTCCTTCTGCTCACTTGTTTGCTGCCCTATGGACAATTGTCATATGCCATCATCTGAAGGGTGTGTCCAGTTAAGAGAATCCTACTGTCTTTTACTATGAGTTAGAATTTCATTGCCAGAAAAAGTACATTAACTGCTCCGTTCCTGTCTCTTCAGAATGCTGCTGCAAAGTCACTTTCCTGGTCCCATTGACAGTTTCACCCCCCCTCTCTGCATCTTCCACTGGATCCCCTTCTCTATTGCATCAAACATAAGTTTACTTGTCTTTATTTTCAAGGCCCATCTCCACCGCATCTATCATTTCTTGTTCACCATCGAGCTGCCGACTTCTGCCTCTAATTGGAACATGATGCCAGCCTCTCTTGCTTGTTAAATTTTCTAACAAGCACCTTCATGCTTTTCTCATGTCAGCCTTTATGCTTGGGAGGAGAGCTTTGTAAACATTTGCAAAACTACTTCGTTATTGACCTTCAAAACCCTCCTTAAAACAGTTCTTTTCTGAAATGCCTACAAAAAAATTGAAATTGGTTAGGTCACTGATATGCAGAGACAACTGCCTGTCATGCTGACCAATATTGTTTCATCCATCAGTTGTCCTTTCTTTTATACTTAGTTTGTCAGCTCTTTGGGGCAGAGACTGCCTTTTTGTTCTGTTTATACAGCCCCTAGCACGATGGAGTCCTAGTTCATGTCTAGGGCTCCTGGGCAGTACAGTAGTACAAATAAGTATGGATAGACAGAGCTATGGATGCGGCTATCTACAGATGGATAAATAAATCTATGTGCTGATCAGGATATCTTCTGTGGGTCTATGGGAATGATTGTGGAGAGAGAGCAGTCTGGGGTAGTATGTGGACTGGGTAAGAGCAGTGAAGCAGCCAGAGAGAAACCTGAAGGTTTAGAATGTGAAAGTACATGGTGACAGATGAGATGGGAAGCAGATGCAGTATGGACTGTATCATCTGGGGGGGGAGTGGTGGAGAAAGGAAGCTTCCCCACTGGGTGACTCTAAAGTTAGACTGAATTTAGAAAGCCTATTTGGGGAGATGAACCCCCAATAACTGACATTGTGACCTTTACAGTGAGACTTGTCATTTCTGGTATTGACATCAATCCCATTTCTATAATGGTGCAAATGTAACTGGGTGACCAGCTGAACTGATGGCAGCTAAGATAACTTCCCCCTGGTAATACTGGGAGGGACATGGGAGCAGAGTCACTTTGTGGTGGATGATTCATCCAGAAATGCTAAGAAACTTTGGGGGGGGGAAAAGGCCACCAACATGCCAGATTGCTTCTGCTCACACTGGGTGGCCCAGCATCAGGCCCTGTTTGTGGCTGATATCAGAGCAATCGGTACATTGGATTGGCCGTTGGGGGAGTTGCTGTGTGATGGAATTATAGGCATCTGTAGCCACGTGCTAAACCAAAGGGGAGTTGGAGCTGGCAGGTTCTCTCAATCCATCCCACAAAAGCCAGTTAAAAAGCCCTTGAGATGAAAGTCTAAGTGTTCTGTCTGCTACCGCTCCAGATGAGGAAATAAATCCAGCTGCAGCGACAGCAGGAGGCTCCTTTCAAGAATCCCTAGCTCGGGCTGACTTAGAACCTGCAGCCACCAGCATTTTGGGAAGCATGCTGGGGGTTATTTAAACAGTCTGTGATGTTCACTGGATACTCGTAGCTGACCGAAGCAGCTCCGTTTATAATTAATCAGGAATTCCCTTCTGTTTTCTCTATACAACCGGCTGTAGCATCTGTTCGTGGTTAAACTCTGAAATTGTGCTCTACTTAATATACAAATAATTGTTACATATGATCACTGATGGAAATCCAGTCATGAGATTTTAGCTTCCAGAGGGAACAAAAATGTGGCATTTTTTTTTTCTTTATCACCCCATCTGATCCAGAACCTGAAAGCCACCACCTAGCCACAGGAGGGGGGAGGGGAGGAATGCTTTCTTTGTATTCAGGAATCTAACGCAGGACAAACAAATGGAGGTTTGGGAAACCGTTTAGGACAGGAAGTGAAGAATAATCTCATATCCAATTAAAATTGCAAGGGGGAATATCTTAGTTGGCAGAATGCAATTGCTCGAGTTGGAATTTAGCCAGGCTGGTATGGGCCGTTGCCAGAGGCAAACTAACAGACTTGATGGATCAGCTGTCTGATCTGGTATGGCAAATTCTGCCCAACGTTTCTTAGAAAGAGAGAGAGAGATGCAGTCAGCAATGCTCTTCCTATTCACATGGTGCTTGAGTCACTTAATTAGCTAATTGGACCTTTTGCAAGCAAAGGAGGAAAAACATCTGGTAGAGCTACCCTCTCATAAATCTTGAACGCTTCACGTGGTGGCTGGAGATTGAAGGCAGCACATCAGCAGAGGCAGAATTCACGACCACCTGACCCCTGCCAGATTAGATGTTGCATAGGCAGAATAAAGCAATTCAGGAAGAAAATTGACCCTCATTGTAAGTACATCCCTTAGCTAGAGAGACTTTTGGCACCTCAAGCAACTGTGGGGTTAGCTGCTGGGGAAATGTCTGTGGCTGCTGTAGAGAAATGCATCATCTCACTGCTAATTCAATAGTACATACAATATTGCATGCATGTTAATAGCCTTCACATGCCTTACAAATGTGGCTAAAGCCCATAGTCCTTAATCAGGAAAATCTACCTTTCAAGTCAACTGGGATTTTTGCTTGAGTAAAGACTTGGGGTAAAATCTTGCCCCTGGTGAAGCCAGTGGCAAAACCCCCAGTGACTTCAGTAGAGCCAGGATTTTACTCTTCATGATTTTCATCCACACAATGTAAGCCAAGCCTGCAATCTGAGAGCTGAATGAGAAGTTCCTGCTCCTTCTCATCTCCACAGTGTTCATTGCCATAGCATGTAGACAGCATATACAGCACATGGGTTTTTCTCCATGTCCAGAATAGAATCTGCATTCTTCACCCTGCCCTTGTGTTAGTCGTCGCCATCATCCTGAGCAGCTTCTCTGCGGAGTTGGAATATAAGAAGCCACAGTTGGGTCATACACCTCTACCCCGATATAACGTGACCCAATATAACACGAATTCGGATATAATGCGTAAAGCAGTGCTCTGGGGGGGGGGGGCGGGGGCAGATCAAAGCAAGTTTGATAGAACGTGGTTTCACCTATAACGCGGTAAGATTTTTTTGGCTCCCGAGGACAGTGTTGTATCAAGGTAGAGGGATCCTATACCCCTGTTACTGGAGAAAAGTTCTATAAAGAAAGGATCTTGCCTCATCAATAATTTTGTGGCATTCCATCAAAGTATTCATTGCTTCATTTCAGGTGATTTTGAACACACCCTCTGCCTGAATGGGTTTTGGGAAATTTGGACAAATTGCGATTTATTGCTTCAAAGCCTCCATGAAATCCTGGATGTTTTCATGGAGAAACCAGCTTTGCTGAATATGGTGGCCATTTCCCATTTTAAAAAAAGTCTTGTGCCCTTGTGAAGTATCTGATGGCAACGAGCCCATTTTTCAATTTCATAAAGAAATACCAAAAATGAGGAGTTCTGTATCCTGATATGCTGATCCACTTCACAGGGAACTTTTCCCACTACAGAACTGGTACAGATCCTGGAACCTGTACAGGGTCTAGGTCCAGGTAGAATAACATAACACCCTTTCTAATGCCACACTCAGTTTTAGATGAAGAAAACTGATAAGTGAAATCCATGGTAGAGCTAGGAAAGCACACACAGGAAATCAAACTTTGAACAGTCCTGTGTTTGCCTTGAAGCAGACTAGAATGTCTGATTAGTCCCTTGATTATTGCTTTGTTTAAGTTTATTCTGGCTACATACAGGCAATACTGAGTTAGTACCGGGATTTTGGTTGTTTAAAAGTGAATACATAGTCGTGGTAATCCAATTGCTCAGTTAGTTGACTGTATCCATCCTACCAAAACTCACCCAGTCTATGAAATGTTATTTGTTAATCTCCAGTGAAGGGCAATAGACTAAGGTAGCTCTACACTGCTGTAGTTCATGCTCCTTAGCACATGGCTGTAAGCAAGGGATAGGGGTAGGAGCATGAACTTACTTCACTCAACATGGAAAAACCTGTAGCTCCTTTAAAATCAGATCATAATAATATAAATACAAGTACGAGTCTTGCATTGTTGCAACAAATTAGTCTTGCTCACACACAACCTACCATCCTTTATTTTAAGGGACTGTCTTTATTTTAAACTGGATGTTTATTCTCCCAGGTGACTATCCAGGTGAAGTCAATTTACATTTCTCCCTGACCTTTACTTTACAATAAGAAGGGCTATTTTTTGCTCTGTTGGTTCTCTTATCTCTTCCCGAGAGCCGTTCTCCACATTGCCTCAGCGGATGGTGCAGGATATCTCTGAAATTCTAAGAGATAAAGAAATTGAGGGTCGGCTCCTCAGTTGACATCTGAGCTGCATTGAAGTCCGTGAAGTTACACCAATTTACACCAGCAGAAGATCTGGTGCCTGACCTCACACTCCTAAGCTGGGGATCATAATGTGCACATTCTTGGTTTGGGGGGTTCTTCCTGGATCTTAGCACTCTAGTATTTTTTATCAGAGGCTCTGAAAGAACTTTGCAGAAAATTAATCAACTGGGGTGAGCCAAGTAAGTTGGTGGTATTATTATTCCCATTTTAGGTATAGAGAAAGTGGCCTACAAAGAGGCTAATATTCTCTCAAGGTCACTCTGTAAGTCAATGGGAGAATCAGGAATTTAGCTTAGGAGTCCTTATTCCAAATCGCCTCCTCTCTCCAATAAGCAATAGTTCCTCTCTTTCACTTTTCTTCAGAAATCTGTGCAAAACAGGTTCCACAAGCAACTCTCCCAAACAGCCTATTCCTTATAACACATAGAGAATTCCCTTCAGGCTACACTTTTTTCTTTGCTACTTAATAATTTATTGCTGTATTAGTTAGTGTCATAGAAATGTAGGACTGGAGGAGACCTTGAGAGGTCATCTAATCCAGTCCCCTGCACTCATGGCAGGACTAAGTATGAGCTAGCTAGACCATCCCTGACAGGTGCTTGTCTAACCTGTTCTTAAAAACCTCCAACAACAGATTTCCCTAGGTAATTTGTTCCAGTGTTTAACTATCCTTACAGTTACGAAGCTTTTCCTAATGTCCAACCTAAATCTCCCTTGCTGCAATTTAAGCCCATTGCTGCTTGTTGTCCTGTCCTCCGTGATTAAGGAGAACATCTCACCCTGCTCTTCATAACAGCCTTTTACATATTTTAAGATTATGTCCCCCCGCCTCAGTCTTCTCTTATCCAGACTGAACAAACCATATTTGTTTAAATCTTTCCTTGTTGTAGGTCATGTTTTCTAGACCTTTACTCTTTGTTGTTCTTCTCTGGACTTTCTTCAATTTGTCCACATCTTCCCTGAAGTGTGATGCCCAGAACTGGACACAATACTCCAGTTGAGGCCTTATCAGTGCTGAGTAAAGTGGAAAAATTACTACTTGTGTCTTGCTTACAACACTCCTGCTAATAATCCCAGAATGATATTCACTTTTTTTTTGTAGCAGTATTACATTGTTGACTCACATATAGTTTGTGAAACACTATAACCCCCAGATCCCTTTCTGCAGGACTACTTCCTAGGAAGTCTTTTCTTATTTTGTATTTGTGCAATTGATTATTCCTTTCTAAGTGTAGTACTTTTCATTTGTTCTTATTGAATTTTTGTCCTATTTATTTCAGATCATTTCTCAAGTTTGTCACGGTGATTTTGAATTCTAATCCCATCCTCCAAAGTGGCTGCAACCCCTCCCAACTTGGTATCAACTCTATAAGTGTGATGTCTGTGCCATTGTCCAAATCATTTATGAAGATACTGAATAGAACAGGACAGATCCAGAACAGATTCCTGCTGTACCCCACTTGATTATACCATTCCAGTTGACTGTGAACCATTGATAACTAAACTGAGTGTGGTTTTCCAACCATTTGTGCACTCAGCTTATAGCAGGGTCATCTAGACTGTTTTCTTAATTTGTTTTATGAGAAGGTCATGTGAGACAATATCAAAAATCTTACTGAAGATATCACATCTACTGCTTCTCCCTATCCACAAGTCATATCACCCTGTCAAAGAAGGATATTAGGTTGGTTTGACAAGATTTGTTCTTGATAAATTCATGCTGACTGTTACTTATCACTTTATTATCTTCTAGGTGCTAACAAATTGTTTATTTGCTCCATTATCTTTCCAGGTACTGAAGTCAAGATCTATTACATCTATTGCTTCCATTGGGATCATCTAGTCTGGTCTCCTGTATAACACAGGCCATAGAACTTCTCCAAAATAGGCTTAAGCATGTTTCTTAATGGAATACTCTGGAGACTAGGAAGCCTTCCCAGATCACATTTCATGTGATGCAATGTCACATGCACGTGACAGCAAATCCCTACAGAAAGAGTATGGTTGGGTTTTTTCTTGCTTGTGGAGGAGAAGGTCTGACAAATCTCTGAGAAGAGACCCCTATAAAGCTCATTCACGAACATCTAACACCCTCAGTACCACCCGGCTTTTAGCTCAGAAGGGCTGCATATGACTCTGCTTTTCCACACTGCTCCATAACCATCCAGGACAATGGCTGTAGAACAGTGTGAGACCTTGCTTTTTACCAAGGGTGTGCCTTCACCACAGAGTTATCCCAGGTGATGGCACCTGGGTAAGCCTCACCCAGGTGTGAGCAGCTGGACTGCAAAGCCCATCCTGAGTTACTGTTTCCTCACCTGTGTGTGTGTGAGACTAGGACTTCTGGAGGTATATCCCCTGGAATCTTTGTGCTGCAGTATGCTGAGCCACTCTGTGATTCTTTCCCAATTAACTGTGGGAGAACGTTCCTGTCCCTTCTGGGAAGGCATTAGAGGACTATCAGCACTCAAATGATTTAGCTTGTTACCACTCTGCAGAGTGGTCAAGTTCCAGCCCAAGTGAAATTGAAATCCAGGCTCTAACCCACAGCTGCAGCCAGGCCAGCTAGCTTGGGTTGAAAGCACCATTAAACCCAGATGAGAGGGTTTTGTGTATGGAAGGTGGGGCAGTTAGAGGCAACATTGGAGTAAGAGCACTGGCTAACTCTAACTTCACAGCATTCTAATGTGTTTGGCCACATTCCCAGCATGCCCAAGACTCACATAAGCAAGTAATGGAAATCTTCTATCTGGCAGTGTAGAGCACATGAACCAACCCAAAGAAACATCTTCCTTTTTAAAGGAGCCATATCCATAGTGTTGCATAATTTTAATTAGATAGCATTATATTAGCATGGATAAAGGACCCCTTTGTACTTAAGGAGCAGACAGATTGTTTAGCTGCAAACAGCCGTGGCTGGAAACTGATAGCAGGCGTTCCACTGCTTGGCATATCTCACTGCAGATCATAAAGGATTAATTGAAATTATAGAAAGCTGAAAATATGCCCAAGGTGAACATTGAGCTACACGGAATGGCACTGAGTAGCATTCAGAGTGCTATTTTCTGTGGCTTGGGGCTGGGAGCTTCCACATACTGCGCATCAAATTGGGCATAGAAACTAGCAGAGCTAAGGCTTAAGCATGTTTTGTTAGTTTTTTATTTTTAACTCAGCTCAGAATTGTATCTGGCGTCTAGACTGGACTCGGCAAAACTACACAGTTGCTTTTCAAAGCCATAGAATACCAAACAAATATACCTGGAACTAATTTTCTAACTGATGGCTTTTCCTCTCTTCCTCGCTCCTCCTGGCCCATTTGCAACATTTGTTAGAATGGTTCCTTTCTTTTCTTTTCCTCCCTACCTCTACATAAGCCGTTAAATTGCTGTTTTCAAGAAATGTCTGGCATCCAGAGTGCTTAGGTACCAAGGTTTCTTTTAATAACCATTGACAGTCTAAATTAGATGTATGGATGACCTGGAATGCTTTGTTGTGAAAGGAGTCAGATGCCTTGCAGGCACATTGAGAAGAGGGTTGCAGCCTGTCTCCACTCCGCTGAGCCTCACTCACTCCTATAAGGACATTTGGGTCATCCTTGGGCTCCGACCCCTGCACTTCGTAGGAATTTTTATTACCCCAATCCCAGTCTAATCTGTGCTAAGTCTCTTGAGTGATAGCACCTCCACCTCCTCTGCAGGGACTCTGCTCCTTGGCCTGAGTGTATTATTCTCACCTGAATGCCTAGAATGTTTAGTGAGTACTCAAGGGTGAGGCTAGTTGAAGAGAAGGTACAGGACCTTTTTTATTATGATGATTGTTGCTGACAGTATCAGCAGCCAGCTCAGCCTGAGTCTACACAGGCTTCTGGAAACAGCTAGTACAACCTGTACAAACTAAGAACTAGGACATCCTGTGCCACCATATGTTTGAGTCCCAGTTTTCTGCCTGGGCTGCTGTAGAGACAGCACAACAATGCAATTCCCTTTACACTGGGCAGATCATAGAATCACAAGCATAGCCCAGACTATGCCATATGTATTTAGGGGCTTTGGGATTTTTGTATGTAGGGGATTATTTATGCAACTCCACATTTAAAGATATCTGTTTCATCTGAGGCTGTTGAGACCTAACTCGGTTTTTCAAGAATATGCAGAAACAATAGAGGTTCTGTAACACAGCCAGCAACAACAAATAACTAAGGAGATGATTCTGATATCATTTACACTCAGTGTAACTTGATTGACTTCTGTGGGGATTACTCCTGATGTACACCAGCTCTAATGAGAGTAGAATCAGGCATAGGACTCCAGGCTTTATATTCCTGCTGAATGTCCTATTCCCCCCCCCCCCCACTGTCCTGTGCATGAGCATGGGCAGCTATTCTTCACAAAATAACTAGGTGTGCCCTTTTGCTTTTTCTAATTCCAAAATAGCCCCAGGCACCAGTCCACCTTCTGGAAGAATAACTTACAAAACCCCAAGAAAACTTTTGTAAAGAACTACAGCAGTTTGAGAGAGAGAGAAGCTGCTTCAGGGCAAGAGGGAGATGCATTTACAGAGCTGAGAAGGGGTTTAGGATTGGACTAGCAGAGTGTGCAGCATGGCTGGAGTGAGGCATGTTGGCAGAGCTGCAGGGAATTTCAAGGGTTGGAAGGACAGGGCTGCATTGATTGCCACAGCCCTTGGCACTATGGAACTGGAAAAGCAGGGTGTGCTGCAGGGCAAGATTGAGATTCCATTACCACCTCAGGGCTGGGCCGTACAGTGCTAATGAGCACAACATAAATAGCAATCTTAGCATTAACACAGCTGAGTGAGAAATGCATCTAGGCCAGCGGTTCTCAAACTTTAACAACCCGAGGACCCCCATGTTTTAAATTTTTTCATGGATGCCCCACCCCCACTCAACCCTTCCCCCCCCAAGGCCCCACCCCACCTCTTCCCACCACCACTCCGCCCCTGACCCTCCTCTTGATGCCTCTTTCCACCTCTTCCCCATAACATGCCCCATCCCCTCTCCCTCCCAGACCCCTCCTGCATGCCGCTGAACAGCTGTTCCCCAGCATGCAGGAGGCACTGGGAGGGGGAGGAGTTGATCAGCAGGGCACATGGACCCCCTGGTGTACTCTTGCGGACCCCCAGCGGTCCGCGGACCCCAGTTTGAAAAAAGCTGATCTAGGCCAAATAATGCCTAAAATCCTTCTTTCCACAAACACTGAATTTACCAACAAACTTCAGCCCTGAACTCCAGATATTCATAATTGCTCCTGATTTGAAAACTAGAAGTGCTAAATTCCTGCCATGTACCATTTTTTATAGCTGAGACATAAACCCCTTGAAAATATCGGCTTACAGTGAAATACTGACTTCACTGTTTAAGCATGGATAGATTTCTACTGCATGTACTAACAAATGACTCTTTGTGGGTGTTATATATTAATATCTCTGTGAGTAAGTAGCCATTGCTTGTGTCAAAGTGTGGAACCCAGCTAGAAAGCCTTGCCTTTAAATAACGATTTTATTGTTTGCAGGCAGGATAAGGGAATTGGATTCTAAAGAGCAGAGATTATAAAAAAAATGCAACAGCTAAGGGCCTGATTCTCCCCTCACATGCTCTAGTTTTACACCAGTGTCACTCCATTGACTTCAGCAGTGTTACGCCTGATTTACACCAGTGTAAGCAAGAGACTCATGACTGGAGGACTCTGTGTTCCAAAGAAAGCCAAATTCAATTACCCACAATTAACGATTTATTATTTGAGCTCCTCAGGCAGAGATGAGAAATCCCAAACAAACAAATATATTATTTATCACAGCTGCATTTGTGCATAGCTACAGGCAAGGGCAGTGATTTCACTTCACCTTTGCCACCCTGGTGTGGTGAAGGTCAAAACGAAAGCTTGGTTTATGACTTTCATAATCAAACTTCCAGATGAATGACCACTGAATCTCTCAGGGACAATATAAAGACAGGACCAGCATCTCCTGCTTGCAGCAAGGAAGAGAATTCACTGTTTGTCACACAGGGCTTGGCGTTCCCTGTTCATAACCTCTCAGAGCCATGTAAGAGTTTTTTATAGCAGCAACAAGATGGTTTTATTTGTGTTTGTTTTTTGTTTTTTTGTAATCTGTCATATCCCTCTTTTGTGGCTGTTCCACTCAGCAGATGACAGCCTACTATTTTTGTCAGCTAAATGAGCTGTTCCTCTAGCTCAAATGGTAGCTTTCCCTGCTAGTGTGTAGTCCAGTTGGTGGCTGGGGGTGCAGGGACGGGGATGGTGATCATTACTGGTGCATTTTAGACATTATGGGCCAGATTTTTAAAAGAACTCCATTCATATTTAGGTTGCTAAATAAGGGTCAGGATTTCAAAAGGGCTTAGTACCCAATGGGCATCCAATATGAAAATCTAGCCACACATTTTTGTGCCCAAATGGGAGCTGAACTTTTGAAAATCTGGCCTTGAATTTAGTCACAGAGCTCTTTTGAAAACATAGAAATGTAGGGTTGGCAGGGACCTCAAGAGGTCATCAAGTACAGCCTGCTGCACTGAGGTAGGACCAAGTAAACCTTGACAATCCTTGCCACACATTTGTCTAACAGGTTCTTTAAAACCTCTAATGAGGATTTCACAACCTTTCTTGGTAACCTATTGAAGTATTAAATTATTCATATAGTTAAGTACATTTTTCCTAATATCTAACTTAAATCTCCCTTGCTGCAGATTAAGCCCATTACTACTTGTCCTATGTTGGCATGGAGTACAATTGATCACCATCTTTTTTTTATAACAGCCTTTAACATATTTGAAGACTTATCAGGTCCTCAGTCTTCCTTTCTCAAGACTAAACATGCCTGTTTTTTTAGCCTTTCCTCATAGGTCAGGTTTTCTAAACCTTTATCATGTTTGTTTGCTCTCTCCAATTTGGCCAAATCTTTCCTAAAGTGTGGCACCCAAAGCTGGACACAGTTCTCCAGGTGAGGCCTCACCAGGGCTGAGTGGAGTGGGACAGTTACCTCCCATGTCTTACGTACAATACTCCTGTTAATACATCCCAGAATATTAGCCTTTATTGCAACTGCATCATTGTTGGCTCTCATTCAATTTGTGATGCACTATAACCCCCACATCCTTTTCTGCTGTACTACTGCATAGCCATTTATTTTCCATTTTGTATTTGGGCAGTTGATTTTTTTTTTCCTTCCTAGGTATAGTACTTTGCACTTACCTCTATTGAAGATAACCTTGATGGTTTGAAACATCTCTCCAATTTATCTAGTCTTTTTAAATTCTATTCCTGTCCTCCAAAGTGTTAGTTACCCCTTCAGTCTTGGTGTAATCTGCAACTTTTATGAGCACGTCACTCCATTATCCAAGTCAATGAAAACATTGAATAGTACCGGACCCAGGACAGACCCCTGCAGGACCCCTGGATACATCCTCCTAGGTTGACAATGAGCCATTGATAACTTTTGGGTTACTGTTCCCTCTTTCCCCCACCCTCCCAACCAGTTGTGAACCTACCTTTATAGTATATTCACCTGGACAACATTTCCCTAGTTTGCTTGTGAGAATGTCTTGAAGGAATGTGTCAAAAGCCTTACTAAAAATCAAGATATATAATGTCAACTGCTTTCCCCACCATCCACTAAGCCAGTAACCCTGTCCAAGAAGGACATTAGGTTGGTCTGACATGATTTGTTCTCGATAAATTCATGTTGGCTGTTCCTATCACCCTATTATTCTCTAGGTGTTTACAAATAGATTGTTTAATTTGTTCCAGTTCTCTGAGTTTGTTAAAATCTATTCTTCTGAAGTCCATTTTCCTTACTCTGCTGCTGTTACTCCTTCCATCATCCTATTGGTATTAGTTTTGCTTTGTACTACAGTACCCAGATGTCACCTACTAGGACAGGCCCAACAAAGAAAATAACAGAACGCCACTAGTCATCATAGACTCATAGACTTTAAGGTCAGAAGGGACCATTATGATCATCTAGTCTGACCTCCCGCATGATGCAGGCCACAAAAGCTGACCCACCCACTCCTGGAATAATTCTCTCCCTTGACTCAGCTGTAGAAGTCCCCAAATCCTGATTTGAAGACTTCAAGTCGCCGAGAGTCCTCCAGCAAGCGACCCCTGCCCCATGCTGCGGAGGAAGGTGAAAAACCTCCAGGGCCTTTGCCAATCTACCCTGGAGGAAAATTCCTTCCCGACCCCAAATATGGCGATCAGCAGAACCCCAAACATGCGGGCAAGATTCTCCAGCCAGACCCTCATTGACCATTGATACTAATTACCTGCGATGGCACGTTATTGACCTATTGACTAAAATCACGTTATCCCATCAAACCATCCCCTCCATAAACTTATCAAGCTTAATTTTAAAGCCAGAGAGGTCTTTCGCCCCCACCGTTTCCCTCGGAAGGCTGTTCCAGAACTTCACCCCTCTGACAGATAGAAACCGTCGTCTAATTTCAAGCCTAAACTTCCCGACGGCCAGTTTATATCCATTCGTTCTCGTGTCCACATTAGTACTGAGCTGAAATAATTCCTCTCCCTCCCTGATATTTATCCCTCTGATATATTTAAAGAGAGCAATCATATCCCCTCTCAGCCTTCTTTTGGTTAGGGTAAACAAACCAAGTTCCTCGAGTCACCTTCAGCCCCCAACTAAAACCTCTCTAGCACATCATCAAGGAGCTACAACCTATCCTGAAAGACGATCCCTCACTCACAGCTCTTGGGAGACAAACAGGTCCTCGCTTACAGACAGCCCCCAACCTGAAGCAAATACTCACCAGCAACCACACAACAAAAACACCAACCCAGGAACCAATCCCTGTAGCAAACCTCTTTGCTTACTCTGTCCCCATATCTACTCTGGCGACACCATCAGAGGACCCAACCACATCAGCCACACCATCAAGGGCTCATTCACCTGCACATCCACTAATGTTATATATGCCATCATGTGCCAGCAATGCCCCTCTGCCATGTACATTGGCCAAACCGGACAGTCCCTCCACAAAAGAATAAATGGACACAAATCGGACATCAGGAATGGTAACATACATAAGCCAGTAAGTGAACACTTCAGTCTCCCTGGTCATTCTATTACAGATTTAAAAGTCACGATCATTGAACAAAAAAACTTCAGAAACAGACTTCAAAGAGAAACAGCAGAACTAAAATTCATTTGCAAATTTAACACCATTAATCTGGGCTTGAATAGGGACTGGGAGTGGCTGGCTCATTACAGAAGCAGCTTTTCCTCTCCTGGAATTGACACCTCCTCATCTATTATTGGGAGTGGACTACATCCACCCTGATTGAATTGGCCCTGTCAACACTGGTTCTCCACTTGCAAAGTAACTCCCTGCTCTCCATGTGTCAGTATATAGTGCCTGCATCTGTAACTTTCACTCTAGGCATCCGAAGAAGTGAGGTTTTTACCCACGAAAGCTTATGCCCAAATAAATCTGTTAGTCTTTAAGGTGCCACCAGTCTCCTTGTTGTTTTTGTAGATACAGACTAACACGGCTACCCCCTGATACTTGAGTACTGCCTACAGGCCATGACCAATATCAGGATCCCATTGTGCTGGGCGCTGTACAGACACATGGTAAAAGACTGTCCCTGCACCAGAGAGCTTGCAGTCTAAATAGACCAGACCGACAAAGTAAGTCCTATTACCCCCATTTTACAGATGAGGAAGTGAAGCACAGAGAGATGAAGCGACTTGCCCAAGGTAATATAGGAATTCTTTAGCAGAGCTGGGTATTGAATCCAGATGTCACGAGGTCCCACTCCAGTGTCTTAATTGCAAGACCATGCTTCCTCTAGAGATGGGGGAAGAAACAAACCAACAATTAGATTACTGAGTCTATACATGTTCAAGCACAGGATACAGCCTCCTGCTAGAGGATGTGCTTTATGATTATTATATTCCCAGTGTTATCCAGATAATAATGCTTGTGTCTTCACAGGAAAGCACTTAAAATACGCACATTCATTTCAAAGGAAGGGTGGTCTTGTGGGTAAAGCACTGGATGGAGCCTCATGAGATGGGGCCTCAGTTCCAGCCTCTGCCACACCCTCCATGTGTGACCTGGGGTGAGATGCTTCATCTCTCTGTTCCCCATCTGCAAAATGGTGATACTAATTCCCTACCTCATTGGGATGGTCTGAGGGCAAATTCATTAATGTGTGAGATACTGTAGTGATGTGGGTTGTGTAAGGACCTAGAGCAGAGATTGACAAAGGGAATTTAGGTGCACAAATCATTGAAATTCAATGGGTGCTGGTCCCCTCTGAAAATTTTCCTTGCATAGATAGATTCAATAGATGCGACTTTATTTCTAGTCTGCCCTCAATCTCCTAAACTGGCTCTGACAATACACAGAGTGATGGCAAAATGTGTCTCGCAGCTTCATTCTCCAGCTGGAAAATTTAACATACAGTAACTGGCCATTCTACACATAAACTGCATCATGTTTTAATCTTACCCTAAAATCAAATTCTTTAAGCATAATTCCCTCAGGACAGGAAACTAACTCTGAATACATTTTGTTTGACGACCCTGTCAACCTGCCTTTAAAAAAAAAAAAAAAATCTCTTATTTAGAATGCATAATGCAAACATCTCATCTTCTAAACAAGAATGTAGGACACATTTCCGGGTAGGATGAAAAGAAAATGAGAAAAAAGAATAAGAATCTGAAATCTCTAGTAAGGTAAATGCAATGTCAGAATGGAAGGTATTTCTAATGAGATTCATGTAAATACAAATATAAACATACTTTGCTGCACAAATCACATAAATGCAGGTACATAGCACTAAAAGGAATGACAACAACAAAAAAAGACACAGTGATGAATATATTTTACTCTTTCCCTTGGCTTCTTGTATAGGATTTTTGTCAGAGTTTGGTACAATATGTGGTCTTCTCTTGCTAATTGCTCGTAATAAACAAATCACATTCATACTGATCAACATTTTCAAACTTGGGAGCCTGATGTTTGCCACCTAGAGAAAAGCAGCCTGGTGTTTACACTGAAGGCTCCTATTGCCTTCAGTAGAGCTTCTGGTTGCTCAGCACTTCTGCAATCAGGCCACTTCTATTTAGGAGCCTGAATATGGATGTAGGAGCCAACCTTCATGCACTCAGGTTGGAACATTTTGGCCATTGGGATTTTCAAAAGCATCTTTATGAGTTAGGAGCACGAGGTCCATTGACTTTCATTGACTTGTGCCCCTAACTCACTTAGGAGCTTTTGGAAATGTCAGCAGTAGCTACTGACATGGAAATTGCTCACAGGATCTGGAACACTTTACTGTCCCTTGCAAGCAGCTGCTGAATTCTGCCCAGGTAATTACCACGGCAAGTTGGACAGCTGTCTGATGGCCTCTGTGAAATGAGTTATTGGTTTTGATCCAGTGTCCATTTCACACACATACACCATCTCATTTAGTGCTAATTTGCTTATGGTCAAAGTTTCAAAACAGAGGCCAATAATAGACTGGGCTATGGAGGCTGAGCCATTTTCTCATGTTAGCGGTTTGTCCACAGAAAAGCTGGTATAACACCATGAAAAGTGTGTCGGGTTGTCTCCTCTTAAAATAACTTAAGTGGTGCATATATCTTGTGCTGAAGTTCTGTCTAGGAGTTAATTATACAAAATGAGGTGACCCTCTAGGTCAATAGCATCTTCAGTGTGTATTTTTCTCTAATACCAAATGCATTAACCACAATAAAAGCTAGCTGTTGGGTGAAATCTACTTGAAAGAGGTGTAGTCAGTTCTGAAGATGCCCTGCATGCTGTAACATGAGAATAAAGTCACTTTAATGATTTTTTTTAAAGGGGTAATGTAAAAGCTATCCAGTAAAGCTAAAGAAAACACAAGTGATAGCTGCATTTTACAGACGATATTCTAGATCCTTATGGAATAGTTCCTATGGAATGCTTATCAGAAGGCTCTTCTTCAGATACACATTTGATCTGATTATTGCTACTTCCTACTCACCTTAGTTAAAGGGATCTTCCAAATTCCAGCAAGGACCTAGAAAGCTGAAATAAGGTATGCCTGTGGGAAGCGGGGCTTAGACAGTTGGCCCTGAAATAATACATGAAATAATTTATGTAACTGAATTTCATTAATTTTTGTGTTCAGTAGAGGCCTACTCCAAAACCCACTGAAATCATCATTTATTTGGCAGTATTGCTTAGAGACTCCAGTCTGAGATTATGGCTCTATTGTGCTAAGTGCTCGATGCACATGGGGAGAAATTTTTCCTCTCTTCTCCTCTCCCCCCCACCCCGAAGTTGCTTCCAGGCTAAGTATATGAGACACGATAGAGTACTACAAAAAGATGGTGATAAATCAAGGTATCAGTGAGATAATTATTAGTGTAATAAGTAGCAGCTCTAATTAGATTAACACATTCATATTCATAGATTTTAAGGCCAGAAGGGCCCATAGTGCTCATTTAGTTTGACCTCATGCGTAACACACATCATAGGAGTTTCGCGTATGTATTTCTCTTTCAAGTTCAATAGCTGCACTTGAACTGGAGCTGGGCAAGAAATGGTAGTTGTGTCCATGACTGGATGCCAAATAACAGCCAGACACCAAAAGGGACACCCAGTGGTCACACTTTGTTTACATTTTGCAAATTAGCGCTACTGAGAATTAAACCAGGACTTTCATGATCTGTAAGCAGCAGTTCTACCAGGTGAGACAAGAGCCGAGTTGGCAGGAACTTTGTGGATCTTGTCTCAGCTGGAGATCACATTTTGCATGAGCTTGGATGAATCACACAGGATATCCCACTAGCTGGGAAAACAGTGTGGTGTTAATGTGGAGTTCAGAACACATAGACTTGTCTACATTAGAGATTTAGGCAGCTGTGTAAATACATGAATGCAAACCCCATTGTGGTTACCCTGCAGGGGTGTAAATCAGGGCTTCCACTAGTGCAGCTTACTCCAGTTTGTACCTACACTAGTGCAAGAAATATCACCTAATCTAGAAAAGCCCCTAGTATAAAGTTTCCACATTTCCCACAGCCTCTTGCACTGAAAAGTCCTTTCCTTGATCTTCCTTTTCAGATGTATTTTTAACGCTAATAATTGAACACCTTGGCAAATGCTATAGCAGAATAGGCCAGGATAGTACAGTATTAATAGCCGCATTTAAATGCCACATTGTATTTTTATTTTATTTCTGCTCTTGGCGGCTGAAATAAAATATTCATTTTGTTATTCATTGTTTCATGGATGCAGAAAATAGAACTTTGTAAGAATATCTAGTTTGGATGTTCCCTTCCCCCTCCCCCCAAGTGAGTAAAAATCTTCATTACAGGCTTATGAGAAAAGGACCATTCCCCCTGTTTTTTTAATTTGTATTTTTGTCTGTAAGCCGCTGACGCCCACTCACCATCTGGCACAGCAAATAAAAGCTTCCACCAATAGCAGAATTGCAACCCCTTTATTCAAGGATGGGTTTATTTCACTAACAAAAAGAGGCCAATATAAATTTAACAACATATAAACCTAGACAGTCAGTCCATCCATCCTTCTGGTTCCATCCCCTCAGTTCTCCTGCAGGCCTCACTCTCAATTAAGATGCTTGTTAGTCTTTTATCTATGGATCAGCTGATCTCTGGCTTCAGACTAATCACCTGGGTGGCAGCTAATTATTCACAGGTCGGGGTTAAACCCACTCCCTTGAAGGGCCAGCCCAGCGTGTGTCACCCTCCCATTGCCTACTAAATAAGAAACAGCCACAAAGTTTGTTTTCCCCAAGGAGTGGGCTGTGAACTACACTGTTAGTGAATGTTGCTGCAGCGTGTCTGGCCTTTCCCACAAACACAATGGGACTGCTGACTGTCCCGGGACTGCTTTCCTGAGTAGAGCTGATCTTGCCAAGTGGGCATAGCTCACCAGTAACAAATCTAGTTCCGTTTTTCAGCAATGTTCATATGGAGTGATAATAATAATGATCGTGTGAAACTCAAAAGTCAAATCATCCCTGGGAACATCCAGCTTCAGAGAGAGTGGAGATAAAGGCAGACTGGCTCTTCCAGAAGCCACTGCAACAGTTACAGAAATCAGACCACATACAACCATGATCAAATAACATTACGGAGAAGGAATTCAAACTCTGAAAGCTAGGGAATTGTAGAGGCAATGCTGAGCTAATGCACTGAAATGATTCTCTTGTGTGTCTGCAGATTGCAGCCTCAAAAATCTGTTGTAAGATTCCCCATGTGGTGGCTGCAAACACTAAGGCATAAGAGTTGATTAAAGAAGAGCTTAAACCATTTGGGCCAACTGGTAGTCAATGCACAAATTCCCATTTTCTTCAGTGATGCCAGGATTTGGACCTTAACCTCTAAAACGCTGAAGTCAAGGATGCTTCTCCCAGACACAGCATGAGTGTATGTGTCCCACACCTCCGGTGACAAAACCTTCCCCTACAAACATCACAGACCTTCCTGTGGGCGCAGGTCAAGCAAGCTCCTACTCTCCCAGCTGTCAGCCTGTCATCCAAGTTCTAATAACCACCTCAGTCCCTTCCCAAGACACCAGAGAAGTGGCCTAACTCAGTTCCCTCCATGCAGCTGCCCGGTGTTGCCTTTTGCAGCCCAGGCTGTTCCTGTTCAGTGGCTAGGTTCAGTCTCTTCTCTCTCAATGCAGCACCTTTCACCACCACTTTTTGAAATGCTTGTGCTTGTTTAAATTTATTACCCTCCCCCGGCTTCTCCTCTGCTCTTCCCAATATCTAAGCAAGCTTTGAGAAGAGCTGGGAGCGGAACCTGTCAACATTCCAAAGTCACAGCGTATTCAAGTGTCAACAGGGGAACATTTATAGGCCTAAAATATACAGCCGGACCGGTGCTGCCTGCAAACCCGAAAGCAAAGCGATGAACTGTGCATCTGGTTTCCATCTAGGTGCCCATCTGACTGCTGTGCCAAGTAGCTGAGGAATATTAGATGTAGCAGCGGCTCATCTCCTCATTGCCCAGTGTATAATACAGATGGAGCGGGTGGAGCAGCGACAGCTCTGTCAGTAGCCTGCCCGCACTCAGTCTGTTAGGAGTGCATTCTGCTTGTGACAAGAACAATAAAAGAGGGCAGGAGGAAGCTGATCTAGTATTTTTAAACACACGTCGAACGAGTCCTATTTATACTATTCAGAAGAGCTCATCAGCTCCATAGGGTTCCTAACCTGTCTGACAAATGTCAGAAAGAAGGATGGCAGATGTCATGGGCAAGGGCCAGGTCTGGTCAACTGCTGCATGCAGGGCCGGCACCAGGCAACCAAGCACGTGCTTGGGGCGGCACCTGGTAAGGGGCGGCCAATCTTGGGGTGGCGGGAGGCAGCGCGGTGCGGCATTCTGCGGGGGGGGGGGTCCGGCGGCGCGGCGCTGGGCGGGGGGGGGTTCGGGGGGCGGCGCTTTTTTTTGCTGCTTGGGGCAGCAAAAAAGTTAGAGCCAGCCCTGGCTGCATGAGCTTCACTAATGGGCTATGTGCATTGGCGGCATCCTATGGTCCTTGTCCAGTTTCAGTCAGTCCTTAGTCAGACAAATGCCCCTTGAAATCAGTGAGCGTACGGCCCAGAGGAGTCTCTTCCGTTTTAAAGAACCAGGCTTGTTCCAGAGTTAGTCCGCCTAACAAATGAAGAGCTGCTGGTTCTACTCAGTCAAGACCCTTTCTTCTCCCTTCTCCCATAGCGGGTTTGTTGGGGAGTCCTGTGAAGAGATCTACAACTATGCTGGGTGTTGGAAGAAGTGTAAACACAGATCTGTGCACATGGGTGTGGGTGTGTATGCACAAACGGATCAGTTATCCAAAACAAATCTGTAACTTTACATTGTAAGCTCTTCGGGGCCGGTGATGGCCTTTTTCTTCTCGGCTTGTACAGCACCTACCACAGTGGGGTCTGATCCATTATTGGGGCCCCTAGCTGCTATCACACTACAAATACTAAATAATAATAAAGAATGGTCTGGTTGGAGGTGTGTGCTGATCGTATTTTTCATTAGTGAATGGGAGTAAAATTCCCTCCCTATGCAGCACAAGCCAAATGCACCACTTAAACTCTATTCTGAGAACTTGAGTGAGACTTAGTTGGCAAATAAGCCATGTAGTGAAGCTCACATCCGTACCAGACCTGATTTTCTGCACAGAGGTGAACTTCACTCTGAGTATTAGTATATCCTGGCTTCACCCTGTCTCCAGCTGGCCCCCACTCAATGTCAGGGCTGCAGCAGCAAGCTCTAGGTCATCAGGCCCTTCTGGCCCTTCACCATTGAGCCTGCTGCCTAGATTTTGCCAGCAATAAATCGAGCCCTTAGATTTTATGTGCTGGAAGTGAACAGGATGATGGATTTCACAATGGTGAGTGGATTTTTTTCTTATGTATTCACTCCAATGGCCAGATTTGCTGAAGCATTATGCTCCCAGTCAATAGCACCCTTGTAGCTTGTTTGTTTAATTGATTGCAATGCTATGTCAACCTTCCCGTGCTGAAGCCTCAAATATTTGCAAACTGAAATACACATAATATTTGGCACGATTTGATCCTCATTGCAATACAGCTGCAGCTGCTGCAGTTTACACATTAGAGACTGGAGGACAGAAATCCAAATACACTAAATTAATTAGGGTTATGTCCATAGACTTTATTCAGTTCCATCAAGTTTGTGTAGAATTGTGTTTCCTGTTTCCTGAGGGCTCAAGCATGTTGGTTTACCAGAGCAGTTGTTTTCTGATTGCTCATCCATGGTATTAAAGGATGATGATTATGGGGCTCAGCAGAGGCAAATATTTGCTCTCGTGGTCTGAAGATTTCTCCTCCTCTCTAGCTCCTCCTGTGAGTCTCACCTCTGATGCATTTGCCCCATGCAAACCAATATAACAAGAATCAGACTCTTTCTGCAAAGAGGCCAATGTTTTTGCAGTATCTGCCAAAAGATAGACACTAAGCATGGGTATCTGCCACTCAGTAATACAGCTATATTAACATGACCCACACTGTCTCATAAACAGAGCAGTGTTAGTTGGGGGTCATTGCTTGGATAACAGCCATTCAAAGTACTGAAAGGAAGCAGTGCTGTTGATTCACTATTGTGCATTCCTCTCCCAAAGTATAGTCAGCCTGTAATAAATGTTCCTTCATGCTGCCAGAAACATGCAAAGTTGTTAATTATTATTACTTTCATTAACTATGTTCCCCTGTGCCAGAGAAGGAGTGGGTAATTTATAAGGCGTTGTGGAGAAGAACTGATCAAAGGAAGCCAGTTTCCATCTCTTGACTATTTTCCATTTCCTCTGAGATTCCCCCACCAGATGTTAACCCAATAGGCCCCAGTCCCCCAAAGCACTGTGTAACTAGCATAAATCTGGAGCAGCTCCATAAGTTATTCCTGATTTACACCATTCTAACCAATGGCAGAATTTCACCCGTAAAAGCTTTTCTAAGTTGCAGAGGCCTCACGTGTTGCACAAGTATACTCTAAAAGCCTGATCCACCCAGGGAAGTAAATTGGAATCTTTCCATTTATTTCACTGGATTTTGGATCAGGTCCTATGTCCAATATAGAGAATAATTAACCTTCCTTTACTGTTCACCTAAATTTCTGTTCCCTCTTGTCTGGTTGGTTTCCCTTTCCCAAGCCCTGTTTACAGCCATCCCCACAGTGAGTCTTTATTTGCCTATCCAGTTTTGAATCTTTCTGTTTTGTTAGCATTTACAGTTTCATTAGCCCTGATTCCTTTCTTACCTAATCACAGGATGTATAAATTATTCCTAAGGAGACCCATCCATTTAATTATCCAAATGAAAATGGTGTCTAAAGCGGGTGGAGGGAGTACTGGAGCCTTTCTGCTCTTAGTGGAAGATCTAAGACTATAAGGCCAGATGCCCAGATGGTGAAAACTGGCACTTTGGAGTTTTGGTGATTTATACCAGCTAAAGATATGTTCTATGTCCTATAAACTGTTCCTTTATGCAGGGAGATATCAAATGGCCAAAGCCGCCAAAGTAGCAGACAGATGCACAGACATACAGAGAGTTTAAAAAGCACTTTTGCATTTTAAAACCTCCATGGCTCAGCAGAGCCAAGGTGACTGCAATATGATATCTCCTGTCTATTTGAATTTTCTATAGAGCTTTAAATAACTCCAGTGCTAGTCACTTTCTTTATACTTCCTTTTTTTTTTTTTGGTGGCAGCTGAAAAGGCTCCCCTTAGCTTGAACCAATTTATCAGTTTCAAAAGAAAGGATAATAAAACTGTCATTTCTGGCCTAAGTGTAAAGGGTGCTGCTGATATGCTGATATTAATGCTTATTAAAAGGAGAACTGTCTCTTAAAGGGGCTTTATATATATATATATATACATATATATAATTTGCCTCCCTGTCTTGTTAAGAATCCATCTTATTCTTGGTGGAGGGGGTGGAAAAAAAACCCAGTAACCTAAATAATGCTTTAAACTGCCAGAGGTATTGAACACCTATCTATAAAGACAGTTGGGGTGGGGGCGGGGGGGTTGGTGCAAGTTCTTCCATTTATCTTGGATACAAGCTGCCAAAAAATGAAGTTAAAAAGTTAAGCAGTTGTGTGTTTTTTGTTTGTGTTTGTTATGGCCAGGTGAACATTTTGAGGCAGTAGGGGCAAGGATTATTAAAAAGTAACACACACTTTTTGCGATCCTCTAGAGAATCCTTTTGTTCTGTCCCAATTTCTCTATGAAATCCAGGCACTATTTCTTCATTGAGAACAAGTGAATCTGCTGCAAGGTTCAACTTTGCTGTCTTGGATAATGAACAGCAACATAGGAATTGCCATAATAGATCAGACTGGGCTCCATCTACTCCAGTATCCTCTCTTCAGTAGCAGATGCTCCAGAGGAAGCTGCAAGAAACCCTGCAGTGAGCAATTATGGGATAACCTTGCCCCAGAGAAAGTTTCTTCCTAAGACCCAATAATTAGAGGTCAGCTCATTCCTGATATATTAGGTTTTCAAGGATGAGGTTGCTTTCCCTTGGGATACAAGGCTGTGCCTAAAGATGGAATGAGCCACCTTGCTCACAGGGATATTTTCATTGTAAATCATATATCAGGCCAGATCCTTAGCTGGCGTAAATTGGCATAGCACTATTAGATCTAGCCCATTATTTCTTTGAGGGTCTCAGGGTGTCAGCATTACTGCAGTGTATCTCATTACAACATAAGCATTATAAAGCCACAGGCACTCAATATAAAAGTGAAGACATCACTAAACAGTTACAATTCTAGCTCAGTTTACATTGACAAAGCTTCTTTAGGAAAGAGAGAAAAGGTTTCTTAAAACTAGAAAAGGCTAGTATCTCTTTCCACAGGAGCGTATTCTAAGTGGAAACCCTGAACTCCTATAGTCAGTTTTTTCATTTCCCTCCACAGCTTTTTTTTGGTAGTAATTATGGAGAGTCCAAACCTTTCCACCATCCCTTTCTAACCCCTTCACTTACTGACAAGAAGAGAGGAAGTAATGTCCAGTGGTTAGATCACTAGCCTGTGACTTGGGAAACCTTGGTTCAATTTCCTGTTCTGCCACAGGCTTCCTAAGTGAGTTTGAGCAAGGCACTTAGTCTCTGTGTGTTTCAGTTCTTGTCTGTAATGGGGATCAAGGCACCGCCCTAGCTCACAGGTGGTGTTAGGATAAATATGGTAAAGAGTGGGAGATGCAGTACTTTACTTCAAAAGCAGAAGCCATATAAGTACATGTACAGACATATATTATCTGTCTCCCAGCTGCTTTTATTGGAAGGTCCATTAGAAGTGAAAAGAATATCAGGAGGTAAAGGATAAGCATAATATGCTATGCTCACTTAGTGTGGTGTTCAGCTGTGATGGGGCTGAGCAGAATCAACGCACATTTTGTCTCTGGGTTTTACCTTAAGCTGAATACAGCGCTACTATGCGTTAATTACATTTATAATTTGAATGCACTGTCCTCAGTAAATAACTAGATATGACACTGGAGTCTGAGGGACTCTTAGGTTGCACCTCGGGTATATTTCTCGTATCAGAATTGTCATGTTTTTGTGAGGAAAAACACAATGATCCAATGTATCTTGATACCGGCTTATTGAAAGGTAAATATGTTGCCTATGTTTTGACTAGGAAATATTTTAGTGATCATAACTAGAAATAGAAGGAAACTGAACTAGTAGAAATTGTTGGCTAACTGTGGGGCACTTTAGCCCTGATTCAGGAAAGCATTTAAGCACATGGGTTAGTCCAGTGGTTCTCAACCAGGGGTATGTAAAAAGCGACAAAGAGTCCCGTGGCACCTTATAGACTAACGGAAGTATTGGAGCATAAGCTTTCGTGGGTGAATACCCACTTCATCAGACGAATCACGAAGTGGGTATTCACCCACGAAAGCTTATGCTCCAATACTTCTCTTAGTCTATAAGGTGCCACAGGACTCTTTGTCGCTTTTTACAGATCCAGTCTAACACGGCTACCCCTCTGATACTTGAAACCAGGGGTATGTGTACCCTTGGGGGTACGCAGAGGTCTTCCAGGGGGTACATCAACTCATCTAGATATTTGCCTAGCTTTACAACAGGCTACATAAAAAGCACTAGCAAAGTCAGTACAAACTAAAATTTCATTCAGACAAGAACTTGTTTATACTGCTCTATATAGTCTACTCTGAAATGTAAATACAATATTTATATTCCAATCAATTTATTTTATAATTATATGATGAAAATGAGAAAGTCAGCAATTTTTCAATAATAGTGTGCTGTGACACCTTTGTATTTTTATGTCTGATTTTGTAAGAGAGTAATTTTTAAGTGAGGTGAGGTGAAACTTGGGAGTACGCAAGACAAACCAGACTCCTGAAAGGGGTCCAGTAGTCTGGAAAGGTTGAGAGCCACTGCATTAGTCTACCCAAATTCTATTCAAATTTACAAGTGTCATCGGTGAGAATAGAAATTGTCTCTGACTGTGCAGTATTTGAATATATCTTCTGATAAACACTGTCTGAGGTTGCATCTATGAGGGGCCATCAAAATTCAGCACCTAGGCCAGAGCTGCGAGGAGCAGTAGGGGAGAAAAAGACTTACTTTCCTATGCTGTGGATTAGGAAGTCACAGAAGTGACCCCAGAGTTAAGGTTGTGTGACACTGCTTCCTTTAAAGTCTGGTTTAGGCTCTATCTTTGTAGAAGAAAAAAATTCTGCATAAATTTTTTTATATGGAGTCTGTACCCAGAGAAATGTTGAAGAAGCTTTTTCCAAGACACAGGAATGAAAACAGGTGATTGCTTCACCTTCTGAAGATTCTTCCATCATATTTTTTGCCCATTCCTAATTCAGACTTGTTGTGCTTGCTTTACATACTTATCCTGTGCATAAAACTCTTTGTATCAAACTGGGGGTGGGGGTAAAAGTTATGAGAGCTGATCTCCCGATTAAAAAATTAAGGGGTCCTAAAAATGTTAAATAGCACCTCAGTTCACTCTTTCTTTCAAGTTCTATTTACACTGAAAATGTCATTGAGAATATCCTGCAGTTATTATTATTTCTACAGCAGCAGCAGCCTAACAGCCGCTACTGATATTTGGGGTATGTGCAGTGCGTTTACACTGTAGAGACACATGGTAAGAGATGGTCCTTGTCCCAAAGAGCTTACTGTCTAAATAGACAAAGACAGAGAAAGGGTGGGAGAATGGAAGAATTATTATCTTCATTTTACAGATGGAGAACAAAGACACAGAGAGGTGAAGGTCACATAGAGACTCTGTGACAGAGTCAGGAACCAAACCTAAACCACTGAATTTGACTCCATTACGTTATCTACAGGACTGTTCTCGCTAAATCCAGGTTTCTTTCCTCAAGAGGTAAAACTATATTAACATTTTTTGGGGGAAAAACATCAAAATAAACATGTAGAATTTTGCCAGTGGTTTGTTTTTTCATGGCATGAATTTGTCCTCTGACAGTTTTCCCTTCTACCGTGTTTTTTTTTTAATAACTTTCTACTTATTGAAAAATTTTCATTAGAGCAATGAGCAGAAGAGCAATGAAATTATAAGAAATATAGAACAATAGCTCTCGGTGTCTGAATGAAGCAGCCAATTTTTCCCAGATAGTGAGAAATAATTTCAAAAAGTAATTACTTCACCCATTCTATTGCTTTGGGAAACCTTCTTTTTCAAAATTTGGATGTGACAATTTTATCATTGTACAATAGACACAATGAGGCTTTGTTTTCCATCCTGCTCTAAACATCCCTAGCCTTTGAGCCGCAGCAAACAGAACTAAAGACACATTCTTTTATAGCTATTGTTTAGCTGCATGGGTTTAGTATTAAATTGGTGGCTGCATAGGGATTCTGCCTTTTAGTTACAAACCTACCTGTGCCCATAATACGCTGTCTTGTGCTAAGTGGTGTTATGAGCGATCTCACACAATACAAGCAAAACGTTATGGTTGTTCCTTCAAAAGTTTACAACTGAACATTGACTTAATACAGCTTTGAAACTTTACTATGCAGAAGACAAATGCTGCTTTCCCTTTATTTTTTTAGTAGTTAAGTTTAACACAGTACTGTACTGCATTTGCTTTTTTTTTTTGTCTTTGCTGCTGCCTGATTGCGTACTTCCAGTTCCAAATGAGGTGTGCAGTTGACTGGTGAGTTCATAACTCTGGTGTTCTACTGTATAGTATCTAGACTATACAAACTGGTTGCTTTTGGTGTTCCACATAAAAAAACACATGCTATGGAATGTGGAATATATGCTACAGAAAGGGAAAAAAAAAATGAGTCCAAAGAAAGAGCCAGAAATATTCCCATCCTCCAAAAGGAGAATTGTTATTTTTGCAAGGCTAGATTGTCCCTCCATTGGTAGCCCTGCACAAGGTACAATTCCTCAGAGGAGCACAGTTACTTCCCTAGTCACTTTGTGCTCTTAGCAAGTAGTTATCTGTTTCTGGCCCATACCAGTAGCAGTTTATTACCCCCTAAATCCCCACAGTTGGTTGGCTGTATTGGCAAGCACATTTGGGGACCCTCTGGCTCCACCCATTCCAACCCAATTTCCCAGAGTGTGTGTGGGTGAGAACAGGATGTTCGGACCATGATTTCCATTCCACTTCTGCAGTGGACAAATTGACAAGTGCAATTGTAAAGTTGTGATGGTAGGGAACAGGGCTCAGCAGTCTAGAGCTCACTTCTGTTTTATCTCTTATGTTTCTAAAAGTTCATGCTTCAGGGTTTCAGCTGACCACTGGCAGGGTCAGGAAGGGATTTCCCCGGTGTATTTTTTTTTTTTTTTAATCTCCTTCCTTGGTAGCATCAGGAAAGGCCATGGCTGGGGATGGTCTAGATAAAGGGACATTGGCAAAGCTATGTGGGGGCTAAGAAATGGTACAGCAGGGGTGCTGTATGACAGAATTAAAGTGCACCGGTGGAGTTGTATGGTCTGCCAGGATTGGATTTGCAATGGACTCGCAGGCTAGAATTGACTGAGATGCATTGATAGAACTATGTGGGTACCCAAGAATTGGAATAGCAGGCAAACTACAAGTCAGAACTGTGGTGCATTTGTAGAGCTGTACGCTGGGTTACATTTTCAGAAGACAGATACTGACTATGGGGAATCTGGGTTTGCAGTTTGACTTTGGCTTTCTAGTAAAAATCCACATAAATCAGGTCTGCAGTTGGACCTTCCAAAATCAACCACGTGATCAGCACCCAGTAGGCCCCATCATCAGCCTATATTGAGGAGGTGAATAGAAGTTTTTGTGACATTTCCCTCTCTGGAGGAACACAGTTTATAGAACTCTGTCCACCGGATCTCCTAGCTAATGAGTATTCCAAGAAGAGGACAACATGAATAACATGCAACATCCAGCCACATCTGTCAATCTCAGAAACTGTAACAACCCCAGACAAAACACTTCTGTTGACAGCACTCTTAGACCTGTCACAATTCCCTAGCTAATGCTTTTCACCTGTCACAGTGACAGGTTAAAAATTTCAAGGCAGGCCTTCTCAAACTAAAGACACTAACGACATCTCTTCTCAGATTCCAGGGTGCGGAGGCCTGGAAACATGTAAGATGGGAACTGATGCAGATGTAGATACTCTGCTTTGGGGAATTCAGCAACTCCTATCAATTGCCAGTCCACTTGACTGTTTATCCTGATGCAATGTCTAACTGAGCTGCCTGGTGTTTATTATTGTAATAATCTAAAGCAAAATCTGGATGATTGCCCGTTAACCCACAATGATACACTAGGGGTACGTTTCCATGGCATTTCAGCACTTGTTAACCTAAAAGTAATTAAGTACATAAATTCTGAGGGTCTTGTTTTTTCTGCTGGTGCCGAGCATGCTAAAGAATGGCCTTGTCATCTTTTAAATATTTCACTGGAAGAAATTCCACAGAAATGAATCTTTCCTCTTCAGGAGAGCTCAGGGAGACATCCAGGGGAAAAAGCGTAATTCACAAATGAACCATTATATGATTTTCATTCAGTCACGAATTACTAGTCATGAATGCTATTGTCATTGGTTGTGCCCCAGTTAGCAGTGGCTGTATGGCAAATGAAAATGAATGATTATTAGCATAAGAAGAGCTTTCAAACTCTCCCTTCCCTTCCAACCTCCCACCCACTCTGTGACTCACGGAGCTTTGGAGAAGCGGGGAAAAGTGTGCCAGTCTTTCATGTCTCATGTCCTGCTTATCTACCAGAGACAGACTCATAAAATGATCTGCTGAAGAGCAAATAGCTATAATTATTAATTATTATTGTTACTTGTAGCACATCGAGGCCCCAACTGAGACTGGGGCCCCGTTGTGCTAGGAGCTGTACATCATGAGAGGATAGTCCCTGTCCTGAAGAATTTATAATATAAAAAGACAAGACAGACAAAGGAAGGATTATTTTATTATCCCTATTTTATAGATGGGGAACTGAGGCGCACAGAGATTGAGTGACTTGCACAAGGTTACCCAGGAAGTTTGTAGCAGAGCCAGAAATTAAAATCAAGACTCCTGAATCCCAGTCTATGGTCAAGACCATCCTTCTTGTAGTTTGCCTTTGGAATGCACTAACTTGCATTTAAAACAAAACAGCCCCCCACCCCGCCACCCACTCTTATAAGTTGTGTACACATACACTTTCAATCACAGAAGTTGAACACTGTTTTATAATCTTTGCATTCTGTTTGCCACTTGGTGTTGCAAGAAATTATTGTTCTGTAGGTGAATACACATTCTAGTCCCTACCCCTTGCTCCCTGTGACTGTACGAAAATGGGGTTTATGGCAGGTTAAGAAGCGGGTGATTATTAGGAGCTCTTTGTGAAAATATCATCTACACATCAGTGCAAAGAGGCAAAAACAAAGTGCCCATTTTATAAGAAAGGTGTCTTCTATAAATAGAGAGAGACAGTCATTGACAGCATGATGAAGAGTGGCAGGTGTCACATCCCTTTAGGTTGTATCATGCTGTGTGACACAATTAAATCCGACATCTCCTGACTGGTACAATGCACCATATGCATCTCATTACACCCCAATGTTCAAGGAAGATTTCCACTCTTCTCAGAAAGATGGGTGAGCTGTAAGTATGCAGCAGCTGCTGCTGCAGCAAGGCACAGCCTACACTCCCCCACGATCAGAAAGGGGTATATGGTGCCCTGCATTACAATGTTTAGATTTCAAACTGATATTGAAATCTGGAGACTCTTAACAAGCTTTTTTGTAAGAACAGAAGTTGAGAGTAAGAGACTTGGGCCCAGATCCTCAGCTGTGCCAGATCTAGGGTACATGAAGTTGAAGGGATTGTATGAAGTTGGCTTTAAACCATCTTTGTGCTCCCCCAATTCCTGAAGCTGATAGGGGATGGGAAAGTGTCCAGAATAACACCACAGTAGCCTTAGGGCTGCTCTAGATTATGCCCAGGTGCAAAAGCCCCAAAGAGGCCATTCCACTCCAGGCATCTCTGGAGCATGGCATGATCGAACCACACCCCTTGTTCTGTAAGCTGAAAAGGAGGGTGGCTGACAGCTTAAGCCAACTTTCTGGCCCTTCTTGACCCCCCCCACAGTGTTGCAAAGGAGCGATAGCTGGTGTCAGGGTCTAGCACTTGCAGTCAGAACTTCTGACTTGCATGTGTCCTCAGCCAAGTCTTCTTTGCATCCCCTCTGCAAAGTGGGCATAATGGTATTTAACTTCACTCAGTCATAACTGGAGGACGATCCTACTTCATGGTGATTAGTTTTAAGGGACCAAGTTCATCCACCAATCTCAAAGGATTTGCACCAGGGATGAATTTGTCTCCAAACTATCAACAACAAGGCAGAGACAACTCTCTGGGATGAAGTTGTTTCCATCCAGGGATGTCTCACCTACACAAGTATATTGCTACATGCCATTTTTCATGGCACAACTTTACAGCTGAATCTTAACAGGCCAGATACTTTAACTGGAATAAAGCATTGGGGGAAAAGTGATTTAAAATGCACATTGTGCATTACATCTGAGATTTGCATTTCAACACAATGCAGCAATCTGCTTGTATTAATTCACAGGACTCACTCTCTGCACGGACATATTTGCATGATTCGTGGAGTAACCCACACACACCTCCCTATCTTCCCCTAGCTTTCCAGCAACGGGTCATACTCTCAGATATTAATGAGATCTCAGTGTTCGTACACACTTCCCTGCTGAGAGACTTGCATCTCCCTTCAGTCAGAGAGGGCTGGAACTGCCCCATATCTCCTTAAACAGATTTCACCCTGTGCATCTAGGAACATCATTCCCGTCCAGGACAATCAGAGGGCTGGATTAATTAATTATGGTATTCAGCCTACCAAGGCTGACACAGTTAAACTTAATTAGCTTATTCCTTTATTCCAAAACCTCCTCACCCACCCCAGGGAGATTTTTTTGCATTGGATATTTTAAGATCGATGGGGAAGCCAAACCACCTCACTCACTTTAAAAAAAAAAAAAAAAAAAACAGAGCAAATGAAAGGCATGGAATGTTTTCAGAAGGAATCTAAAAAAATCCCCTAGGTTTAAATATTCGTGATCTCATGTATCACTTGTATCTATCTTCTTATATGGCCCCCATCATCATGGTATATGGTCATCTCTCAATCATTATTGACTATATTGTTATCTCATTCATGTGAGGTAGGGAAATATTATTATGCCCACATAACAGATGGGGCACCTGGAAATTAAGGGTGACATTTTTCAAAATTCTTTGTCATATTGAGTACATGTTGAGTGCGGAGCTTTTTTGAAAAATCTGGCTGGGGCCACACTAGAAGCTGCTGTGTGCTTTTGAAAATCTGGCCCTTAATTAGGTCCCTAAAGGTCCCAGTTGTAGATGCTGAGCACCTGAATATCTCTCCCCTTATGATTTTCCCAAGGTCACACAAGAAGTCTGTAGTACAGTCAGGAACTGAACTGAGGTTTCCAAATTTCTTGTCCAGGGACTTAACCACAAGATCATCCTTCTCTTTCCTGATGCATTATTTTTTTCAGCATGAGGAGGGTATCAACTTGTAGGACCATTCTGGCCTTTCCAAGCACCACCCTTCACTCAGGCCTTGTCTAGATGAGAATAAAAGGTGTGTGCTAGCAAACAATTCTAACTAGCATGTTTGAAAAGTCTAGTGCAGACAAATCTCGGTCCCTTTAACATATGCTAAACTGCTCCATAAAAGGCTACATTTTAACTCAACCAGCTTAGCACATATTAAAATATAAACTGCTTTGTCTACACTAGATTTTGCAGATGTTAGTTAACTCCTGTGAGCTAACACCACTCATTTATTCTTCTCTGGACAAGGCCTAAGCGTTCAAGTTAACAGCTAGAGACGCTGAATTCTTCTATATACCCTGGTTATTATATTATTTACAAGAGCAATAGAAGCCCCACTTCTTCTTTCCCCATCTAATAGTGCTTGAGTAGCAGCTCCCAGCCAGAAAAGGGGCAGGGTAAAGAAGGCAAAAAAGAACCCCATCTAACACTCAGTCCCTGAGCTAATCTTACACTGACTTTCCTCCTGTGTAAATCCAATGGGATTCAACACTCCCTTACATGGAGTCATAAGGGTTTTAGACCCAGAGCATGAATTAACAGCCATAAATAGCTTCCTGCACTTATTATTTGGGACAGCAGCTAAAGCCAACCCATTAAAACTTGACATCTGAGAAAGAGGAAAAACAAGCTGCACCCACCTAAAACAACCTTGGCTGGATATTTTAAGACACATTTGTTATGACGGCAATTTACAAGTGTATCTTGTGACACAAGAGGACAAGTCCCCAGAGACATTGCAGTGTGCAACTTGTGATAATAGTTCTTAGAATACAGTCATCAAATACATATATATATATTTTAAGCAAAAACTCATAATGCTCTCTCTTCCATACCCACGCACATCAACTCGGCACTGCAGTTAAAAATACATTTTCTCTGGTAACACATGCTCTGGTTCTACAAAACAAGGCTATCAAACACTGCATTTAGTTGAGCACTACGCAAAAACAAGATTCTCTGTAAGTTTACTTAGGTAGTATATGTTCTTCCCCTCAGTTCACATTAAAATGTAATCTGTACCATATCTCAGTTGCAGGCTGTTTTTCCCCTTCTGTGCTCGACTTCATCTGTGGGAAACTAAGCAGAGGCAAAGGATTGGATTTATATGTTTTCAACCCAAATTTGTCTCTAAAACCTGCCCAGAATAACTCTGGACTAGACTGTTTTCAGAACCATATCTGTCCCTCAGCAATTAAATAAACAAACAATACTCTGTCTTTGCTGAATACTTTTCATGTGAGGTATGTACAATAAGGAATTACTTTACCCACCACGGTAATGCACCACCTTTGAGGTAAAGTTTAACAGTTGTTTAGCCGTACACAGCCAAAGGGCACAACATTTTAGGAAAGGAAGCAAACAATGCCTTATCCAATTGAAACTGCAACGATAATTTAGGGATATAGAAACTATCGCAGATGAAATATGGGTAGGGCACCATGACTAATGCTAGAGATGGGTGAATAATTATATATGAAATTCAACTTTATGTTCACTTTGTATTCCCATAGTTCTTTTTTATCTGGCTCGGGTAAGTGATCTTACCTGAGATCACACACCAAATCAGTGGTAGGGCTTGGAATTTAACCCAGGA
The DNA here is from genome assembly GCF_002925995.2 of Terrapene triunguis. Taxonomy (NCBI): domain Eukaryota; kingdom Metazoa; phylum Chordata; order Testudines; family Emydidae; genus Terrapene; species Terrapene triunguis. The sequence goes on from NW_020664404.1 coordinate 10,839,554, forward strand.
GTCCGAACTCCCAGTCATGTTCCAAACATTTGACACAGCCTATCATGCTCTTATGAGGTCTCCAACACAGTTCTGCAGACCTTGCAAGGCTAAACTCTAACCTGACTTATGCTCCATACAAGCCCACTGACTGCAGTTAATTTGGCCACAGTTATACCGATAGTTCAGATAAGCATTCAAGGCCTGAGGCAAAGCCCACTGATGTTGGAGTTTTTTTCCATTGACTTCATTGGACTTTGGATCAGGCAATCAAGCATTTAAATGCTTCTCCAAACTGAACCTGAACTACAAGGGTCAGACTTCTGAGCTGGGATAAATCTAGAGTAGCTCCACTAAAGTCCATCTAGAGTTACTGCACTGAATTTTATACTTGTCTAAAGGAGATCTTTCAGAATCTTGATCCAAAACCTTTTGAGCTCCACTCATCACTAGAGGAGATGACAGGGAGGTAGGGTTGCCTCTTGTTTCTCCACCAAGTATATGGAAGCTAGAGATAGAGAAGAAACTTAAACTGATGAAAACCCATCAGATGACAGCAAGGGGAATGTTTAGAGTGGCCAGGTTCTGCTGACAGGTCAGTTGTGATATTCCATCCTTGCTCTGGAAATCAGGACTAAGAAGAGATCAAGTCTGAAAACATCAACTGCTTCTTCAGCCCTCATGTGTCCTCCTCTAGGATAAAATCATCTTTATTTTCCACCAAGAGATGTGTTATACCAATAGAATAAAAACCAGCAGGATCTTATTAAGAGGGATAAGGCAAAGATGCCACATTTATTGTAAATATAATGATAAAGCAAAAGATAAAAGTAAACAACGTTGTTTGAATACTTATTCCTATCACTACTTATTCCTTATACACACACACACACACACACACACACACACACATAGATAGATAGATAGATAGATTCATTCACACAATCATTCATTCAAGTTCTGTATAGGTGTTATAGTTACCAGCCTAGAAGTTGCTCATGCCAAGTTACTGGCCAGGTATCTTGGTCATGAGGATGGAGCCGAGTCAGTGTCAGATGCACCTGATGCTCCTGGAGGCTGGCAGCAGAACCAGAGACTCAAAGTCATCAGTCTTTAGAGACCATTCTTATAGGAATTAATTCCTATGTTAGTCTATGGGAGCTGTTTCATCCTGCTGTTGCTGACTCAATCAGCAGATGGCACATTCCTGTCCAAAGTGGCACATTCCTGGTGGCTCCACACTGTCCAAAGTTTGTGTTTCTCATCCTTCCAGGTGATGGGGTGGATCCCAGTTTACCCTCCGGGGGTTTTCTGGTCATCCACTTGACACATTCTTCGGCCGATGGATACTCCCTTTCTAGGCTGGCACCTCCCTAACCATTCATGTATATCAAGCATTCATCAGCATACATTCCATATCTTAACCATATTTTAATTTACTGTCTCCTCCACTTTCAGGGTGTGTGCTAATTCATTTGAGACTCCCGGCCCTTTAATCACAGAGGGTGGGGGTCTGTCCTAGGAGCCCTTGCTATTACAATGAAGTGAAAGTCACTTAAGGGCTTATAGTGTTTGTTTGCATTGTATCAATTACTTCAAGAACAAAGTCAGTTAACTTGTTTGTAAGTTTTACATAGTAATAAAGTATCTTTCACAGGATAGATACAATCAATGGTTTCTACAGACTGTAGCTTACAAGTTTTAACAGAAGACCCAAGAGATTTTTGTACTTGGTGAAACTGTTGGATTTTAAAGTGTGAGGGACAAATTATGAGGGGGTCACTGTCACTTGGGGGAATCACTGTTACTACCTTCTTTAATATCCCTACAGATGCTCCTTTAAAACAAAAAAAACTGGGAATAACAGAAACACCTTTGCATAAGCATAAAAGAAGGGAGAAAACCCACACATCATAACAACCTCAACTGATAATGGAATAGAGCTGTGATCCATGTTTGTGTAATTTCTTGAAGTCAGTGTCTGGCTCCCAGGGCACCCCTGTTCTAATTAGATTAACTGTTACTGTCAGGGCTATCTAATTGCTTGTACTGAAGAAAGCAAATTGCAGACAGTACATATCAGTGTAAAATCAAACACAAAACAGGTGTTTGCTAATTAAAACTGAGATTTTAATGAATGACCTGTGCGGTTTTGGTGAATAAATACCACTCTCGGCATCTGCTGTGTAATTAGGTTCCAACTTCTTTTTTTTTTCCAAAGTCCCAGTAAATAACTGTATAATGCCAAGTTTAACTAAAACCTAGTAATCATTGCTCCTTAATGGGACAAAAGCAGATGTTTTCTGCCCAGGTAACTGTAAGCAATAGCGATCAAAGGAATAGGAGAGGGGGAAAAAAACACCACGTTTTACTCTGGGAATTTTCCCCCCAAGGGTTTGTGCACTAAGGACAATAACATATTGGGATGGAAAAGATCACATAGAATCATACTAATAGTGCAGTTCGATTACAGTGCTTGTAGGAGGCCAATTGCCAGCACCACTTTAAGTAGCATTTGAGATTTTATTTTTAGCTAATTGGGCTTCCTGCTGGGATGACATCATCCAATGGATGTTGCTCTTCTCTTATGGACTCATTTTAAAATGAGAAAGAAAAACTAATTAAAATATAGGTACTTAGAACATGCCTGATAATGACTCTCTTTTGAATTTCTGTTGTGGAGAGTGGCGAGGTTGAGGGAGAGATAGAGTTTGTAATAATCATACTACTTTTTCCCTTCTGCAGCACCATCCATCCAAGGATCTCAAAGCATTTTGCATACAATTGCCCAAAAACAAACTGGGGAAATGTGGTCTAGATAAAATTACTATGAGGTAGTGGTAAATAGCTGGTTGAAAGATCATACTCAGAGTAGTTATCAAGGGTTTGCTGTCCAACGGGGAGGGCATATCTAGTGGGACCCCGCAGGGGCAAGTTATGTGTCTGGTATTATTCAATATTTTCATTAGTGATTTGGATAATTGAGTGGAGAATATGCTTATAAAGGTTGAGGATGACACCAAGTTTGGAGAGGTTGCTAGCACTTTGGAGGACAGGATTAGAATTCAAAATGACCATGGCAAATTAGAGAATTGGTCTGAAATCAACACAATGAAATTCAATAAAGACAAGTGCAAAGTACGGCACTTAAGAAAGAAAACACAAATGCACAACTACAAAATGGAGAATAACTGGCTAGGTGGTAGTACTCCTGAAAAGGACTGGGGGTTATAGTGGATCACAAATTGAATATGAGTCAACAACGTGACACAGTTGAGAAAAAAGCCAATGTCATTCTGGGGTGTATTAACTGAAGTATCGTATGTAAGACAAGGGAGGTAATTGTCCCACTTTATTTAGCAGTGGTGAGGCCTCAGCTGGAGTAATGTGGCCAATTCTGGTGCAAACACTTTAGGAAAGATGTGGATGAATTGGAAAGAGTCCAAAGGAGAGCAACAAAGATGATAAAGGGTTTAGAAAACTTGCCCATGAGTAAGGGTTAAAAAAATGGACATGTTTAGTCTTAAGAAAAGAAGATTGAGGGGGGACCCAATAACAGTTTTTAAATATACTAAGGGCTGTTATAAAGGGGACTGTGATCAATTGTGCTCCATGTCCACTGAAGGTAGGGCAAGAAGCAATTGGCTTAATCTACAACAAGGGGAGAATTATGTTAGCTATTGGGGAAAACGTTCTAATTATAAGGGCAATTAAGTCCTGGAATAAAATTCCAGGGGAGGTTGTGGAATCCCCATCATTGGAGGTGCTTAAGAACTGGTTGGACAAGAACCTGTCAGGGATGGGCTAGGTTTACTTGGTTCTGCCTCAGCACAGGGGGCTGGGCTAGATGACCTCAAGAGGTCCCTTCCAGACCTTTATTTCTCTGATTCTATGTTAATGAATTGAACCTAGTTGTTAACGCCCATTGAGGGGAATGGGAGTTTTTCATTGATGGCAGGGTGCTTTGGATTTGACCCTATGTTAATATTAGTATCCCTGTTGTATAGGTTGGCAGCTAAGGCATGGAGAAAAGAAGTCAAAGGGAGTCTTTCCATTAACTCAAATTCTATTGCTCCCATTGTTCAGATTGGCAACTAAGGCACAAGAAACTGTGGTCAATGGGAATTTTTCCATTGACTCCAATAGTATCCCCATTGTAAAGACTGTCAACTAAGGCACAGAGAAGGGAAGTCACACAGTGAGTCAGTGGCAGAACTGGGGATAGACTAATAGGGACCACTGTGATCATCTAATGTGACTTCTTGCATAACAGAGGCCGTAGGACTTCTCTGAATTAATTCCTGTTTGAACAGAGCAGATCTTTTAGAAAAAAAAACATTGATTTTTAGCTTGCCAGTGGAGGAGAATCCACTATAACTATTGGTAAATTGTACCAATGGTTAATTACCCTCACGGTTAAAAATGGGCACCTTATTTCCAGTCTGAATTTATCTAGATTCAATTTATAGTCTGTGATGGGATGTTCACCACACACTGGAAATGAAGGGGTTAAAAGCAGCCTAGGGAGGCTGCATGGAGCAGCCAATCAGGGCCCAGTGGGGAGCTACAGGGCCAGAGATAGTTGCTGCAGGTAGCCCAAGGAGAGAGGACTGTGTTCCTAGCAGGTTACAGAAAGGTAGCCCCTTAGACAGGGCAGTTTCTGGCAAGGACTGGGGATCAAGAGGCAGTTACTGATTGGCTGCTGGGACTTAAAGGCTGGAGGCCCTGAGAAGAGGGTGAAGAAGGTTCTGGGGTCAGAGGCAAGTGGCCCAGGGAATTGAAGCAGTATTGGCAGAGACGTTAAGGAGAGGCAGCAGGTGGCTGCTATCTACCAGATCCCTGGGCTGGGACCTGAAGTAGTGGGTGGACCTGGGTACCCCGCACTTGCCACGGGGGAAGTGGCTGGGCTATGGAACTGGGAGATTCTTAACCCCACCCCATGGAAGGGGGAAAACACGGATGGTGGCACAGCCGGAAGGCTGAGTGATGGAAAGGATGTTGCGTTCCCGTCTGAGAAGGGTCTGTGGGTGGAGAAGGCATAGGAGAGGCATCACCAGGAGAGAGCTAATCCCTAAGGCCTTGGCTACACTCGGGAATTCACAGCGCTGCCGCGGCAGCGCTGTGAAGCGCGAGTGTAGTCGCGCCGCCAGCGCTGTGAGAGAGCTCTCGCAGCGCTGTATGTACTCCACCTCTCCGAGGGGAGTAACTTGCAGCGCTGCGAGCGACCGTGCAGCGCTGCAGGCTCTGATTACACTAGCGCTTTACAGCGCTGCACTCGCTGTGCTCGGGGGGGAGGGCGTTTTCACACCCCTGAGCACAGCAAGTTGCAGCGCTGTACAGCGCCAGTGTAGCCAAGGCCTAAGACAACAGCAGGAGGTGACACTCTGGTGGGTGGACCCTGTGACACAGCCTTTAGTTCTTTGTCTGCTAGAGTGAAGAGCCCATTATCAAAGCTTTGTTCCCCATGTAGATGTAACCCTCACACCTCCTGGGTGCGGTGTTCTGTCCCATCTAGTGGCACGGAGACCACTTAGAGAGAGAGATAAAAATCAGTCTGCTCTACAACCTTAGCTAACAGCCAGTTGGCTTTTAGCTCATGCTGTAGAGCAGGGGTCGGCAACGTTTGGCACGCGGCTCGCCAGGGTAAGCACCCTGGCGGGCCGGGCCAATTTATTTACCTGCTGACGCGGCAGGTTCGGCCGATCGCGGCCCCCACTCGCCGCGGTTCGCCGTCCCGGGCCAATGGGGGCGGCGCAGGGAGCCGCGGCCAGCACATCCCTCGGCCCGCGCCACTTCCTGCCGCCCCCATTGGCCCGGGACGGCGAACCGCGGCGAGTGGGGGCCGCGATCGGCCGAACCTGCCGCGTCAGCAGGTAAATAAACTGGCCCGGCCCACCAGGGTGCTTACCCTGGCGAGCCGCTTGCCAAACGTTGCCGACCCCTGCTGTAGAGGCTCATTCACTAAGCTCCGGAGATCCCAGGTTCAATCCCACCCAGCAATGACCAGGGTCTGTCAGTGTTACATAGGTACTTACAGACCATGATCAAATTACCCATTAATCATCTCTTGGTTAAGGTTAACAGTTTGAGGTCTTGAGGTATATCACTGCAGGGCATGTTTTTTAATCATTCTCATGGCTCTTCTCTGAGTCCTTTCCAGTTTATCAACATCCTTCTTGAACGGTGGACCCAAAACAGGACACAGTGTTCCAGTAGCTGTCACACTAGAGGTGCCAAATACAGAGTTAATATAACCCCCCTACTCCTATTCAACATTTCCCTGTTTATTTATATTGAAGGATCACTGGGAGCTCATGTTCAGCTGATGATCCACCATGTCTTTTTTCAGTCCCTGTTTCCCACGATAGAACCCCCCCCACACCCAATCTTGTAAGTGTGGCCTACATTGTTTGTTCCTGGATGTATGACTTTACATTTGGCCATATTAAAATGAATATCATTTGTTTATGTCCAACTTAACACGTGATTCCGATCACTCTGTATCAGTGATCTCATTGCTTTATGCATACACATATACATTTGTGAGTGTGTGTGAATCCATATGGGTCTGGGTTCTTCTCCTACCTTATCCAATTTTCTGACTGCACAGCTGCCATGATATTGTCCTGTTGGTATCCCCAGGAAGCAAGGGATCCCTAGCATGCTGAGGGGTTGTGGGAAAGTTTTCTGCAGAACTGGACCTGGGGATTACAGTGGACAAGAAGCTGGATATGAGTCAGCAGTGTGCCCTTGTTGCCAAGAAGGATAATGGCATATTGGGCTGCATGAGTAGGAGCATTGCCCACAGATCGAGGGACCTGATCATTCCCCTCTATTCGGCACTGGTGAGGCCACATCTGGAGTATTGCGTCCAGTTTTGGGCCCCCCCACTATAGAAAGGATGTGGACAAATTGGAGAGAGTCCAGCGGATGGCGATGACAATGATTAGGTGGCTGGGGCACATGACTTATGAGGAGAGGCTGAGGGAACTGGGCTTATTTAGCCTGCAAAAGAGAAGAATGAGGGGGGATTTGATAGCAGCCTTCAACTACCTGAAGGGGGGTTCCAAAGAGGATGGAGCTCGGCTGTTCTCAGTGGTGGCAGATGACAGAACAAGGAGCAATGATCTCAAGTTGCCGTGGAGGAGGTCTAGGTTGGATATTAGGAAAAACTATTTCACTAGGAGGGTGGTGAAGCACTGGAATGGGTTACCTAGGGAGATGGTGGAATCTCCTTCCTTAGAGGTGTTTAAGGCCTGGCTTGACAAAGCCCTGGCTGAGATGATTTAGTTGGGAACTGGTCCTGCTTTGAGCAGGGGGTTGGACTAGATGACCTCCTGAGGTCTCTTCCAGCCCTAATCTTCTATGATTCTATGAAAAGTTACTGCTATGTCAGGCTGTACTAACTTTCCTGTGCTTTTTCCATAGAGATTGGGGCAGTGAGGGTGATATATATGAGACCTTATTGGGGGTTAAGAAGTAGCAAAAACTTAACGGGCATGGAAGGTACTGGCGAAAGAGATTGTTTTTCCTTCCACCTACCCAGTGCAGCAGCACTGAGCGAGTGACGTATCAATTCCAGTCTTTCTTCACTGTCACTCCACTAGTATGGACAGTTTTGGCTAAATTCAATAAGGAAATGTGAGCTGTTGGAGATTCGGTACTCTTCATCCAGCTCATCCAAAGGGGCTTGCCATTATTATAGTCCAGCTGTTCAGTGGTTAATGTAACACTGCATGTTGTGGCCAAAGAACGGAGCTTGTAAAATCTGTTTTGTGGTGTTTGCAGCGTAATGAGATTTCCGTCTTCTGTTCAAAATCATTAGTCACTTTTTAAAAACTAAAGTCATATTTTGGTGACTGAAGGGGTTTTATTGGCAAATTCTGCTAATATGGCATGATAGATTCAAACTGTGCTATGGATTCTCACTCCAAATGCACCTTTCATATTATATTTATGGAATTCATAATGCATTAATGGAATGCTCTTGCTGAACTACATACATTAGCTGCACTTCCAAGGGCTGGTGGATTTCATTCGTCTTCTTTTAAAATTTTTAGAAGCACCCCCAAGAATGTTAATGTCCAATATGCCATTCAAAAAATTCCACTCCACTGTAACAAGTTTGGCATTCTAGGCCATGGCCCTTTAATGGTGAAATTCAGCCTATGCAGTGAGCCAACACAATGCTATGCACCACTTAAATCCTACTTAAACCTGCAGTGCTTTGTGCCAGCCATATGCACATGACTGAATGCCATTCTAAGACATAGCAAAGCCATGGGAGGAATGTGGCTGGAGGGGAGATTTAATCTAGTCTGAAGGGCTGCAAGAGGGGGAGGTTATGTGCCTCAATTCCCCATCTGTAAAATGGAGATAATACTACTTTCTCCCACTATTTATTTGCCTTGCCTATTTAGACTGTAAGGTTTTTGGGGCAGAGACTATCCCTTACTATGTGTATATATGGTCCTTAACACAATGAGGTCCCAATCTTTATTGCTGCTCTAAACCCTACCATAATACATGTAAAGCTGTGTACTCATATTTGTCTAAATGTAACACTATCATAAAGCAAATAATTCTAAATAATAATGACAGAAGATGGAGGCTGGATTCCTCAGCTGGAAATAGAAGATGATGGTCTTTCACCACAATACTTTGCAAGTTGCATGCTGGGGCCGTGGGGGGAATGCAATTTATGTCGTCTCTACCGGTGAAAAGTGCACATTGACAACTTGCAACAGTTCAGCATTGAGGCTTGTCACTTGCAGTCTGAAGTCTGCAAAAAAAAAAAAAACAAAAAAACTAGCGTAAACAAACAAAAAAAGCCAGCCCCAGAACATTAATATCCTCTTGAATTTGCATTGGGATTAAGTGTGCTTTACTCACTGTGGAATAAAGCTGTGAGATTATATAATCCTTTCACTTTTTAGAACAAATCCCTGATTTTTTCCCCCTTCTCCCATGAATAATTGATCATCTGAAAAGAATTGAGGTCATGCCATTGATTAAAGTCTCTGGGTAATACAGAGCTTTAAACCTCCAGCCAGGCCTTTTGCCTGATTGTCTCAGGGCATAAGAGACAAATCATCTAAATGGCAGGATTTAACATTTGTTCTCCATTTTTGTTTCATATAATAAAGCATTTTCATTGAGGGCCAATCAGCAGTTTGTTGCCTGGGACCTAGAATCCATGTGGTGGAAAATCCAAGTCTTAAATCTACAGCATTAAGCTGACACCTTTTTTTTTTTTTTTTCCCCCTGCGACTTCTCAGGCAAAATGAAACAAATTTGATCATTATGAAGCTCGGGTCATATCATAGCTATTCCACGCTCCTTGACATCACTGATGCTTTATGAATAGTGTGAGTGCTTAGAATTGTCAGTGTGCCTTACCCAAAGTTACTATTAGCATCAGTCACTCTGGATACCTATTTAAAGGAATCAGACAGCTCTATTCATCCAAGCAAAAGGAGCTGATAGAGGAAGGTTTGTTCTTGTGCTTAAGGCACTAGCGCTAGGACATAGGAGATCTAGGTATGGTTCCTAGCTCTGCCACGGACTCCTTGGGTGTGTCACTTAATCTTTCTGTGCCTCAGTTTCCCATATGTTAAATGGGGGTCATGCTACTTTCTGTGTTGTCTGTTTAGATTGTAAGCTCATTGAGGCAAGAATTGTCTCCCTTACTGCTTGTATGTACAGCACCTAGCACAATGGGTCTGTGATTCTGGCTGAGGATTTTTGGTACAACTGTAATACAATAATAATAATTTGGAAAATTCAGTTGCCAAAAAGCTGTATCGCAAGGTATCACCTAGAGATTAAACAAAGATAGAATCTGAGTGTTTTTTCACTGCAATAAAAAATTGATTAGAAATCAAGATCTTCAAAGTACTGCAATTACTTTGACTGTCAAAAATATTGACAGGGCTGATACAAGTATTTACTTCTGTAAAAAATGGCAAAACTTTACAAAATCCATATCATCTCTTTGACTAATCTGAAATCTTGAAAGAACATGTGATTGCTTTATGTTTGTTCTTTGAATCTCTGCTATCACTGCAGATAGAAACTGCAGTACAGAATCACTTAGAGATGGGAGAGCCTAGAAGTGATTAATAGATTTTAACATCAGGAAGGTTTATTATAATCATCTCATCTGATATCCTGCAAAACAGAGGCCATAGAATTTCACCCAGTTATTCCTGCTGTGAAGGGAATTATGCTTTTCTACCTCAACTTCCAGCCACGAGATTTTTGTTATGCCTTTGTCTGTGAGATGAAGAGACTCCCTAATGTCAGATATCTTCTCCCCAGGTAGGTACTTACAGACCGTGATCAAGAAGCCTCTAAACTCTTTCTAATACGCTAAATATATTGAGCATCTTAAGTCTCTCATTTTTCCAGATCTCAAATCATTTTTGTAGCTCTTCTTTGAATCCTCTGTAGTTTTCAACATTCCATGCTTTAGGAACCTTTAAAACTTTGTAAGTATTAGAACACCAGCTTTTCTTGAATGTTTTAAGGATTTATTCCATGAGACGGACAGCATGCAATCAAAAAGGGGGAACAAAATTGGTTGATGTGGGAAACAATGAGGCTATGTTCTATAGGAGAAATAACAATAACTTCATTGCTTCCTACACCTCTCTCACTCACTCACTCACTCACTCACTCTCTCATACACACACACACACACACACACACACACACACACACACACACGTACGTATCTGTCTATCATTTTGTGCTACTGCCCATCATCAAACTATCTGAGCATCTTGCATTGTAATTAGATTGGAGATAGCAAAACAACTACAAGATTTCAAGGCATTGCTGGCTCTTAAGCCTGTTTGGATTATCAAAAGCTCTGCTTGGGTTGTTTGTTTGTTTCTTTTTATCAAAGGGATGCAGGGAGAGGAGAGCCGTTGACATTGTGAGTGTTGTGATGCTGTTTGTATCTTGTGTGACCACCTCAGAAGGTCTCCAGGGTAGAGCTATGCACAACAAATTCATGCTTCTCGAGAAACCAGAGAGACTAAGTCCCATGTCTTTCCTGCCAGATTTGCTGAACAACATGGGCTAACATAAACTAAGAGTGTGACTAATATTCTGAGTCCCATGGCTGAACCAAATTACATCCCCATGCAGGCTGGGAGGCTGCAGGATGATAAACAAGAATTTCTGTGGCTTCCTCTTTCCAGCTGTTAGCAAAAAACATTGACATTTAACAACACACACTTGGGTCCTCCACAGATCACGGAATTACTCCGTCTTCCCAATGACTGCCCGCAAGGCACCTCTCACTCAGCAGTTTCTAGCCAGATGGGTTCTTGAGGAAGGAATCAAATCCCCCACTGGGGGGAGTTTCAAGAGGAAACATTTTTTTAAATGGTTTACAAGCAAGTAGCAAGGAATGCCTATCTACATCTATCTTCTTGCCTCTTTTGAGAGGAAGGATTGGCATGTCAATAAGTGCCAATTGCAGTTCTGTGACTTGCCCCAGATCACAGAGAAAGTCTATGGCAAAGCTAGGGATAGAATGCAGACCTCCAGACTTCATGGGTCAGCTCCTCAATTGGTTGCAAATTGGTGCAGCTCTGCTGAAGTCATGAAAACTATTCTGATTGACACCAACTGAGAATCTGGCCCCTGTCTGATCACCCATCCATAGGCTTAAAAAAAAACCCTTTGTTTTGAGAACCATTCCTATTTCCTTTTTTATTTCCGCTCTACATGATGGCTGCATTATCTGGTGTGAGCTCTGAGTCTTGACTGAATCATCAGCATATAAAGTATGAGCTCTCGCTATTGTCTAGTTTTATAATCTCATATTTGCTGGTTATTTGTATCATGTTTAGCAAATATAAAGCTTGCAAAAAAAAGCATGAAAATGAGATTCTGGGTGCTTATTTAGCAATTGACCCTTTTTTCAAAATGCAAAGACTCATGTACGACGATATTGCTAGGCAACTGAACAGATATTTCCTTTCAGGCCGTAAGTGGATACCAGGGTCTAATACACGATCAGTCAAGATACACATTTATTCACCTCCACTCCCAGTATGGGAAATGTAATAGGATTTTTCTTGGCCCTGTTTAATTCAGTAAACTGGGCTGACACTGAATTAAAACTGCTTATCCCTGCTTCACATATGGAAGTGGAATCCTACAGGGGAGGCAGGCAGACACACACACACACACACACAAATACTTGCACTGACACATAGTAATTAAATAAATCTTTATGGAGGGAAAAATCATTTCATAAGCCTTGTGAAATTCATTGTAAGTTAATCAACTGCCCACCCTTCTGCTCCTCTTTGCCACCCTGGGCTTACAAACAAAATAACTGGCAACCCAAAGGCATCTTCCACCAGCTTGGCACTAGCAAAGATTTTGTCAGCTACTGCTTTTCACCTGACATGGTAGCAGGTTAGCTGTAGACCTGAAATGCATGTTGGCCTGAAATGAACCCTAACTCTATACTCCTCAGCAAATTATTTTCCCTTGCTGCACCTTGTATTTCACAGGTAAATTGAAGGCGCACAACTTTCCCCATTTTATAATCATTTTCCTCCTACCCCCCCCCACTCCACTCCTCTGAAGTTTCCAAACAGCTCCAGTGAACTAACAAATAAATAAATAAAAGCGTTTGCGATTCGCCTTGTGTCTCCAGGCCTCGTCTGATGTATTTTCCTCAAGGACCTGTGAAGAGCATCTCAGAAGAGCCGACATGACTATTTGAATGCAGCCATCGTTTTGCAGCGCTTCCCTGGCACAAACAGCTCTGCTAACAAACAGATTAAATTTTTAAGTGGGGAAAGGTCTATTAATCTATTATTAATTAATATTCCATATGCTGCCTCGGAGGCAAACTAGGGTCTTTTGAAGCCATCTGGTTTCCCATTCCACTGGAGGAAAGCCATTGTTTCTCATGCTCTTGAATGTGCCCTGGAAAATGGGAGATGTAATGGTGTATGATCCAGCTGTCTGGCTATCTCAGTGTTCCCGTGCAGTAGGGAAGGGAGACATCTGGACAGTGACATAAATCTCATTAGATGGTAACATTTCAGTAGCATCCAAATCATGCATTGCCCTGGCTGTGGAATCCAGTGCTGCCCAATAGTCTTTTCTGAGCTGTATTTCTACAGGATATATGGTGTTGTACTGGACAGGGCTTCTGTTAGTGTAACACACAGTAGCTCAGGATGTGCCATGTCCTCCTCCAGTGAAGGTGCTGTCTAGGGAAGATAGTATAGTGGATATAGAACTGAACTAGGGATCAGAGGACATGGGGCCAGTTCCTAGCTCTGCCACAGACTACCTGTATGATCGTGTACAATGTGACCTTCTACACTGTGCCTCAGTTCCCCATCTGTAAAATGGGGATAGTACTACTGTGCCTCAAAAGGGCGTGTTGAGAATAAAATCTATTAATGACTGTGCAGTGCTCAGATGCTTTGGTGATGAGGGTCATATTAGTATTGAGGAGAACAACCTTCTACTGCAACCAGTTAATGGAGTTATTGCTTTAGCTCAAGTGGCAGATGCCCATAACATTAGTGCAGAAGGTCCCAAATCGAGCACTCCAGGCTCATCATATTAATCTTGGCCAGCTGTCATCTCTGTTATCCAGCAGACTTGGAACACCATCAAACCATGTGCTCAAAGAGCATAGGCTTTCCTTTCTCTGTCTTTGATAGACTGAATTTGTTGTTGTTGTTGTTACTCAATTTATATGAATAACTGGAAGCCCCACCTAAGACCAGTGACATATTGTGCTGAGTGCTGTACAGACATGTGATAATAAACCATCTCTGCCCCAAAGAGCTTGCAATCTAAATAGAGAAGACTGCCAAAATCTGGAAGAAGAAACAGAGGCACAGTGTGGGAAATGACAGAGCTGGGAATAAAAAGCAGGTTTCCTGACTCCCAGTCCAGTGCCCTACCCACTCAACTCCAGGGCTCCTTTTAAATCTTGGTAAATAACAACTTAAGCATTCCCAGAGGAAAATCACCCTGCAGCAAGTCTGCGGGCATTCTGGTAGCAGACAAGCATGGCTGGTAATAAACATATTGCCCCAACTCTTGATGATTACCTGTTCTATTCATTCTCTCTGGGGCACCTGGCATTGGCCACTGTCAGAAGACAGGATATTGGGCTAAATGGACCATTGGTCTGACCCAGTATGGCCGTTCTGATGTTCTCTATTTGAGAGCTCTCTCAACATGTGGTATTATCCAGATTTGTTCAGTGAATTCCCATTCACCTCCTTCCACTTGGCCTTGCTGTTACTCCAGACAGTCGTATCTACTCCACTGCTCAAAGTGCACAGAACAAGTGCAAATCTTCTGCCATACTCACCCCAGTTAAACCCTTCCTGTTCCAACCACATATCTGCTCTCCTCCAGTAAGGAGGGTGCGGAGAAGGCCCAAAGAGGCTGTTAGCACTGCTTGGATTATATTAGTTGGGAAGCAACTGCTGAGTGAGGAACTTTAGAGCTCCTGCCATGGATCCCATTCATCTGGCTTTTATATCTTATTTTCATCCTGCCTGGGTGCTAAGACCTCTGAGACTTCTGCTGAAATAGCCTTTTCCAGTACAGTGATTTTACACAAGGCACCCCTACCCCTAAATTAATGGGCCAGCCTGCCATGGAATTATAACCTCAACATCAAGAAAGTGATGTGCTCAAGCTGGGATTTGCATAAACTGTGCATAAAAAAGTCCTAATATATAAAGTGCTATAACAAAGTAAAAAATTCCTTTCAAGCTGTATGACAGCCTTATGAATATGCAAATCAGAATCCAAAGACTGTCTTCCAATTGGTTGCAGTAAATACTTAAGGCATAAATGTGGAGCATCAAGCAGAGGATTTAGGTCCATACAAGTTCTTTTTTTTTTAAGTACAACACTTAGAGGTGGATTTTATTGTAATGCACTGAATCTATTGAGTATTCAAATCAGCTGATAGCATTTTTAAATCATACTTATTTTGGCATTTCTCATTGAAAGCAATAGAAGAGCAACCAGTGGTAATAAATTTGTTTGCAGAAAGCAGCCTTGATTGTCGTCGTCGTATGTTGTTGTAACTAGGACAAAATTACATAATAAATTTGCAGATTTATTGCCCTTTTTTGTGTTAGCAGTAACCAGCTTTTCCCATTGTGGGTGCATGTGATTTATCATCACTGTATAGAAATAAAATCTATGGGAACTGTACAACAGCTGTGGGACAGGCTGGGATATATCAGTGAAACACGTGTCCCCTCTGAATTCACCAAAAGAACTTAGCTCATACTTGCACTGCCTGACAAGCTTGGAGGCTTAAGGCAGCATTGGACAATAATGTTCAACAGAAGGGATTCTCAAGCAGTGTGCCAGTGGTTTTGGTTTTATTAATGCTATATAGAGATGATACATTTAATGACATATGGTCTGGTTTTTGAGGGAGGGGTAGGAGGGTTATAATTACATGACAATATAATATATTCAGCTATAAGTCATTACATGCATATTTTAGTTGCAGATAGGTTTTTATGTGCTAGCTTCCTCAGTAGTGATACCACTCCTATAGTTGTTGTATCTGAGCACTTCCCAAGTATTTATCCTCACAACATCCCTGTGAGTTAGTAAAGTATCATTAGCTCCATTTTCCATCCAGGGAACGAGGCACAGAAGGCCACTTTTTCAAAGATGCTTAAAGATGAGATAGATGCCTAGTGGGGGTTTTCCAAAACACCTAAGCAGGTTAGGGAGTTGGTGCCTAACCTACTAAGGTACTTTTGAAACCCCACTGAAAATCCAGCTCAGGGAGAGTAAGTGAGTTGTCCAATGTCATACAGGAAGTTTGTGTCAGATCAGAACCCAAATCCCTTAAATTCCTGTTCAGTATCCAAGAAGGCCATCCTTTTCTCTGTCCTTGTATCAGGTACATTCCATATTCCTTTCTCCTTGTCCCTGTCCCCTCACTTTGGCATTTCTAAAGAGGGGGAAAAAAGGGGAAACCCAAAACAAAACTGTTGCTGAGTAATTTGTCATGCAGCACAGGAAGGACAATTTCCCCTTTGCTCATTCTTCAGCAAAACTCACAGGGTATGCAGGACTTCAAAATACAGGAAAAGCCCCATAATGAACAGACAACTAAAAGCAGCAGAACAAAAAACCTGGAAAGATTTGGGGCCTGATTCTCCTATTGCTAACACCAACGTAATTTTTCCCATGTATTGTTCTATTCTTATACCACACTCCTCACTGTGGCATCTAAGCACATTCCAGTAGTTCATTAAGTGACATGAATGACCTCTGTCACATGTGAATCATTGTTTCTCTCATCTTATCTCAGCAGGAGACTTTTGTGTGCAGCGGTGTATTTTGTTCTGGTAGGGATTTTAGTTCTGGGTTTGTTTTTAAGTGTGTTTGTTAGAGGAGACAGGGTGGAAACATTCATGTTATACTTGGAGTAGAAGGTAGTGAAGTTGGGATGGGCTTTTGTTCCTGGGGGAGTTCATTCCACAGCCTCAGACTGGCCACTGAGAAATCTGTCTCCTGCACATATGCGCTTTACCCTTGTGGCAGAAAGCTTTATTGTACTTGGGGAATGGAATTGTCGACCATAGTCGTCATCCTGGAGCGGTTTGAACTGAAGGACTGAGAAACTAAATCAAATCTGATATTCTGTGGCAAGCCAGTGTAGACAGTGGATAGGTTTAATGTGCTCATTGTTGTTGAGGACGCTCATTACAGTGTTCTGGATTAATCATAAATAACTCCGTCAGAGGCACCTGTGTAAATCCTAAATAACTCCATTCCTCCAATGAACTGACTATGGATTTATAACAGTGTACGTAAGGCTATGTCTACATTTGAGCTGAGAGATGGGATGTACCTGGGGTAGCTCTAGTTGAGTTAGCACTTAAAAATAACAGTGTGTCTGTGGCAGCATGGATGGTGGCTCAGCCTCGTTGCCTGCCTACATACCCAGGGTACATCTACATGAGCTTGGAATCTCACCTCCCAGCTCAAATGTAGATGTATCCGGAGAGTAGAATTTGACCCAACCGAGGTACTCTGGTTCAAACCCAGGGTAAATTGCCTCAGAGTCAGAGTCATGTTGTTTGCATTGAGAAAACAGTAAATGTATGGCAGGCTGCATCTCTGGTATCCTGGCTAAGGTCCATCTCTTGCTGTTACATTCTGCCGATGAACATTCCTCATAGAAACAGAGGGCTGGAAGGGACCTTGAGAAGTCATCTAATCCATCATCCCCGTGCTGAGGCAGGATTAAGTAAACCTAGACCAGGGGTCTCAAACACGCGGTCCGCGGGGTTATTTTCTGCGGCTCGCGAGCTCCTCGCGGTCCCCCCGCCCTCTCCCAGTGTTTACCTAGAGCGGCTCCGGCCCGACGCGCACCGGGGGCAGGGCAGGCTCCCTGCCTGCCTGCCTTGCCCCCGCACCGCTCCGGGAAGTAGACGGAACCTGGGGAAGGAAGGGCGCAGGGGTGTGTGTGGCTGTTGCTTCAGGCACCGCCCCCAGCAGCTCCCATTGGCTGTGGTTCCCCGTTCCCGGCCAATGGGAGCTGCTGGGGGCGGTGCCTG
>NW_020664404.1:10857538-11018109 GCF_002925995.2 Terrapene triunguis
CAGGCACCGCCCCCAGCAGCTCCCATTGGCCGGGAACGGGGAACCACAGCCAATGGGAGCTGCTGGGGGCGGTGCCTGAAGCAACAGCCACACACACCCCTGCGCCCCTCCTTCCCCAGATTCCGTCGGCTTCCCAGAGCGGTGCGGGGGCAAGGCAGGCAGGCAGGGAGCCTGCCCTGCCCCCGGTGCGCGTCGGGCCGGAGCACACCCCCCGAACTCCTCCTGCAGCTGAACCCCCGCCGCACCCAGCACCCCTCGTGTACCTCGACCCCCTGCTGCACCCTGCACCCCTCTTGCACCCCAACCCACTGCCCTGAGCCCCCTGCTGCACCCCTCCTGCACCCTGACCCCCTGTCCTGAGCCCCATGCTGCACCCCGCACCCCGACCCCCCTGCCCTGAGCCCCCTGCTGCACCCTGCACCCCTCCTGCACCCCAACCCACTGCCCTGAGCTCCCTGCTGCACCCCTCCTGCACCCCAATCCCCTGCTGCACCCCGCACCCCTCCTGCACCCCAACTCCCTGCCCTGAGCCTCCACCACACCCCACACCTCACACACCCCCTGCACCCTCTGGGGGCAGGGAGGGGGCGGAGTTGGGGTGGGGATTTCAGGGAAGGGGTTGGAATGGGGATAGGGAAGGGGTGGGAAGAGGCGGGACAGGGGCGGGGCCTCATGGAAGGGGTGGAGTGGGGGCGGGGCCGAGGACGGTGCGGGGAGGTGTCAGTAAATGTGGCCCTCGGGCCAATGTAGTAGTCCTCATGTGGCCCTCGTGGTCATTTGAGTTTGAGACCCCTGACCTAGACCATCCCTGACAGGTGTTTGTCCTGCCGGTTCTTAAAAACCTCCAATCACGGGGATTCCACAAACTCCCCTGGAGACCTATTCCAGAGTTTAACTACCATTATAGTTAGGAAGTTTTTCCTAATATCTAACCTAAATCTCCCTTACTGTAGATTAAGCCCATTTCTTTATGTCATACTTGGAGAACAATTGATCACCATTCTTTTTTATAACAGCCCTTAACGTTTGAAAAAGGCAATATGTTTTATTGGACCAACTTTTGTTGGTGAAAGAAACAAGCTTTCGAGCTGCACGGAGCTCTTCTTCAGGTCTTCAAAGATATGACCTCACCCACCTTGTCTCTCTAATAACTGGGACCAACATGGCTACCACAACACTGCAAACTTAACATGTGAAGACTGTTCAGTCTTTTTTCCTCCAGACTGAACATGCCAATGAACCTTTCCTCATAGTCAGGCTTTTGAAACCTTCAGTCATTTCTGTTGCTCTCCTCTGAATTCCCTCCAATTTTTCCACATTATTCCTGAAGTGTGGTGCCCAGAACTGGTCACAGTACTCTATCTGAGGCCACACAGTGCTGAGTAGAGTGGGACAATTACTGCCCATGTCTTACATATAACAGTCCAGTTAATGCATGCCAGAATATTAGCCTTTTTTCACAACAGCACCACATTGCTGACTCTCAGGCCTGGTCTACACTGGGGGGGCGGGATTGATCTAAGATACACAACTTCAGCTACGAGAATAGCGTAGCTGAAGTCGATGTATCTTAGATTGACTTAGAATCACTTACTTCGCATCCTCGTGGCATGGGATCGATGGCCGCTGCTCCCCCGTCAACTCCGCTTCCACCTCTCGCCGTGGTGGAGTTCCGGAGTCGACGGCAGAGCGATCGGGGATCGATTTATCGCATCTACACTAGACGCAATAAATCGATCCCCGATAGATTGATCACTACTCGCCAATCCGGCGGGTAGGGTAGATGTACCTTCAGTCAAGTTGTGATCCACTGTAACTCTCATATCCTTTTCAGCAGTACTACCACCCAGCCAGTTATTCCCATTTTGTAGTTATGCATTTTAATTTTTCCTTCCTAAGTGTAGTACTTTGCACTGGTCTTTATTGAATTTCATTGTGTTGATTTCAGACCAGTTCTCCAATTTGTCAAGGTCCTTTTGAATTCTACTCCTGTCCTCCAAAGTTCTTGCAACCCCTCCCAGCTTGCTGTTCCATGCTGTGCTACATTAGGATGGACTACCCTCATTCAGTTCTTGTCTTTACCTGTAGTGCAGTATTGCTGCATACTGTTAAACAACTAAAATGTTCCACCCCAGAGATGGCTACACTTAAGCAATGGGTGAGCATTTCTTTCCAAATAGGTTTGGCTTGGCAATTTAAGATGAAAGGCACTATAAGATACTGGGCAGTATTCTCCTCTTTTTTTTTTTTTTACACCAATTTTATACTGGTGTGATTCCATTGTCTTCACTGGAATTCCCCTTGATTTATACTGTGGAAATAAGAGAGGAATCAAGCCCATTATTTTTATATTTGGTTTTATTAAATAATGGGTATCTAGAGTATCTAGATCTTATAGCAATGGGTACATTACTAGCTGGCTAGGTAGCTAGATAAGGGAACAACTGAGTGGTTAATTCACTTTATAGAAATTCATATAACTTATTTCCCATTCCATATTCTCCTTTCCATGCTGAATGTGATTCCATTATATTGTTAATCTGTTTCATGTGGCTCATTTGAAAGAAACTAAGATTTGTCAGCATCATTATAATGCATGTCTAGTGTCTATAATTTATCTACATGAATATACTTACTTATAGCTCAGTCGTCATTATACTGCTATAATATTTGCCTTATGTGTGAAAGTATAATAGCCAAGAGGTATGTGTGTTTTAAGTGGAAATCTCTGCGGCTTTGTTGTCTAGGAGGCAATAAATGGCTGCTGCAATTGACTAAGTGCCACAGCACAGCAGCTTATTGTAATTATGGGACAAAGGAATGACTATTATTGTTGTTATATCACAAGGCATCACATAGGGGGAAAAAAGGAAAGGAAATTGTATCCTGGTCCCCCCCTTGTGAGGGTTTAGCAGAGTTGTGCTGCTCGTGTCTGATTTTTACACCGAAGTACAGGAGAAAGGGGATATGATGAAGAATGGAGGCAGAGTGAGCTATGGAAGGAAATATTTTCCATGTCTCCATTCACCCCAGGTCCAGATGAGATAAGTGCTGATTTCATTATCCAGTGCCCATGGAAGAAAAAAATTGGAAAGACTGGCCAATTTTTTTTTTCTTTTGTATTATGGTCTAAATCAGCAGGGTCAATCTGTGGGTAGGCAGGACACCTCTTTGAAAATGTCCTTCTGTTGAGAGAAGCCACCCTTCTCTCAGAGGCATTAATGAATCTACATCTTAGCATCAGAGTGTTGCAGCATTTCCAACTGCCAGCATTTAAAAAATCATCAGTGAGGACTTAAAAACTCGCATGACTGTCATAAAAAATCATGAGTGTTTTTAAAATAAATTCAGTGTTCTTTTGTCTTCTGGTTTCTGAGCCTTTAGGGTCACACGTGAGTCACATTTTTCAAGCTTTTCTCCATGAGAATGAGGGCTAGAAATGTAATTTATTTTAAAATTACCTGCTTTGTATGATCACTGGGGCAGGGACTGTCATGTTGTTCTGGATCTGTACAGCACCTCTGTGGGCCTAGATAGACAGATAAATACCTGGTGCCAGGCACAATATAAAATAATAGAGGGGATCCAGGTGCTTTCTGATTATGGGCCAAAGGCTTTCATGCTGGCATCACCACTAAAACTAGGTAGAAAGCATACAACGGTGATTAAATGTGTCTTTTGGAAAAGATGATAGGATGCAGCAAGACACTAAAAAGAAGCAGAATTACATCACTTCTCTAAAGTCAAAGGATATCAGTCTCAGCACAACGGTGGTTGGGAAGGGTGGGATGGGGTGCTAGCAAAGCTCACATAGAAGATTTTGAAAATCAATGACAGATATAAGTAAGGGTTGCGGTAAAAACACAAAATAATAATTCTTCAGGCATTAGAACAGTTACAGCGGATGTAATGAGACTATCAGAAATATCCGTCAGATGAAAGGTGAATGAAAGGAAATATGAATGGAACCAGACACATCAGGAATGGGCATATCCTCATTGGGCTAAAACAAAATCATTCAGGTGACAAAACAGGGAATATACTGGTATATCAATAAAAAAAAACAGCAATGTGGAATGCAAATACCTAGGCTGTCAGAAAAATATAATTGTTACAGCAGAGAGTTGGGCATTGGGACTCCTGAGTTCTGTCCCCAGTTCTGCCACTGAGTGGCTATGTGAACTGAGGTGAATCACTTTGGCGTTGTGTGCCTCAGTTTCCCTAGTATGTAAAATTGGAAGTAATGGGTAACACTTTCTATGGTGCCAGTGATTTGGGAGCCCAAGAGAGATTTTCAAAAGTGACTTGTTATTTCAAGTGCCTTCATTTTGGGAGACACTTTAAAGTCTCTTCTGATTTTCTGAAAATCCTGAGCCTCTCCCCCTTGAAAATTATGCCTTTTTAAGGTGTCTCAAGTTGGATACCCAAAATCACTAGTCACATTAGAAAATCTTGGCCTAAGTCACACTGAATTTCAATGGGGCTCAGATTCCCAAGTCACTTAGGGTTTTTTTGAAAATTTTACTCAGTATCTCCCAGGGCATTCTGAGACTACAGTTAAATGTTTGTAAAATACTTTAATATCCCCTGATTAAAAGAGCAATATAAGTACAAAGTATTGTTATTAATTATTATCAAAGGAGACAGAGAGAACAAACAGTCACAGGCACATTTCAAATTAGTGCTGTGTGGTTTTTTTTTTTTTTTTTTTTTTTTAGTAATGCTTTATGACTATTTATACAAATCAGAAGAACCAAATCAGAGAGGAAGTCAGAGAAGATTTAGCAGTTTCTTCACCAAGATCATATAAAAATATCTTGTGTGCTTTGTATAGCATAACAATCCAACGTCCTGTATATACAAATAAATCAGGAATAACACACAGCCACCTCAGGGGCAAGGAAGCATCTGAAGACATAATAAATTAAAATACATTTTTGCTTTTAATTGCCATCTTACCAACTACACATTTATTTATTTATTTATCTTATGCATCCTTGATCGTATTTGGTTTTCCTTGGCTTATTCAGTGCAGATGTGGTGCTCAGCTACCTAAGCCTAGTACATTCCGAGCAGTTTCCTTCATCTCTCTGAATATTTTCCTATATAAATGATCTCCCCAGGAGGCAAAAGTATGTTACAACAAATCCCTCTGTGGGTTTACACAGAAATCCTCTGGTTGAAAGGGAAATAGATACATTGCTCTGTGCCTCCTCAGCCAAGTTCTTTAAGACTTGCCTGCCAGTTTCTGAGAAATGAGCAAGATGCTACCAGTAAGTCAGTGAGATTTCCAGCCCAAGGAACAAGGAATCCTATTAGAATGAAAGCGCAAACTGTAGGTTTTCATGTCCCTTGCCACAGCTCGGAGGTGTTATAGTTGTTGTATCAGGGAAATGACATGATTTGGCTGGACTAATATTGTCAGACTTTGCATTCATGTGTTTTCTGTGCCATAAATAGACACAGAAGGAGAGAGATGTGAAGCAAATATATTTCCCAAAAGAGAGAGACAGCAATTTCCTCTGAATATTCTCCATTAGGAAAGACGGGAGATACAGTAGATTCCATAGACATACCAATATATTCTACATTCCCTCTGTACACATGTGCAACAGGGAAAAGCAAACAGGACCCTTCCTATAAAATTAGAACCCTGCAACCCAAACCTGAAATGGAGCTATGGCTGATAACACCATGTGCATGTTTGGGGTTTGATTCTGTATGCTGCTGAGCATCCTCAACTCCAGCAGAGGTCAATGGGAGTGCCAAGATTTTAAATACCTTGCAGGACGGGTCTGTACCAACCCTGTGGATCTCAGTATAGCTTATGAACCTCAGTTAAGGCTACATCAAGTAGCTGAGTAGCAAAGGCTTGCCATCCTGTGCACATACCCATGGAATTCAGGTGGGTTTGTAGTCAGGACAGCTAGCCTATGCTACTACAGCTACATAACTACTTTTAGCTCAAGTACATCTATGCAAGCTGGGAATCACATCCCTAACTCATAGTGTAGACACAGCACAGATGAATGTTATTTAGCTAGTTTTATAGATGGGGAAAACTGACGTGTCCAGGGTCACTCTCAAACTCATTGGTGGAGTTTGTACTAGAACGTAGATAACCTGATTTATCATCCTCAGGCTTAACCACAGGCCAGCTCTTCTTCTCAGCTAGAGTGCTTTGAAATGTTTGCAATGAAGCCCAAAGTCAGGCAAGCTGCACCTGGTTCTGAGTTTTGTTACTGAAACAAAAATCAACCCAGGATTTTTCAAAGGGTTCATATGTTTATTAAGCAAATCTAGGGTTAATTACTGCGTTTACAACAAAACCATGTGACATTCACCGGTTTGCCAGCTGGGTGGCTTTGAGTGATTTTCATTTTGATATTCTAAGAAACAGGGACAGTGAATTTCCATAGGCTGAAACTGAAGGAAATGTTCATATGAATCCCTGTGAAATGATGCCTCTGGGTTTCCTTATGCAGCTTCCTGAGAATGTTTATAAAGGTTCAAAATTGTTGCGATAACTTTTCTTATACCTACAGGACACCCAGGCATATGCTCACTAGATGTGCAGAGAAAAGAGTACATTCCCACACGTACACAAACACATAGCCAAAATTTCACAGTCTCTCACACACATCCTTTCAAGTCTGTATTGCAAATAATTATTAATCTTTGATTCAAGGTTTCCAATTATATCAATCAGATGAAAACTTAAACAGCAGGAAGTTTTGTAATTAACCTTAAAATATAACATTTGTCACCAACAACCTTTGAAAGAAGGAGCATGAGGCAATTAGAGGGAGACGTGTCTGGGTGAGACTTCCACTATGCTTCCCTTCTCGAATTGTGTTTTATTTTTTATAAAATAGACTATGGTTAGAAGATGGGGGGAAATAACAGTCCCTACTCGATCATGCATCCACTCCATAGCAACTTCGCTAGCTAGCGATTCACTTGACTATCCCTCTGCATTCTATTCTATCATATCCATATTCTTATCCTGTGCCCATCACCGTATAATCTGAATGACTTCCAGAGATGTACCAAGCACTATTCTCACAACTATTACACATCTACATTCTGCAGGTATCTACTATGTTGGGCTAGCACACTTCCAGTCCACCATTTGTGTGGGGTTAGTGGCTGAATCACAAGGTCTTGTGCTTTATCAAATTACAAGAAACAGATATATTAAAGTGCTAGATCAACAGCACAGGAGATTGAGTCAAGCCTTATAGACTTTAGAGACCACATCCATCACCAAGTCTTATCTCCCTGCCTGAAGTCCTGTATTTATCCAAAGAACAGGAACAGCACAGGCAGTTGCAGAGGAAACGTCTCCCCTTCTCCATCCCATGTATTCACCATTAATGTGCTTCTACTCTAATCTGTAGGGACCACTTCTATGAGCAAGAGTGAATTCAGGGTCTATTCTGTCCTGCTGTTACTGCCAACAAAGGTTCTGGCCAATGATAGTGGTAAGTTTTGTGACAGTGACATCTGTCCATCAGCAACTGGACAGAGAACTGCCAGTTCATTTCCCATAAATCACAAAAGTGCTCTGAAATCATTTGCTATTTGGGCTAGTTGGTTGAAATTTACCCAGAGGGCCAGCAAAAGGACTTTGTACCACTTAAGTCCCACAGTTCTGAGGATGTAAGTGGTGAATAAGTCCTGCGCTGACCCTAATGTCACAATGTAGGAAAGTTTTTCAAGAAATCCAACAACAAATAGGGCCTGATCTAAAGCCTACTGAAGTCAAGAGGAGTCTCCTCACTGACTTCATCAGACTTGGGCTCAGACATTAGTGCAGATTTTAAACATCCCTGAGACTATGCAGCATATGCTCTTGATGCATCACTACCCTCTGTCTCATTTTATGCTAAGCAGTTTTCCAAACAGAATATGGAAATATTCTGTCTTAATATTAGCTTACTTAAAAGAAATAATCAAAAGAAGCCCACAGCTAGAAATAAAATAAAAGAATCCTCCTCGCTAATCTGTCCAAATGGTTTGGAGACTGACACACATGGCAGCATTGCATGTAACTTATTTTCAGGCTGAGACTTCTCATAGAACCACTATACAATATATATGTCCTAAAGTTTGACCACCTGTGATTTGTATACTGGAAGGAAAAGCAAGACTTAGACATTTTGCATCCCAGCTTTGCTCTTTTCCATCTTATTTAAATTGCATGGGTTTTGAGGATTGTTTTTAAAAATCAATCTCATTGCTGACCTTTGCCTGCAAGTTCTTCATTTATCTTTCTTTCTATCTATCCACTTGCTTTGGATGCCTAAAGTACACATTCTCCGTCACTGGTAACTAACATGGGTGTATTTTTGTGCTGTATCCTATCTTTGGATAATTCAGTGGCATGGGATTCAATTTCAGATAAAGCATCTCCTCCTGAAGAGTAGAATCTAACAGCTGCAGTTTTGCGGTCTATGCATGGTATGTACGTCTTTGTGTTCCTAAATAGCATGAGGATGAAAGAGAGGCTTGCAGG
Organism: Terrapene triunguis; assembly: GCF_002925995.2. Taxonomy (NCBI): domain Eukaryota; kingdom Metazoa; phylum Chordata; order Testudines; family Emydidae; genus Terrapene; species Terrapene triunguis. The sequence goes on from NW_020664404.1 coordinate 10,866,057, forward strand.
GCTGCTGATCATTCTTCACCTGTTCTGTGGATAAAGACAGAGTCAGATTCTGCTCGCAGTGACACAAGTGTAAATCCAGAGTAACTCCACTGAAATCTGGTTTACACCAGGGAAGCTGGGAACAGATAGATACTGCCCCAGAACTTCAGTCTTTAGAATCCATGGTACAGCTCCCTTGCTTCAGTGGAGTTGCATAAGACATGCATTTGGTCCCTTTACTAGTTTAGTATGTGAATGTGCAGTTGCAAATCTACATTTACTTGAAAATCCCTTTCCAAGACAGTCTTGAAATGAGACTATCTTGAATGACAAGATCACTCATGTCCACACTCTGTTTGTTTTTTTTTTTTTTTACTATTTGTATGTGTAAGCAGAGTCTGAATGAGCTCTCCCCTGACATCTAGTGGTGAGCTGTGGAAAAGGACTTCGGGAGCTGGTCTCGTTTGCATGGACACACCCACCCTGCCTCGGTGCTCAGCATGATGGGACTGCTTGCCCAAGTGAACACTTGTGGCTGGTGTTGGATCCACAGTCTCCTTGTTATTGGAGCAGGAGTAATAAAGGGTTGTTATTTTTGTTGTGTGAACCGAGGGCAGAAGAACTGTACCTGGCATACACCATCGGAGGGACTCACCCTCAACTAAACGGCACTCGCTAGGCAGGGGACGTGGGTTCCAAAGCCCAATGAGGTCAGAGAGGGTGGGGTGTTGGTTCTAACCATAGTCTATTTTATAAAAAATAAAACACAATTTGAGAAAGGAAGCATAGTGAAAGTCTCATCCAGACATGTCTCCCTCTAATTGTGTCATGTGCCTTCTTTCAAAGGTTGTTGGTAACAAATGTTATATTTTAAGGTTAATTACAAAACTTCCTGCTGTTTAAGTTTTCATCTGATTGATATAATTGAAAATCTTGAATCAAAGATTAATATTATTTGCATGTATCTGGTGGTGTGGGTCCTGTTTAAGAATCCTAGACAACATTTGACCTGTTCTCTCTCCAGGGTGTAATAAAAGAGGTAATTTAGACTAAATTGAGAGTCTTGTTACATGCTGCAGAGCTAAAATCACTGATACCTAGGTCTAAGTATTAGACCTACTTTGAGGCAGTGTCTCTATTGCAAGAGACTGCCCAGTGTGCACCAGCAGTGAGGCTCCCCCACTAACAGCTGAAATCACTGAGAGCTGTGTTAAGTGGGGGACCCTGAAGACATCTTGGTGAGTGGACAGCAGGGCGGTTGGCAGAGAGGACCATACCAGAGACCCACAGAGAGACGTGGCATTTGACCACTGGGGCAACGAGCAAGTGCCCGAGCAACGGAGCCTGTAAAGTGCCTCCTTACCTGCCTCTTCCGCCCAGGGGTGTGAGGTGAACTCTGTGGATGAACCTCTGAACTCTGGGGCTGCACTGGCCAAGGACAGCAACTGTGAGTGGGGAGCAGAGAAGGGACAGGCATGTTAAAGGGACTGTTGGGTTGCTGGACTTACGAACCTGAGGGGAAAAGGACACTGCCCAACTTACTTGGGGATGGATCTTTTGCTCATGGTTTATGTTTATGAACCTTAGTTGCGGTGTTTTCCCAAATTAATGCTGAGTTACTTTGGTCCTTTTATTAAAAGTTTTTGCTACAGACTCTGTGCTTGAGAGAGGGGAAGTATTGCCTCTTAGAGGTGCCCAGGGGTTGGTTTGTAATTGTCCCAGGTCACTGGGTGGGGGCTCAAGCCCGTTTTGTCTTGTATTGTTGAAAAGGAACCTCTAGATCCTGAACCCGGCCCTTGTTGCTGCTGGCTCCATCTGGCAGAAGGGTTACATATGCAAGATGTACAACAATCAGATAATCTAATGGCACAGAAAAGGAATGTACTGGAATATTGGCCAGGTCACTTCTACCAAACAGGGTCTCCTGTCAGAGCAGAAATTTACTTATTGGTGTTTTGTGGCTGATTTTCACAAATGTGTGTGTGTGCGCGCATGCACCCTTTTTTATTCCTTGCTGGGATTTTATCGAATGATTTTCTGTTCTGGGAAACAGTGATGAGGAAGGTACAGATTTATTTTCATTGAAAAGTTTTAAATTAAGTGGAAATCTAAAACGTTGAGAGTTCACGGGCTTGCTGTCTGCTGCGTGAGAATGGGCGGCAGTTCTGGTCGGGAATTAAGTTTGAGGAGCAGATGTGTGGGAAGGGTCCTGGTTTTGCCTTCATAAATATTGGCATGGATATCCATTCTGTCGATATATTTTTTTTATTTGTATTGCTGTAGCACCCTGGAGCCTCAGTCATGGACCTAGGACCCCATTGTGTTACATGCTGTACAAACAGAGAACAAAGGACAGTCCTTACCCCAAAGAGCTTTCAATCTAAGACAAGAGACGACAATTGGAGACAGATGGGGGAGCACAAGGAGACAATGCTGGTCAGATGATAGGAAATATTCTCAGTGCACCAGCTGCCTAACTGTTGTCAAGGTTTTTGTAGGCATCAAGGCAGAGGAAAAGGAGTGATTTGAGGGAAGACAAGGTGGCTCTGTGGATGTTTATGGGAGCTGCTCCCAAGCATGAAGGAGATCACATAGGTGCTTATTTGAAAATGTAATAAGTGAGTAATGAAGGCTGGCATCATAGGCGGATCAGAGACAGGAGTCAAAGTATTGATAGCATATGAAGGTGATAGGACCGACTGTTAAGCTCTGATACAGTGGGGAATTGGTCTGCCCCATCACAGTGTGAAGGAGGAGGGGAATGGCCTTTAAGGGTTTAATTTTCCCTTAATTTTAAATTATTAAATACCCCCCCACACACAAAAACAAAGACAAGAGTTAATAAAATGAGCTTATTTCAATTTAGAGCCCCAAGCTCCTGAGTATTCTGAGCACTTAGCAGGAACAAATCTTTGAATTAATTGACTGTAACGTTCATAACCATCTTAAATGCAGATAACAGCTGTTTGCCAAAGGTGCGCACTTCATAGCATTCTACTCCAGCTCCTGGCTCATATTTAATTTAAACTTAAACGTTCCTTTGTGAAAACCAACCCCCCCCCACACCCTCCATATTAATTTCATAACACCTAAGGGGCCTAATCCTGAGGTGCTCTCTATGCATTATGTTTTTTTACTCACTCAGAACCTCCCATTGACTTGCACAGGAATTTTGCCTTAGCAAAGACTGAGTGAAAACAGGAGTTTGGATTTGTCCTCAGGTCAGGTGGGTAGATGTTAATGTTCTAAATGGAGCTGAACAGTAATTTTGCAAACTTTTGTTCCCATTTTTCCCCCCAATTTCAACTCAAATATGTCCCCACATGGTCCATTTGAGCAGCTCTAGTTCTAAATTTTGGTTTGTGCTTTAGGCACCTAAATCCCATTGAAATCCAGTAGGCGCTGGGCACCTAACCATCCTTAGGTACCTTTTGAAAATCCCAGCCTTAATGTTGGGCCAAGCATATGGGACTATGCAGACGGGCTATGTTACAATGGTAGCACCCTAGTACCCTGATCTTGCAATATGATCGGCACGGGCAGCCCTCTGCACACATGAAGCCTCGTAACAAGAAGAGAATGAGACATAGGCATATGGGTCCAACACACAGATGAGACTGCAGGATCAGAGCCTACATGGACAAAGCCCAGTCTTCAGTGAGGACCCTGTATTCAGGAACTTTGCTTCCAAGAGCTTAAATCTCACATTATTTAAATCAATGGGAGTTTTGCCATTGACTTTATCAGAGTAAGAATTGGCCCCAAAAGCAAGTGGTATAAAGGAAGCGCTCCTTTACTTATCACAGATAGTTAGAATCTCCTCCTCTAGGGGTTGACATGGTCATGCATGCACTGCATCCGTGCATTACACAGCAGAGCAACAGCTGTTTAAGTCAGTGTGTGTGTTCCATCATTTATACTTAACTAACTGGCAGTTAGAGAATAAAGCAATCTTTTACAAATGAAAGAAATAAAGTAATAGGTTGTAGGACAGGCCAAAAGTCAGATATAATTGATTTTCCTATTATATTTAAAAGGGAACTGAAATATTTTACTTTTTCAAAATATAGGTGAGTCATTACAAAGCGCTGTATTACATCTCAGCTATAATGGAATCTGAGTTTTCATGTAATCTCAGTGAAGATAATTACCTCATTAAATTATCTCTGTCTCTGAACAAAAAGACTTGAGTTCAAGGTTGCTTTATGGTTCGCCAACAACAGTTGGTGACCTCCCTATCATCTAAAGCAGAGTAAAGAAAACATCTCGCTGCCTTGTTTTAAGTGTTAGTGTTGTCATCGGCTCTTTCAAAAGAACAAAGCCCTGAACTCAGGTCTTGCTAAGTAATAGAAAGCCTTTTAATTCACCTTCAAACTATATTTATTTGTAATTGTTGAATACTCACATGTATCTTTTTTTTATTTAGCATCTAAAGCGTGCTTTTGAATTTATTTTTAAAGCATTTCCGTTAACCTTTAGATGAACTTAAAATACTGTGCAAAACATATTCCAGAAAACTGAATATCAAGAGATGCAGCTGTGCTGCATATGTACTAACCAAAAGACATTTTATGAAACCGTGGCTTGCAAAGTAGAAAAAAATAGTCATGCTTAATGTCAGAGAAAATATATTAACAACAACGTCTAATTTCTATTGCACCCATCACCATGGTATCTGGGCACTCTTTTGCAGAATCTGAGCAGAGACAAGCTACCATGTTGTTGTTGTTAGAAGCAGTATTTGTTTTGCAGTGGCCCCAATCAAGAATCAGGGCGTCGGTGTGCTAAGCTCTATACAAAAAGACAGTCCCTGGCCTAGAGTGCTTGTATAGACACTACTGGGGTTATTCAAAGGTTGGACAGTCATCTATGTGAGATGGTATTTGGGATAGTGAAATGGACTAGATGAGCCATTAAAAATTACTTCCAACCCCAATCATTACTTAATGAAAACTAAGAAACTATCCAACTTATTTGGCATATTTCCATCTCTGAAAAAGTTCATGTGCAGCAAATTGTTTCCAACAGTAAAGGGTTACCAGAGAATACAGAGTCCTCCTAATATGCTCAGGTGTAACATAATATTTTCTGAGTTAAAGGATAATGTAGTCCATAGGAGTCTCACACTGTTTTGGATACATGTTCAGATAAAGAACCCTATCCAGCCAGCATCCACCTGAGAAGTTTTAGTGTGAACAATGTGAAAGTTCAGTCTAAATTCTGAACAACAGCTGGACTATTCTATCTGCTTAGGCAGGTCAAGTAGTTAAATTAGCCCCCTTTAACAATGCAATGATATCCACAGAATGCAGAATTGCAAGTTCTTTAATAGTAAAAGAGTCAACGGGAAAAGGAAGGTTTTTAAGGGAAGGAGGAAGCAAGGAGCTTCAGAAGGAAGGAAGAAGCAGCAGAATAACTGGAAGAATAATGGCCAAAATTAAGTTAGGTGTAGAGGACTGGGCAGAAGACCAGTATCAAAGGACAAGAGTGAGTGGATATGATCTGTACCTAGCATGTCTTATATGCTATTGAGCCTGCAACGCCCATCTACAATACCAGCTTTTTTTGTCCAGGAGTCAATTTTTCCAATAAGCACCTTCCTGCTTTCTCCCATGCCACCTCTTATGCATGAGAAGAGCGCCCCATAAAAATCTGAATCTGCAAAACCACTCCATTCGCTCCTTCAGATCCCTCCTTAAAACTCCCTCTGGTGTGATGCCTTTAAAATACTCATAACAGTAGCTAGGCAGCTGGTGTGCTGTGACCACTGCTTATTATGATCATCGTGACTGTCTCACTGTTACCTTGTGCTCCCCACACCTGATTGTTGTATCCACCTCCTGTCTCTTATATGTAGTCTACAAGCTCTTCAGGTCAGGGATCATCCTTTCATTTTGTGTCTGTACAGTGTCTAGCAGAATAGAGCGCCAGTACTTCACTGGAACTTCTAGACATGACTGCAAAGCAAACAAATACATTATTGATAATAATGGCATCAGGAAAGAATGATTGGGTGGAGATCAGGACAGAGGGAGAAGATGGAAATGTAGTAGTGGGATCTGAGGTCAGAAGGAAGGGCTGAGATTAATGGGTGGAGTTTAGGTCAATAAGCGATGGAGAAAGTGTGGTGGAATTTTAATGATTTTTAAAAATACTTGCATCCTTCAAGTTCTGTTGCTATTTAAAATGTGACCATAAAGAAAGTGAACCAGTGCCCACAATGTGGACATAAACAAACAAAACAATTTAATGCTCAGCTTATTTCACTCACTACAGAAGACAAAACACTCCCACAATGTGCTTTGCTAAAGCCATGGCTCAAGGCACATTAAAACTGTCATCTTCTTCTCTGCCTTGACCTGGAGCGTTCAATGTAATCTCCACCTTGTTATGAACAAAATCATAATTAAAAGAAGAAAAAGAGGGGAAAAAGTTGGTTTACAAGGCCACTTCCTGCATACAAATGAGTAATTAGAGTGACCTAAATATGGTGGCTTGCCTTTATCACTGCAATATGACTAAATTTAATGAGACAAAGAAACAGGTAAAGTACTACAGAGCCTTAATGTGAAGTATTGCCACCAAATCAAGGAGTTTTTAACAGTCAGATCAAAGCCAGCAGATCCCACGGTGAGATCAGGAGCTGTAAAGTCTAAAGTTTGGCTTTGTTGTTCTGCTGCCATGTGACATTAGCTCATTACAGCTGCCTCACAAAAAAGCGACAATAAAGGTTTTCATTATCTTCCCTTTCCCACCGTGGCAAAAAAAAAAAAAAAAAAAAAAAGAAAGAAGAAGAAGAACAAACAGCAACAACTGTCTTTTGAAATTAGCATGTTTTATTGTGAGGAAAACATGCAAAAATGAGATATTACAGATTGTGGAGTAGTGTGGCAAGAAGAAAGTCCATTGCATAGTTCAGGGGTTCTCACACTAGATATCTATCTAATAACATGGCCCTCCATCACTGTCAGTCATTAATGAATTGCCCCCATGTGGTACAGAAATACTATTATCCTCAAGTTACAGATGTGGAGCAGAGGCATAGGGAGATTAAGGGACTTGCTTACGGTCACACAGAGAGTCTCTGGAAAAGCTGGGCACTCAACCTGGGTCTCCTGATTTCCAGTGTAGTGCCTTAACACAGGACTATACCTCCTCTCATAGGAGCATCCTTTCACTTGGGGATATGGAGCTCTTGCTGGGTGGACCATGGAGAACTGGTAGGTCACGTGATGCTGACTTGTGCTTGTTTCCACCTAGGATCTTCTCTGTAAAACGTAGTCTGGATAGATGCCTGTAGGATCAGCTGGAAACAAGAAGAGGAGTCAGACTGTTACCTCCACTAGGAGCCACTGCAGAGTGAGCAGAGGAAGGGAAATACTTCCAAGGGCATGGAGGAGAAGGGAATCAGTGGCAGGGGAGAAGAGAGACAAAGACAATCAGTGAGAAGGGGAGATTAAGGCCATGAATCAGAAAAGCACTTAGTCCCTAAATCAGGAACGTATTTAATAAGCACATGCTAGCTTTAAGCACAGGAGGAGTCCCACTGAAGTCAGTGAGGCTACTCACATGTTTAAAGTTAGGTATTTAATTATCTTCCTGAATTAGGGCCTTCAGTGAGTGGTTAACTCCCACTGAAGCAATGATGCATCAAAGTAAGTGGTATAGGCACAGGCTTAAAGTTAAGCATGTACTTAAGTGCTTTGCAAAAAGAGGGACTAAATAAACAGCAAAAGGAACAAAACAGCTAAATACAGTAAATATTTTCCTAATATTTTAATTAGAAGTTGTTTGCTGATTCCTAGAAGAAGGACTAAAGACAGCGCAAGAATCCACCTTCTACATGTGCCAAGTGGGAATGAGGAAAAATTTGAAGAAAACAGACTGAAAGCTATGAAGAGTTTCTGGCTATATTGCCAGCCCTTCACCTTGCCTCTACACCAACCTGCAGCCAGCTTTGCTGAAAGAGAGAAAAAAAATGAACATCTATTTTGGACTCTTTTAAATTATTTCCATAAAAGTGAACAATTGCTCATTTTATATAGATTACAGTTCTGAACTTTAAACTGGGTCAACAGATTAAAAGATAAAACATTTCCATTTAAATCTTTACCTGAATTTACCAGACTCAATTTCTGGATTTATACAGCTAGGTTCTGTCATCAAAGGGGTAATATTAGAATCAAAGATATTAAAAACCATTCATCTACTGTGAGACAATATTAATATTAACATATAGCTTTTATAATTAATTTGCTGCCAGATGAAAGGCAAACACTAGGTCCTTTTAGTACCATTGATTAAAATGAGACTAAACCTTTGAAACCTAGATTTGCATGTACAACAAGTTGCACTGATTACAGCAGATGACTTGGAAATGGTTAGTTTTTGGAGTCACATTGCAAAATTCCAAAGAGAGGACTTGCTAACTTGTAGAAGAAGAATCTTATCTCTGCTAGGATTTGTCAAATGGAATTTTACCAATCTCAGTCATAGCCTAGCCTAGATTATTATTTTTTAGCAAGTCAAAGTTTCACAAAATCAATAGCATAACTATATATAACCGCACACACACACACACACACACACACACACAAAACCCAAGCAGAGCATCCTATAATCTGGGAAAGGAGAAGGGAAGAAAACTCCATTAAGTTCTCTATGGACCTCACCATGTGAACTTAATTTATCTGGGAGTATTTTGATAGTTGGATACTTGATACAATCACATGGAGCCTGATCATTAGTTGTCCACAGTCATTTGGAATTATTAGTTCTCAGACCCTCCCCAAATCAGACTCTAGAAGGGTGTTTCAAGTTGGATACCTAAAGTCAGGGGATACTTTTGAAATTTTTGGCCTTAAGTTTGGTTAAGAGTCACACTGTCCCTGAGTGGTAATTTTACCCTCATTTTACAGACAGGGATATTTAGAAATAAGTTAAAGTGAGGTTCACACTGCACTCACAAACATCTGAAATTGCTTTAACCTCTTGCTATAATGTACAATGTATAAGATGAAGATTTTTAAAGGTACATAGGGCAGTTAGCCAACCTGGGTGCCTAAGTCTCATCTCTGCCTTGGAAAATCCTCCATTTAAATACTGCTTCAGTTATAAGCAACCCTTCTCCAAATTGTCAGAGCATTTTGCCAATGAGTATAGGGCAAGAAACCCTGGTGACCTGGCCAATGTTTTCTTCTCTTAGCAAATGATTCTAATGCTCTGCGTGAGCTATCAGTGAGTGCAGAATGGGGCATTATGATTTGCTTACATAGGGTCTGATTAAAAGACTATGTCTTTCCATTGACTTCAGTGGACTTGGGATCAGGTCCACAGTCATTATATTGCCAATGTCTAACTCCTTTGCATTGGGAAGTTCACTAAAATAAGACAAAACAATACTCTGTATTTGCATATATTGAAGAAATAAGAGACTGGCTACTTAAGAGAATTCATTCTCTGTTCTTAAACTATATTCACTGGTTTGATCTTGTTTGGAAAACATCACAGTGGGGCTACTTTTTCCCCCCAGGCCTATCATTTGAGTCTTTCTATTTAGTTTGCTTCTGTGGTTTATTTTTCAGTTAGGTAACTATTCCCTTTGTCCCTGTTAGCCTGTTAATGCTTGAGGTCATTTGGAGAGAGACAAGGACATAAACAAGTCAGGGTAAATCAAGTGAAATTGTCATTCTCTGGCGAATCAAAGTGCAAAGTGGACAGAGAGGTGCCAATGGGTAGACGGGTTTGGCGGCTGAAAGGACAAACTGCAGAAACAAGAATGTTTGAAAAAAGAACGCTTTTGAAGTTAACTCCATAAAGTGTTTGACATAAAAAGGAGGAAGAGGCAATCAAGCAAACAAAATTAGATCTAGAGGCAACATAGTCAAAGGGAAGCTCAAAGCAGCAGAGTCTAAGCCCAGTACACAATGTCCAAAGAGGAGAGAGAAGATTAACACTTAATACCTGAAAAAATGCCGTGCAGCACCTAATGCTGATGATCCAACCAATTTGGAGACACCTGTGGGGTCAGCTGTTCAGTCCCATTGACCTCAGCTGGAGTGGCAGGTGCTCAGCACTTCTGAAAATCAGACCCTAGGGGCCAGATTAATTAAACAAAGCAATTAATGGATCACGCCCCAGCTACATCAAACATTTAATTTCCATCTGTGAACCACCGCAACAGCTGCACTCCTCTGGGACAATGCAAATCTCAAAGCCAGGATGAAGTATGTGAGAGCTGGAGAGAGAGCATTCTCTGTTAAGGGGATCTGGCTATGGGACAATCTTCCAGAGTAGAACATGCTCCAGAGTCTAACCGTCTTTAGAGAATGTTGTAAGGCCTTTCTTCATGAGAAAGCCTTCCCACCAGACATGACTCTCACAACTGGAGCACCATTTTTAACCCCAATTACCTCCCCCAACCAATACTCCTACTTCAAACAGGGTTTTGACCCTGAAGAGAGAGAAGTGCTAGAAACTCCATGAAATCTGTTTTGCTAGTGGTATTGATTTTACAAGGAAGGCTCTCAGATACTATGGTGATGGGCAGCAGCATCAAAACCTAAGGGAGATCTATAAAATAGATATTCAGAAGTCTTCAGTACACTAGGTGCTGTTCTCGTTTGAAAAACTGGCCATAAATTTTCACAATGAGAGCTGCTGAGCACTTGTGAGAATCTTGCCCTTATTTAGGTGCCTAAATATGAGTGTTGGTCTTTAGAAAATCTCTCCTTCATTGTGGGTGCTGAACACTTGGAAATGTAGCCCTGAGTTGTCTGGAGAATCTGGCCTAAGAACCTTCCATGTGGGAGGAAGAGATTTATAAGCAATAGTATTTACTTGCCAAAAAGGAAACCCAATTTTGGAAATTTGAGCCTTAGGGTACATAAAAAAACAAAACAAAACATAAATTCCTCAGAGGAAAGGCTTGATAATAATGGAAAGTATTTTTTTATTATAATTATTAGAATCCAAACTCTACACTTCAATTAGACCATTTATCAGGTCAACTAACACTGTAATTGCCCTTTACATTGTTTAAAAATCCATTGTAAATCATATCCTATATGCAGAAGTATAATTTAATATAATCCAGAACCAATGAGCTAAGCATTTAAAAAACTTCCCTGCCAATATTTCCCCACTCTAACAATTTTCTTCATACAACACACAGTCAACCTGTGGAACTCCTTGCCAGACGATGTTGTGAAGGCCACAACTATAACAGGGTTCAAAAAAGAACTAGATAAGTTCATGGAGGATAGGTCCATCAATGGCTATTAGCCAGGATGGGCAGGGATGGATCACTTGGTGATTACCTGTTCAGTTCATTCCCTCTGGGGCACCTGGCATTGGCCACTGTTGGAAGACAGGATACTGGGCTAGATGGACCTTTGGTCTGACCCAGTATGGCCGTTCTTATGTTCTTAATTCTCACCCATTTCCAGATCACTGGGGAAAACAATAAGCTTTGCAACATGACCAGATGGTCACCATCAGATTCAGGCTATTTCAGAACTAAAATTGGGGCAAGTTGCAAAGCCATGGAGAATGCCTAGCTATGAGCCAAGGAGTGGAAGGCTTATGTGTAGTGTTTAGGGCACTAGTCAAGAACATGGGAGACCTGGGTTTGGTTCCCTGCTCTGTGACAGGCTTCTTGCTTAACTTTGGGCAAGATACCTAAACTCTCTGTGCCTCAGTTCCCCATCTGTAAAATTGGGTAAATGACACTTCACAACTGCACAGGGTATTGGGAGGTTCTCACATGCTATGGTGATGGGAGCCATGCAAGTAAGTGCAGATAGGACCCTTCTTGCTTTGACAGCAGTCGACTTACATTTTACATCTTCCTGATCTTAGAAGGTGAAAGTATCTTGGCCCTTTTCCTGCTCTGGTTCTGATACACTGGCCCACTAGAGTTTAGAGAGTAAAAATTAATTGTTTAACTGGATTTAAGAAGAAACAGACAATGAAAAATATATCCTATGTATATGTGGTTTGGTAACACAATCTCACCCTATAATTTTCTTTTCATGACACCTTTATTTTGGGCTTAAACTACGTGAGCCCACTGTCTCTTTCACACACAGTGGTTTGAAGCAACATTATCCTGATTGTGGCCATGTGCTCTGTATGCAGTCCCATTCAGTGACTGCTGATTTAGTCCATGCTCTCCAGGCAGCTAAGGCTCCCGGCATAACATTAAGAATTTATGAACAAATTTTGGATTTGTATTTTTAATATGGGAGGGGAGGGAAATCTCCTGTTCTTCAGTGATTTTCTGATCTCCTGTGCTAGAGCCTATCCAGGGCTTAGGACAGAAAGGAATGAGGCCTACAGCCTTGCTGCTGTCGGGGAAGTGTTAAAGGTTGGCCCATTTGCAAAGCCTCAGTGGGGACGCATAATTTATTCTGTGGGAAATGAGCTGAGCTGCCAGAATGAGACACAGAAAACAGTCAATTAAGCCCTGAATATGAGATTTTAAACATGAGTAACCAAATTCTCATTGAGAACAAGACAGATATCTCCACTGGACTGTGTGATGAGGGAGAGATGGGAAAAAGGGATGTAGGGTTCTTCCTCTTTGGGATAAATAATAAGAGAGGTTCGGAGAATTTGTTCAGAAAGCTGATTGTATGGCTTAGTAAATGACACAATCCATAATGAGTAACACAGCAGGGCTGATGTTACAAACACTTACTGGTGGGTGTAGGATTTAATGTTGTGGGCAATCCAATTGAAACCAACAGTGGAGCTGAGTGGGAAAGGAGTTTGCTGTCTCACAAAAAATTTCGAGATTTCAGAGATTTTCGCCTGTTTTTGCAATAGGATGATATCAAGACCTATCACATTTTTTTGTGAAAAACCAGCGAGAGACTGTGATGGGTGCGCACCCGCACACCAGCGCTGATTGCGTTAATGAGGGCCTGAGAGGCCAGTTAAGTCACTGGTCGCCTGAAAGAAGGAAAGCCAGGGGATTGAGAGTGAAGCCCAGCACTATAAGGGAAAGAAGCTGAGACCAGAAAGGGGCTGCAGCAGAATGAGTTTACAGTCACTCCCTCGGAGGTAGGGTGACCAGACAGCAAATGTGAAAAATCAGGATGGGAGTGGGGGGTAATAGGAGCCAATATAAGAAAAAGACCCAAAAATTGGGACTGTCCTTATAAAATCAGGACATCTGGTCACCCTACTCGGAGGAGGGGGATTGCTAGGGATAAGGAGGAAGTGTGGGGGTTGAGTAAGCCCTGGAATCCTGCTCTGGAGAAAGGAAACTTGCAAGGAGCTAGGAGGGATGAAGTAGCAACTGGGAGTAGAATAAGTTCCGGTGGCAAACCCAGAAAAAGGCAAGATAGACAGGCTGGGTAGGAAGGAGCACAGGGAAACAGCAACAGGGAGTGGGATTCCCCTGTCAGTCACTGGTATAGTGTTGTTACAGAGCCTGAGCCGAGGCCGAATATCAGCTGTAGATGGCATTTGGTAGTGATCCTGTTGGGCTTCATAACCCCAGAAATGGTGGAGTAAATGCTGACCTAGTTGAAGGGCCACGTTACCAGATGAGAAACTATTGCAGAGCAACTATCCCAGCTGAAGGTCCCAGGTTCCAGCCCTGCCCATGACATACACGGGGGTTATGTTGCAAAAGTGGAGCCAAAACAATGTACTTGAACTTCAGCAGGCCTCTGACAAACAGGGCAAGCTTCCTCTTATAGAGGAAGTATAAATGCGTGCTGTGTCCTGCACGTGTGGGTGATTCACTAATGGATAACAGTCTGACTGCTGTTGGATAATGAAGTTACTCCCTTAGCTCAAGTGGCAGAGGTGTCTGCTAGGCTCATACCCTGCTGATGACACATGTTGGGGCAGGGGTGGGAGAAGGTCATAATATTTGTACTCTTTCAGGTGTGGTGGAGTAGCCTAAACAACTTGACATTCTAGCTTTATTGAAAGGTCTGCCCTCTGTTTATCAAAGATACTTATATGGCCCCCAGTACTGGAGTATCTGAGCACCTCACAGTCTTTAATGTATCTTCTCAACATACCAGAATAGGAAGCATTACTATCCCCATTTTATAGATGAGACTGAAGCACAAAAAGATTAAGTGACTTGCCCAAGATCAGACAAGAAAGCTGCAGCAGAGCAAGAAATTGAACCTGAGTCTCTCTTAACACACAGGCTAGTGACCTAACCACTGAACCATCCTTCCTCTTATCATTGAATCTGAAAGAGAAAAATTGTCCGCATAAGCGGTGTCAGCAGCAAATCCTCAGAATATTTGCCACAAAGGGTATTTCTCTTGGTATCGTGAAAACTGTACTTTCTGGCAAACATTAATCAGTTTTCCTTGTATATCTATTTTAGACGAGAGTTGGATATGTATCCTACTTGCTCAGTTTTTTCCATGGTGTGTCCTGAAGGGATCTCGGCTTCAATATGCTATTTAGTTCAGCCTTAGCCTTCCATGTACTTAAAGTGTAGAGTGTGGGAACTGGTGTTTGCAGCTCAGCCATGAACTGACTCTGTGTGACTTTGTGCAGACCTTTTAACCTCTCTGTGAAATGGCTATAATAATACTTCCCGGATTCCCCGGGGTGGTTTGAGGCTTAATTAATTAATGCCTGAAAAGCACTTGAAGATCTCAAATGAGAGGTATATAGCCGAGCACAATGCACTAGTGATATATCATTATAAATGAAATATTGAAAACAACCTATGAGCAGTGATTGAAGTTCACTTGCATCTTGAGTATCCAAGCCATGTTACGTGGGGATGGGCTTTATCCCTACAGCTGTATGTGGTTATTTTGATGGGATGTCTATGGTTTAGATATTTATTAGCTATCTCATCTCTCTACCCTTCCAGCAATAATTGAAAACCTTAATATTGGACACAAAACATAATTCGATATCATCCCCAAACCAACTCTCAGAGGAATCTTCCTTCCAGCACTGAATTTTCATAACGATTATAAATTAGTGAAGTTATTTACATCTTTCACTCTGACTTCATTTAATGATAGTCAAATAAAGAGTCCTCAAACTATTTTCTCTAATGTTTGATTTTCTTGGTATAATTATGCCCCGAAGGGTGGGTTCTTTATACTCTGTCTACAGCCCTTGATGGATGCAGAAAGGACAGAGGAGGAATAAACCTACAACACTTTATCCTGGGGTTTTATTTTCCAAAGGAAATCAAACCACTCAAATAACCTCCTGCTGCACTATTCCCTGCTCCAGTGGACCTGCTATTTTGTCATACAGCAGGCTAAAAGCTTGACACTGCAAAGAGGGCGGGCAAACTTTCCAGCTTTTGATGGCTACTCTCCAGTCCCTCAAGGTCAGAAATAAAAATGACACAGAGATTTCCTTATCCATCCTTATGCCTAAATTTCTCAGCAGCAAAAATATTTGCAGCCATGTCAGCATGACATTTTGACCTCTGCTTAATTTTATGATCCATGTGTTTTAAAAGAAGCTATGAAAATCTGCATTAGATGTGTCATTAGTAAACTGAAATAAAAACCAATACACTATAAAATTAATTAGCAAATCATTATTATAATACTTGAGACTAATTGAGTTCTGGGCTTCTGTAAAGGGGCAAATTTCACCCTAAATGGTAACATTTCTTTTTCTTCATTGACAATCCCATCCCCAGTTTCCCATGAGTTAGGGGAGTTAGCCCCAGTAATTACTTCATGTTAAATTGTCCCTTCATGTTCAACTGGAGATGTTATTCTTCCCTTCCCTTCCCCAAGATCTTTGTATAGTATCTACAACGAATAACAATTGATACATTCCACACTATTGGTGGCTGTTTTTGAGTGGCGGATCATTTGTTTATACACAGCCTGTTTGTGCACTGCATTTCTACCCTGTTCAAAGCGAGGGCAAAGATACTAACGAAACATAATTCTCCATTAGTTTGGGCCCTGATTCAGGTAAGTGCCTAAGCTCATACTCAACTTTATCTGAAGTGCTATGCTGAATAGGGATGCCTTACACAGGTGAAAGTATCTGACTCCCACTTGGCAACCTACATAAAGGTTAGTCTACACTACTGTGCTAAATGGGCACAGCTGCATCAATGCAGCTCTGCTTCTGAGGCGCGGCTGGTGAAGCCGCTTTCTGCCAATGGGACAGTGTCTCCTCCTGACATAGTGTGATGTGGACACAGCTTTAAATCGATGTAATGTGCATCGCTCAGGGGGGTGGCTTTTTCACACCCTTGACCAACGTAAGTTACATCGACTTAAGCGGTAGTGTAGACAAGCCCTAAGTGATTACATAAATAGTGTGGAAGTGGAGAACCACACCTAGAAACTTTAAAGTGCTCTGAGATCCACTGGGATGAAGAACACTATATAATGTAAGACATTATTATTTACTATTTAAATATATTTCTAAGACACTTCATATATCCTTTATGCCTCTTGCCACAGCTAGAATTTAAGAGACATATTTCCAGTTGTCTGTTCAGTTTCTTTTATTGCACCAAGGGGCTTCATTACGATTAAGTGGAAAATAATTATCACCAATATTTTAAAAAAAATTTCATTACACTTTTTCTTTTCCTCAGATAAGTGATTTACAGACCAATAATTAAATGTCAGGGAATGAATCAAAGAGGAGATACCGACATTTGATAGTATTTTGTAAACAGACTCAATGAGTCCAGAGAGAGGTGGAAACTATTAATGTGTCCATAAAAAAATCTCCATAAAGCCCCTGGAAAGAGAATTGGATGTAAGTACAGGAGCCTGATCAACGAGGATTGTAATATATTGAGGAGTGCTTTTTTTGTTTGTTTTGTTTTGTTTTTAAAGGAGCACCTTTGATTCTGGCTAACTGAGATTTGAAACACCAAGAGACTGTTTCCCACCAGCCATGGTTGTTTCTAAAATCAGGGTGATTAGCACCCTTTTTTTTTAATCCCTACTTAATCCTCACTGATATTTCCTCCTCACACATGTTATGAATTGAGCAAGAAAGGGGTTTGGAGATTTCTGCTTGGTAGTGAGCAATATGGTGAATATCCATACCTGGAACAGATATTGCCTCAATCACTATGGGAAATAAACTGAAAGCACCTGAGGTGGGGGTGTTACAGTATTTTATAAAGTATATTGGCAATATGGAGATTTGGGCTGTTGAATGTGTCTTTTGAAGGGGCTCAGATACCGTGGTGATGGGCACAGTATACAAATCTGAATAGTATAGAATACTCTTTCCCTACCTTCCCTTTTAATATGGTTTAGTAATTAGCTCACTGGACTGAAATTTGGCAGGGGGTGGTCTAGGTTCTTTTCCCATCTCTGCTACTGGGTGAGCTTGGGCAGTTACTTTGCCTCTGTGTGTGTCTTAGTTTCCTCATCTGCAAAATGGGGATAAAGATACCTCTTCCTTTGTAAAATGCTTTGAGATCTATTAAGGAAGAGTGCAGTATGAGCTCTAGCTAGGTATTATTTTCCTTCTATCTCTATCTTCTCTCTTAATCAGGGGTAATGTTACCAGCTCCTTTTGTATCTTCAGTGGGGTTTGAGCCCATTGAGCTTTAGTGCTAAAAGCATAAACTGCTTCAGCCGAAGCACTAAAGGACTTGATTCAATAAATCACTTGAGCATGCGCTTATGTTCGTTTCTATTTAGGACAGTGTTAAGCACAAGTGCTACCCTAAATAGGGATGCTTTCCTGAAACTGGAAGCAGAGGTAGACTAATCCTTTATATGAGCCAGCTACTAGAAAGTAGGGTGACCAGACAGCAAGTGTCAAAAATTGGGATGGGAGTAGGGATTAATAGGAGCCTATATAAAAAAAAGCCCCAAATATCGGGACTGTCCCTATAAAACCGGGACATCTCGTCACACTTCTAGAGAGGGAGGAAGATCCAGGCTGTTGTGATGTGGGGTACAGTGACGTAGATCTTTATGGTTCATGCTATTAAAGAACATATGTGCCTTACGTCTGACTCTGTAACCCATCATAGTCACATCTGTACATATTACTGGACCCAGCTGGCATTTCTCATACAGATACATCTCCCATTTAGTTACATAGCTGCTAACATGGGTCACCCAAGCATAGCGTAGAGGAGGAGTCTTTCAAGCACATACATCTTCACGTGTGAAACTTACTGAACATAAGTAAGGTGCACATTTTTAACAGTGAGGGTAATTAACCACAGGAACAACTTACCTAGGTATGTGATGGATTCTCTATCATCTGAAGTCTTTAAATCAAGACTAGATGTCTCTCAAAAAGTTATGCTCTAGCTCAAATAGAAGGTATGGGCTGATGCAGAAATTATAGAATGAGGTTCTCTAGCCTGAATCATGCAGAAGGTCAGACTAGATCAACATGGTCTCTTCTGGCCTTAAAATCTATGCATCTACTAATACCATGTGTGAAATGAAAGTCCTATATAAAGAAATCCCATATCCTACTGTCCCAATCTATATGAGTATATCTGGCCAGGATGCTTAGTAAAGATTTCTTTCTCTCTTAAATTGTATTTAGTGGCTTAACTATTTCAAAGCTTGGTTTTATATATCTATATCTCTATATATAGATATATATATTTCAGTAGGGGACCATTCTTAGCTGTTGTATGGTCACTGGCTCTTTCAGTTTCAAATGATGTCAGAAACCTGACAGCCAGAACCTGTGAGGCATGATTTAGTGTGTCAGATGCTTAAAGATGATGTCCAAGATGTTACATAAGAGTGGAGTCTAACACTAAACTGTATCATTTTCATAGAGTGGGCAATGTAGGTTTATGCACTGAAATGGGAAAAAAGGAGAGGCGCTTAATGGAAGAAATTAATATTATATTGGGGCTTCATTGTGCTGGGTGTTGTACAAACGCATAGTGAGAGACACTCCCTACCCTAAGACTTCATAATCTATTCTAAACAGATGAGAGAGACAAAAGTGGGAGGGGAAATAGAGTCACAGAGACTTGCCTGAAGTTTCACAGGTAGGCAATGATGGAAATACGACTAGAACTCAGGAGTCCTGACTCCTCATCACATCCATAGGGGAAATTAATTGCATTATACGGTAAGACATATTATTATAGGGTAATAAAGACAAGAGAGTGAATAAGAGAAAAAGCAAGGAACAATTACTGTAATGAAGTTGTCAAACGATCAAAATGTGAAAAAAATAAGAAAATTAAATAAAAATAGCATTCACATTTAAAAAAAAATTAGAAAAAATCAGATCCTCTCTGCCAAAAATACAAAATAAATGATCCAATAGAAAAAAAGTGTGGAAAGCAATAAATTAAGAAAGCTATAAAGACGGAACAATAAATACTGAACATTAAAAATAACAAAGGCATGGAAAATAGCACAGGAAGAACCAAAAGGGTTTAGTGAAATAAAAGAGTAAACTTTTAAGTTAGCTCATGGAAGAAACAAGAAGAATAAGAGAAATAGGGCAAAAAAAGAGAAGGGAGAGAGAAAAATGAATACAGTCAAAGGAAGACATAAGAAAAAAAAAGTGAGGAAGTGTGAAAGAGAAGAGGGATGAGAAGTATGAGAAGAATAACAGATGCATGCTGGGTGTATTTGTTACATAAATAAAATGATCAGTGGGCCAGATCCTCAGCTGCAGCAGAACAATATTTGATGTACGTGAAAGATGAGTAGTAAAGTTTTTTCTCAGTTTCCTGACCCCTCGTCTCCCTGAACTCAGGATTATTTCCACCCTCACACAACTTGGAACAGCCTCAAGAGTGCTCTAAATTGTGCCATCTTGCAATGGCCCCGTAGGGATCATTATGTCCATGGGGATCACTAGACCCAATGTGCTCCAGCCATGGTCTCATCATGTCCTCTTAGCTTGGAATGGAGGGGTGGTGTAGAACTGTACAATAGCCAAGAATTATTCCACACTGGGGAAATACTTAGCTGCCCACTTCAAGCAGTTTTAAGTCTCATTTACACTGCTGTAGCAGCTCAAAGAGGGCCTGATCCGAAGCTCATTGAAATCAGTGAAACGACTCCCATTGATTTCAACAGAATTTGGATCAGGTCAATGGTGGTGACAAAGATCTGGCTTGGTATTTCTTACTGAATTGGACTGATTCTGACAAACCTTTTGTCATTTCCCAACAAAACTGTCCTATGAGTTTGGGGCAGGGTTCTATTTGAGTATGTAGGCAGTGGTTCACGTCAGTTGGTAATTTATCCAAAAAGGCTCCCCAAGCCCCTGATGTTTGTTTTATTACTGATTATTATGATTGTTATTTATTTTATTCATTAGGTGCTGAAGAAGACACAAAATGTAGACCATGGCAGTACTGAAGAGTTTAGAATCTAAACCACATACATAGTTCCATAATGTCATATTGTCCTGACAGATGTTCTGCTCTCTTAAGAGCTCCAGTCTATGCTGTAAGACATAGGAAAATAGGAATGTAAGGATTTGATTAATTATATGGCATAATCTAATTACCCTAATTATTGTGTTACAGTAAATTAGTATAGCAAGTAGATATTGTAATGAAGCCATCCTTTTTAAAAAAAAAAAAATCTACACTCACACATTTTGCAATGCAATGAGCAACCAATGGAGCAAACATAGGATATGAAGGAGGACACTGTCTTGTATGAATGAAACAAAAGACACTAAACCTGTATTGAGCGCAATAGCTGTCGTTGCAAGTAGTTTCATAATTTCTATAGTAGTTAAAGGAGGATGGGGTCAGAAGGAGTCAGTTCTATACCAATGGGACTTAAGCACATACTTAAAGTTAAGCTACAGTTGAATTTGGTCCAAAGGCTGCAATTTCAAATTGGTTACTAACGTGAATGGGCGAGTAGGTGCAGGTATAATGGAGGCGATTACACAGCTTTGGGGTATTGAAACAGGCAGCAGCTTTCTGCGTGTCCTGGGCATTATTTTGAATCTATCAAGGAATCGCAGTGAGGTGCTTGCACTCTTACCCATCTCTGATCAGAAAAGAGCGGAACATGGCACCAGGTCCCGACAGATGTATAAATCAAATGTGCTTTTGATATGGATTACTTTGCTTTGTCACCGCTATTTCCCCAGGATGAAATATGTTGCTGTGATAAAAAATTACATGGCAAAAGCTCCTTACTTGAGGGATTAAAAGTTAAATCTGTTTTTGTTCTAATTTCCTTCTGTTCTATTTTGAAAGAGCAAGGAGGCCAAGCCAATTTTTATTTCACTCAAACTCAGGGCAGCTCGGTTTTGATATTAAAGGAGAGGAATTCATGGTTATCTAACACCATCTTGAGCCCAACCACCAAGAAGTGGGTCAGAGGTTGCCCAGGTGGGATTTGTATTTTCCTACCATACACAGTGTGAAAATGCCAACTGTTGCCCCTCCCCCACCTCTAATTGACTCGCCAACTGCAGAAAAGTTCATTTACTGTAATCAATATCACTTTACTTCATGCCTCGATCAAAAACTACTTTCCACAGTCGATAGCAATTAGACAGACAGACCGAGATAGAGGTATTGATGGAGATGGAGCCAAAGATTTATACCTGGTTACTTTCCTCTCCAAATACATAGCAGAGACAACTGCTAATTGCAGGATATTGGATTAGCAAGCGTTCATTGAGAAACTAGCTAGCAAGGAAATAGCACAACTCCATTCATGTTGGACAGTGACTCAGATTCATGGCCCAGTTCTGCTCTCAGTGCATATGGTACAGTCAAACCCCGCAATAAGGCGCCTCGCCATAACGCGAAATCGCATATAATGCTATCACAATTTGGCCCCCCTTTAAGACACACAGTAATACAGTACTGTATGTACTGTACCAGTGGTCCCCAACTCTATGATGGCTGCCGGGACTTTGATGTGCCCCCGCCTAGTGCCAGGCAGGGGAAAGAAGCTGCGGCCCCGCACCTGCCCGGGACAGAGAGCACCGGCGCCCGCAGCCCTGGAGCTCTCTGTCCCCGGCAGGCACGGGGCCGCGGCTCCTCTCCAAGCCGGAGAGAAGCCGTGGCCCCGCACCTGCCCGGGACAGAGAACAACAGGGCTGCCAGCGCCGGTGCTCGCTGTCCCCGGCAGGCGCGGGGCCGCAGCTTCTCTCCCCTGCTGGGCACTGGGCACTAGGGGAACTAGGTGGCGCACATCAATGCACTGCCTTGGGGACCACTGACGGGCTTGCAACCCCGCTATACCGCGACCCCGCATTTAGCGCGATGTAATTTTTTGGACCCCAAGCATCGCGGTATAGTGGGGTTTCACTGTATAAATCCAAAGTAAATTCATTGACAGCAGTGGAGTTACTCTAGATTTACACAAATGTAAATTAGAGCAGATCTTGGCACATGGAACCAGATCAATTTACACCAGCTGAGAATCCTGCTCTGTATGTAAAGAAGAGAAGAAAAAATTTGTGAGCTCAATTCTCAGATTTTTAACAGTGAAGGTAATTATCCATTGGAACAAGTTAGTTAGGGATGTAGTAGATCCTCTATCACTTGCAAGACTGGCTGTATCTCTAAAATATAGCTCAAGCAGAAGTTATGGGGTTGATGCAGGAATTGCTGGATGAAATTCTCTGGCCTATGTGAGGTCAGATTAGATGATTGTAATGGGGCCTTCTGGCTTTAAAATGTATGAATCTGTGAACTGCATCCAATACCCACTGTGCAGAGCTGCAGGGGGAAGGCTTGTGTAGCTCCCTGATCCTGGGGATCAGGAACCAGTTTGGTCCTCAACATAATTTAGAGCAGTACACAAAGACCAGAGTGCCCTGAGGACTGAGCTGTGTCTCTTTTATACTGTGTAATAGTGCAACCAGTTTTGGGCAGGGATTTCTTTTCCATTTGGAACTTGTCAGAGCCGATGCAAGGAGGTTTCGCGCCCTAGGCGAAACTTCCACCTTGCGCCCTCCCTCCTCCCCGAGCCTTGTGGCAGCTCCCCGCCTCCCCCCCCCCCCAGGTGCCCCCCCCCCGCGGCAGCTCCCCACCCCCCTCCACCCTGAAGCGCCCCCCCCGCGGCAGCTCCCCACCCCCCCGGCCAGGGGAGCCGTGCGGCAGCTCCCCACCCCAGCTCACCTCTGCTCCGCCTCCTCCCTGAGCACGCCATCGCTGCTCCACTTCTCCCGCCTCCCAAGCTTGCGGCGCCAATCAGCTGTTTGGCACCTCAAGCCTGGGAGGGAGAGAAGCAGAGTGGGGTGGCATGCTCAGGGGAGGAGGTGGAGCAGAGGTGAGCTGGGGCAGGGAGTTCCCCCGCGTGCCCCCCCTTACTTGCTGCAGGCGGCCCTCCCCGCGCCCCCTTGCCCCAGCTCCCTCCGCCTAAATGCCGACGACGACTGGGGTGGCCAAAGATCCAGCCGCTGCAGTTGCCACCGAAGAAAATGCCGCCCCCCAAATACTAGCGCCCTAGGCAACCGCCTAGGTCACCTAAGGGGTTGCACCGGCCCTGGAACCTGTCTTGGGCAAAGTGCAGTTGGCCCTCAAATGAAACTATTAAGAATAGTAATTAAAAAGGATTATCTAATAAGTATAAAAATTAATAATGATGATCAACTTGCTGGGGTGCCAGTTCTCAGGGTGGCTGCTTTACACAGGGCCAGTTTTAGGATGGGTAAGAAGGGTGATAGCCCTGAGCACTAATTTCCAGGGTGGGCAGGTCATTGTTGTGCCACTTGGCATTTTTTGTTTGTTTGTTTCTTTTCTTCACTGATTAGACAGCCGCTTCTTTTTCTTTTCTTTTTTCTCTCGGATGCTTCAGTTCCATAGGAGCTCTGATTCCTGTAGTCTCTGAGAAAAGCTGCTTTCAGGCAACAGTAGCATGTGTTTTCATGCTCAGATGCATTCACATATGGACACACACCAGTGTGATTAGATTTGCAGGTACTCTGTGTGACGGGTTAGATCACAGAACCCCCCCTTGGGAGCTGCCACCTGATGTGCCAAGACTACTTCTATCCCTGCCTTCCCTGCCAGCTCGGGGTCCCAGCACCCTGTCTTGCTGAGCCAGACACTCCCGTCTGCTCCAACAAAGACCCAGTGTCTGAATTACTTGCCCCAAAGCTGCAGGTTTACCTGAAAGCAGCTAACAGCAGAAGTGTTCCTGTATAAAGCTTATACAGGGTAAACTCATAAATTGTTCACCCTCTATAACACTGATAGAGAGATATGCACAGTTGTTTGCTCCCCCAGGTATTAATACATACGCTGAGTTAATTAATAAATAAAAAGTAATTTTATTAAATACAGAAAGTGGGATTTCAGTGGTTCCAAGTAGTAACAGACAGAACAAAGTAAGTCACCAAGCAAAAAAAATAAAACGTGCAAGACTATGTCTAATCAAACTGAATACAGATAATCTCACCCTCAGAGATGCTTCAGTAATTTTTTTCCTCAGACTGGACACCTTCCAGGCCTGGGCAAAATTCTTTCCCCTGGTACAGCTCTTGTTCCAGCTCAGGTGGTTGCTAGGGGATTCCTCATGATGGCTCCTCTTCTCCCTTTGTTCTGTTCCACCCCTTTATATATTTTGCATAAGGCGGGAATCCTTTGTCCCTCTCTGGGTTTCCATCCCCTCTTTCTCAATGGAAAGATGCCAGGTTAAAGATGGATTCCAGTTCAGGTGACATGATCACATGTCACTGCAAGACTTCATTGCCCACTTGCCAGCACACACATATACAGGAAGACTGACAGGTAAAACAGAGCCATCTGCAGACAATTGTCTTGGTTAATGGGAGTCATCAAGATTCCAAACCACCATTAATGGCCCCCACTTTGCATAATTACAATAGACCCTCAGAGTTATATTTCATATTTCTAGTTTCAGATACAAGAGTGGTACATTTATACAAATAGAATGATCACACTCAGTAGATTATAAGCTTTGTAATCATACCTTACAAGAGACCTTTTGCATGAAGCATATTCCAGTTACATTATATCAGGGGTAGGCAACCTATGGCACGTGTGCCAAAGGTGGCACACGAGCTGATTTTCAGTGGCACTCACACTGCCTGGGTCCTGGCCACCGGTCCAGGGGGCTCTGCATTTTAATTTAATTTTAAATGAAGCTTCTTAAACATTTTAAAAACCTTATTTACTTTACATACAACAAAAGTTTAGTTATATATTATAGACTTATAGAAAGAGACCTTCAAAAAACGTTAAAATGTATGACTGGCACGCGAAACCTTAAATTAGAGTGAATAAATGAAGACTCGGCACACCACTTCTGAAAGGTTGCCGACCCCTGCATTATATTAACTCATTAGCATACTTTTATAAAACCATATAGACTGCAACGTCACACTCTGCTCCATTACATACTTGTCCCTCAGCAGATGATCCACTCCAGTGGTGTATGGTTCATGCTGATCTAAATTCTGTGCCATTATATGGTCCAGAGATAAATGGTTAGTAGGGAACAAGGCTAGTAACATGCATAATTTGGAGGAATAGATCTTAAAGATGAGGGAAGCAGGAGAGAAAGGTACAAAGGAAGGCTGTGTGAATGATGGGAGGAAAAATGTATGTGTTGTGCATTTTATCTGACAAATGTCACAATGTTTTCCCAAAATGATTTACTTGTCGAATTTCTCCCCTTTGCAAAGGGGCTAGGACCAGGCATGTTGAAAGCTGAATGTAAAGAGCTGCACGCTGAAAGCCACTGCAATGCATAATACAATTTTTATGATTCCTACAAAACGTATGAACAATGCTATGTATTCTTAATCACAATCTAATGGCACGTTATCTAATGATATTATATAGACAGATCTTTTGTAGCACACTTGTAACATGCACCACTTAAGTCCCCCCCTCCTGATTTCAATGGAAATTAGGAATCTAAGTACCTTTGTGGATCTGGTCACAAGAGCTTAAATTGTGCATAGGCCTTGTACTGACCTTTCTGCCTAGTGGTGAATGTTACCCTTTTATACACTCACAAATTTCTGAGGGAGACATCATTCAGCACTATTATGAAAATATGACAGGCCAGAGTAATACATAACACTGAACTGATGAAGCCATTCAAAGTTACTGCGAGAGTAAGATAATGATGTCTTATGTCACTCAGGATTTATTTTACCGGTAGTGGATTGGGTAATGAGAGAGACTGCAGAACAATCAAGGGACATACAATGGACTTTTACAAACAAGATAGAGGATCTTGACTTTGCTGATGACATCAACTTGCTATCCCAGACCTATAGGGACATGCAAGTGAAAACAAATATCTCCAGGCTAATGCACAATTAGTAGGGTTGAGAATCAGTACTCAGAAAACGAAAACCATGAGACTCAACACCCAACAAGAAACACCGATAATACTTTCTGGGCCTGACATTGAAGAGGTCTGATATTTCACATATCTTGCCAGCATTGTATGTACAACAGGTGGAACAGGCAAAGACATTAAAGACAGAATAGTGAAAGTCAGATATGCCTTTGCAACTCTAAAGTCAATGTAAAGAAACTGAAATCTTGCCCTCCAAATGACACTTCGAATATTTAACACCACTGTTACATTGGTCTTCCTATATAGTGCAGAAACATGCAGACTTAAGACCTTATTTGCTAAACTCCAAGTTTTCATAAACATCTGCCTTAGACAAATCCTCAATATCAGATTACTACAAAAAAAACACAAGCGAAGAACTCTGTAGGAGGACAAAACAGAAACTGATAGGACAGGAAATTACAGAACAAAAATGGAGATGGCTAGGACATACGTGGAGGAAAGACCTGAGTAACATAACAAGACAATTGTTGGACTGGAACCCCCAGGGCAAGAGGCAACAAGGTAGACCAAGGATAACATGGAAATGCACAATAGACGGAGAATTGAAAGCTATCGGATTGACATGGGAAGAAGCTGAGAATGCAGTAGGTGCCCAGCAAATATGGAAGGCAGTAGTGAGGACCCTATGTTCCACATGGAATAGAGAGACATAAGAGAGAGGAGAGAGATTATATACTCTATAAACTGGATGAATAACAGTGTGGTCTAGTGGCTAGTGCATCTGATTAGAACTAAAGCAGCTGGGTTCCATTCCCAGCTCTACCACTTGTCTGCTGGATGACCTTGGGAAAGTCACTTCACCTCCCTGCATCTCAATTCTCCATCTGTAAAACAGGGAGAAAGATACTGATCTCCTTTTGTAAAGTGCTTTGAGATCTCCGGATGAATAGCACTATCTAAGAGATAGCTATTATATTGTTACGATTATAACAAGGGTAAAAACAATTTATTCAAAAACTATCACAAACTTCATGGAATACAGTTTTCAACAAATATCGTTTAACCTGTCATAGTGCAGAAAGGGAAAGAAGCAGGAAAGTCCACCTCAGTCTCCACTCCAGGTGCAAATCACAATTTTTTGACTGGATCTTCTCTATATACACACAAAAACCTACCAAAACATAACACTAAAATGCACTCACAAGTTTTCCCCTGGGAGAGGATGAGAGAGAATAAATCACACATGACAGATGTTAGTGATGTCGCTTAATGCACTTCTGGAGGGCACTCAGATACGGTGATTGAAGGCTGTATAAGAACCTTTATAGAGTAGAACAGAATAGAATAGGCAAACTATGATCAAGGAAATTAATATTTCAAGAGTTTGTGATATTGGCATCCTGACCAACTTCAACATCCTCTCATGGTTCAGAATGACACAAGAAATTCTTCACAGCAGCCTTCCTTCCTTCCGTTAGACATGTACTGCATGTAAATCTCTTTGTATACCACACACTCTGTTCTTTTAGCAGTAGAGGTTTTTGATATTTGTTTACTCCAGCGCAGATTGAAATCAGAGAACTCTACAGCATCTACATGACCAAGAAGTCAAGTATCAGAGGGGTAGCCGTGTTAGTCTGAATCTGTAAAAAGCAACAGAGGGTCCTGTGGCACCTTTAAGACTAACAGAAGTATTGGAAGCATAAGCTTTCGTAGGTAAGAACCTCACTTCTTCCGATGCATCTGAAGGTTCTTACCCACGAAAGCTTATGCTCCCAATACTTCTGTTAGTCTTAAAGGTGCCACAGGACCCTCTGTTGCTTATGACCAAGAAGTGTCAGTCAGCTTTCTTAGCACAAATATGATCTTACCTTAAGTGTATGCTATGTAACTACTCTTTTCCTTTCAATACCATGTGGATGTTTGACCAAGACTCATTTCATAGTAAGCCAGCAGGTTGAAATATTTGTCTCTTGCCAGCACATGTGGCATTACAGCACAGTATAGTACAAAGAGATTTGCACCACTGGTTAGACTCTGTTGTAAGCTAAAGGAAAGTATACAGCAGCATTATTTTAAAAGCACTTATTTCCCTGGTCATCTGTCGAGCTGGGTCAATGCTGCAAGGAAATATTCAGTTGATTAAAAGCCACAAACACACTGATGAAATTTTCAGCTTCTTTTATTGGTTTTCCAGTCACCTTTGTAAGATAGTGCTTTTCTTTCTGTCTCCTGAAAGTGTGAACCTCACGAATGCCAGTGCAAATATGTTTACATGTGAAGACTCCTTTCTGCAACTACCTTAAAAACCAGTTTTGTTTCTCTCCTCTTGTTTATAAAAGTTTGAATCATCCATCCAAACCTTTCTGGGGTTTTTTTTTAACCCCCCCCCCCGCCGAAACCTAAAATCACTAGTAACTTTGAATATCTTGATCAGGAGTTTTTAAAGCTAATTTGAGCACTGATGTTACTGATTGTTACTGGTTAAGCACTGGAATAAATGCCTAGGAGGTTGTGGAATCTCCATCATTGGAGATTTTTAAGAGCAGGTTAGATAAACGCCTGTCAGGGATGGTCTAGATCAGCGGTCCCCAACCTTTTCGAGTGGCGGGCGCCGGACGACTAGCCGCCGAGGACCGTTGCTGCTGGACAAGCAGCCACCGAAATGTTGCCGAGAAGCAGCAACGCCAAGAAGCGTCGCTGCCAAAATGCCGCCGAAAATCAGCAGCATTTTGGCAGTTGCTTGTCCGGCAGCCAGTAGGCGGGTGCACATAGATGCCCCGGCTGGCACCATGGCACCCGTGGGCACCGCGTTGAGGACCCCTGGTCTAGATAATACTTAGTCCTGCCATGAGTGCAGGGGACTGGACTAGATGACCCCTTGAGGTCCCTTCCAGTCCTATGATTATTAGACTGATATTCGTATTATTACGTTGCAATTGTTAATGCTAGCTCTCATGTTACTTATGTTTTGTTTTATTGTCACAGGATCAGATTCTGATACCCTTATTCATGTTGTACCTTACTCCTGCGAGTAGTCCACGGATGTTAGTGGGACTATTCGTGGAGTGCAATGCTACTCAATGTGAGTATGGCTGG
Organism: Terrapene triunguis; assembly: GCF_002925995.2. Taxonomy (NCBI): domain Eukaryota; kingdom Metazoa; phylum Chordata; order Testudines; family Emydidae; genus Terrapene; species Terrapene triunguis. The sequence goes on from NW_020664404.1 coordinate 10,895,345, forward strand.
CAGAAACTGACCATTTTAATTAGGATTACAATCAATAAAATAAGGGGAGAAATTTATTATTGGCTACAAATAGTTCATGGAACTAGTTCTTTCCAAGCAGCATGAGTCAGATTCTCATCTGATATAGATCATCACACACCTGTTTACACCAGCTGAGGATCTGCCCCACAATTAGCTCAACATGAGAATCAGGTAGATGTATGACTCCAGAGACTTTTAAGCTCTGCTGTTGTATATGATACATTGACCTTTCTCCAAGTGGTGTTTTAATAAATATTTCTGCAGGAAAGAATTTCTTTTAGATGCTTTTAAAGACAGAACTACATAGTACACATTTATTATCCCCTCTCTATTGTTTTCTTTGATTAAAGTTACAATCCCTTTTGCCTATGCTCCAGTGACTCTAATCATAGGACCATCAGGGTATTTCCCTTCCTTTTTTTGCAGTAGAAGTGAAGTTAAAAAAATGCATCACTCAAGCGAGTTTTTTTTTTTTTGGTTATCACATTTCAAGCTGTCACTTAAAATGTACAAACATTCCTGAGCAATGGAGACAGGTTTTTATTTTTTTTCTCACACCCCAGTTTTCTTCTTTGCAATAACTTTACTAATAGCACATTTGACAACTAAACATGAATTTTGACTTTTGATCAAAGCCTCCAGAGAACTCAGTCAGCATTCCCCTCCCTGGCTCCACCTGTGTAATGGCAGTGCTATAATAATCAAACCAATGCCACTGCTAAAAGGAACTGTTATCTAATAAATAATTATTCCGAGATCACTTAATTAACCCCTTGTTGCCCCAGCGGCAGACTTAACCTAGCAGAAAAAGAACATAATTGAAAAACACAGGAAATCTATAACCGGCAAATAGAAACGCAGGGAGAAGTGAGACTGACTGGTGTGTAATGGAAACAGCACCTTGTGTGGCTTCTGCTGACCTTTTAGCAAAACCAGCAATATTAATTATGCACTGAAGGGATGTGGGTTTTCTAGATGGATAGAGATGGATTCTGTAAATGTGGATTTCTCAAGGAATAGTTTTTCATCCTCTACTCAGTACATTTCAGGTTCATTATTTCACCTGAAAAATCTCAATCAAAGTATCTCTCTTGGTCACAGAAATATGCATGGATATTCCAAAGTGGACACTGGGTTAGGATGCTTCCATTTTGGGGAGTACTGCTTTAGACTCCTTGGGGCTAATTTCCAGAAGTGATGAGCAGCCCCCCACCAGTGGATATCCTTGAAAGCCATGAGTGCTTAGCTCTTGTGAAAATCAGCGCCAAGTCGATTTATGCTAGGCACCCAAAATATGAGGCACACAAAATGAGTGGCTACTTATGAAAATGTTGTGGGTCTCTGTTCAAATAATGAACTGTGAGGTATATCGCAGACATCTCCTCTGAGTATCTGTATAGTTGTTGAAAATGACCAACGTGCAGAGGACAAGCACAAGGTCAATGAACCACTTTTGTTCTACTTAAGCCTTCGGTATGATTAAAGCAGTGCATGGGTCTTGTATTGCCCCTCTGCACATGGGTGAGTTTCACCCAGCATGGACTAATCCTTCTCAAGTCTGAATCCTACCCAAGAGGCTTTTTTCATTATCCTCAAAAACAGAAGAAAACCCCATAATGAACTAGGCTCTTAAACTCTTCTGTTCTGTCTAGTGCTGTGCAGTGATCATGGACTTCCCATGCAAACACTAGTGGCCTTCTCCCCTCAAACACACATTCCAAGCTCTACCACTGATCTGAAACCAAACTTTAAGGAGTTGAGAACGTGTGTTTTTGGTTCAGTCCCATCTCTAGAAATAAGTCTGACTGACATGCCACAATTTCTTACATTCAAGTTCGTTTTTAAACTCCACATTAATTATTCTTCTTCAGAGGCTCTGTTCCATTTGTCTTGTGCAAGGGAAGACAGGTAAAGTGAGTTAATTAAATCCTCTTTCATTGGCAGCATGATGAAATCTTAATGCTGCTGTCTGAGTGCTGATGTGTCCTTAAGTTATCCCTCTATTAAGAGCCCGATAGGTTGAGATGGATTGTTTGTTTATTTGATGGAAGTTTGGGACTCCACTTCGGAAGGAATGAGAAAGGTGCAGTCCAAAGGAACAAGGTGCAACAAAGCTTAAATTGGGTGATTTGTGGGGCACCATTCAAGCGTGATTAGGGTCATGTCACATTTCATTGGTCTCTGCATTTTGTGCTGCACAAGTACATCATTTTCACTGTCTCTTTTACACTGATAGGAAAGGATACACTTGCATGGGACGAAGAGACAGGAAGAGATGTGTGGAACAAGGAGGATTTGGGAAAGGAGGAGAGGCTGATTCAAGTAATGAAAGTATAGCTATAGCAATATAGATATTGCAGTATAGTGAAAATTTACAGAAATAAACTATACCAACAGAAACACCTTTATACCAATATAACTGCATCCATACTGTGGGGGTTGCACTGATTTAGCTATATCTGTTAAGAAAGAGATGTAACTATACTGATACTCATGACAGATTAAATAATTTAGAGGCCCTTTGCACTATTCCAATTGTGTCTCCCTCCACACACACATTCCCTGCCCCAAGGGATAGGAGGCCCCAGGGGGAGGCAGGTCTACCCAAGGGGAGTTGCAGGGGGGGGAGGGGGTCAGAAGCCAGGAGGTAGTTGGGTTCTGCCCCTAGGGGGGTGTGATGTCTTTGGGAGGGGGTCGGGTCCTGTCCCTAGGGTGGGAGGCCCTGGGAGGAAGAATGGGTTGCAGAGTGAGCCTGCCCCACACTCACCCCGTAGTGGCTCCTGTCCCAATGGACTAGCCAGATGCCATGCAGGTTTGCCCCACCCAGCTTTCTTTCCGGCCTTGGTGTTTTTGTGCGTGTGGGTTTTTTTCTTCATTTTTTGATGATCAGGGTCCCCTCCCCTGGGATGGAGGCCTTGTGCAAGTACACTGAGTGCACATTGGTTAATCCGGGCCTGATCATGATAATAACTTTGGAAGAGGTACAAATTGCAATGAAGATTGTGGGATAGATTATCTACTTACTTACACCAGGATAAATTAGAAGGAATTATACTGAAGTCCCCTATGAGGAGGACCATCCTTTCCCCAACCTTATTTTCACATTGCACACTATGTTGCTCTAAGTTAATGTGACCCATGTGTTTCACACACTCTGTTAGGACAGTGTGAGCTAGCAAGGAGAGCATGAGATTTTTCAGATGTTTTATTCATGTGCCACTTGACTGTTCATTTGCTAAGGGTTTACAAATGCTTCATCAATTTTTAATAGGCCTGATACCTAGTTTAAAAAAAAAAGGAGGGGGGGGCAGAGTAGAACAACTATAAAAAAAAGTGGAGAATGAGATGGGCATTAAATAATTCACACTTACTTATTGCATATTCTAACCAAGTTAATTTTTAAAGGAAACAGTTATGATAGAGACAATTGAATTAAGTTTATCCAGTTCTTTCCAAGGAGGGCAACAAAACCTATGTTTTCCCCTGGTGCATGCAATATGTTGAGGATATTAGAGATTGTTTACTGAAAGGGAATAGGTACAAAATTCTGTAAGAGAACAGAGGGAAAAGGATATAGTCTGGCCTGGCAACATAAGAAATTCAACCCTATGCAAAAGGCCAGCTCAAGGCTATATGCCACTTATGTGCCAAGTAAGGGCTCAAAAGAGTGATGCATAGGCATTGTGCTGGCTTTCTGAACGAGAGTAATGACCTCACTGTATAAATCACCTTTTTTTTGGCAGTGAAGACATAACCACAGTGGTAAAAATTATTGTGTTCTCTCAACACTAGCACTTCCACCACTTGACACCACCACTGAAGCTACACCAGTAGATTTCCCAGTGCAGTGTTGAGACATCCTCATACCCTCATGGAGGCAGGAGCATTTCACACCAGTCCTAGGCAATGCTTCTCAGAAGAATAGCATTGATGGGATCTAAAGCGGCTTGTTAATCTTCCTCTGGCCAGAGTGAGAGTATCCATGATTCAAGGCCTTTCAGCCAATGGAATTGGGAAGTTAAATGAAGAGAGAGATCCCAGAGGGAACTCTGGCTATACTGAAAAAAAAACTGTGGATTTAATCTTTGTTATAAAAGCATCTTGGAGAATGTAGTATAGGGAACAATCTTGCTTCTCTGAAGGCTTAACTACTACATAGGGATTTGCCATCTCTAATGTCTATGATATGAAACTCATGGAAATTTATTTTCAAACTTTCATAATTATCACTATTAACTTACATAATTTTAAAAAAAGAGGCTATGACATATGCTTCTCATTGATAGAGCTGATGGGTAATTTGATGCTTTTTAACAGAGAAATACATGTATTCCCTGGCTGGGATCACTGATTTAAATCCCAGTAACATTGATTTACACCTTGAACCATCTGTGTTAGATACATTGAGCTCCCTATTGCTTCTGTGTGGGCAAGACCTAAAAAAACTAAGGTCTAGTCTGTTTTGTGCAGACATTAGTTCCCAATGCTCTTTTCAAAGACCAGGTTTTTTCCTGGTAGCCAAACTTTCATCTCCCTCAACCTCCCCAGAGCTAGCTTCACTTCTATAGTGCCATAGGTATACAAGGCCAAATTAATCATGTTATGGCCAATTCAGATTTTAGGGTCAGAAGGGACTATTGTGATCAGCTAGTTTGACCTCCTGTATAAAACAGGCCACAGAACTTCCTCAAAACAATTCCTAGAGCATATCTTTTAGAAAAACATCCAATCTTGATTTAAAAACAGTGAGTGATGGAGATGAGTTTATGAAATGCATTAGGAGCTTTCAGTATGAAAGTTGCAACACAGATGTAACTTGTATTATTTTCACCAATAAAGATAAGTTATTAGTGCTGTATAAATTCCATATGTATATAGGTAGAGTAGATAATTCTGACTTTTGATGGTGTTGCTAAAAGGCAAAAAAAAATGAAGTTTATTTTTCATTGTTGTTTGCTAGTTAATATTTTTATAAGCTGTGTAAGAAATGCAGCTTTCTATAGGGAAATGGGTTGTTGAGGGTGTTTTGTTGGGTGAAGTTAAAAAACAAACAAAGGAAATTCTGTAAACTTGACTAAAAATTTGGACTAGAGGAACAAACTTTTTCTCAAATCTATTCAGAGTGGTTCTGTTTTCCTGTCCCTTTGAAAATGGTTCAGGAAAACAGAAGTGACCACTATAGCCCTCAGTTCTGAGAGCCCAATTTTGCTGAACATATCAATGCATAGAATTTCTTTTTACAAAGCCCTCTGAAGCCAAAGCAATTGTGTTGATGGACTTTGATTCATCAGAGGAAGAGCACAATCAATTATCTAATCTCTTGAGGAGGAAAAAAAGGCATGAGAGCCATGGTGTGTAATGGGAAGTACATTCCCTGGTACAATGTTTTGATATTAACATCTCGCATGATGTAGGGCTACAAAATACAAAAGTGCTTTTTAGAAAGGTTCTGTTTTTAAAAGTTAAACACTGGACTATAATCAGGCTTCGGGGAACAATACATTAAACATTAAGATGATCAAACAGACCCTAATGACTCTTACACACAAAATTATTGGAGCTAACAAGGTTGCCAACAAGGACTGGGAATAGAACATAGAAGCATCCCTAAATATTTCCCTATATTGAAAATTAATGAACCAGTCTCAGAGCTGTCTGGATGATGGTTACAGGAACTGCACACAGGATACTTACCTCTACCCATAAGAAAGCTGGGCCAACCTCACAAAAATTGCTTTCTGGAGTCTGAGAGACTGGAGCTACTCAGAATGTGTCTGTGCAAAACTAAGGCAAAGTTTCACAAATTATCAGGGACCATAAACTAGAAGACACTGGGAAACCAAAAGCATAATCTAAATACAGAAGACTGACTGTGGAAGCAATGTGACACAGCAGAGATTGCAGTAGAAAGTGTCTGTCTCACTGTTCAAAATATGTGGGTACATGAGAGTTATCAGGAATGATAAATGACCTTTTAATAAAGAAGCAACTTTAGCCCCCTCTGACATATCTGGGGTGGGGAAAATCTTCCTTTTTTATACTTTGGCATCATGTGTACAGTTAGACACTGGATATGTCTACACTGGGGGGAAAAGGTGTATTCTTAATTCTTGTTAGCTAACAGGAGTTAACATGAGGTAAAATTCCATTGCCTGTTCCCCCAAAAGTCCTAGAGCCTCACATAAGTACAGCACCAGTCTAGACACAGTACATCAAGTACAACTTTGCAGTGTGGCTGCTCACACTAAGGGTACGTCTACACTGCCCGTCGGATCGGCGGGTAGTGATCGATCTAGCGGGGATCGATTTATCACGTCTAGTGTAGATGCGATAAATCGATCCCCGATCACTCTGCCATCGACTCCTGTACTCCACCGCGGCGAGAGGCGGAAGCGGAGTCAACGGGGGAGTGGCAGCAGTCGACCCCATGCCGTGAGGACGCGAAGTAATTCGACCTAAGATATGTCAACTTCAGCTACGCTATTCTCGTAGCTGAAGTTGCATATTTTAGGTCAATCCCTCCCCCTCCCCCCCCGCCCCAGTGTAGACCAGGCCTAAGGCTAGGCCAACTCAAGTGCCAATTAATGGAGTAAAATGTACTGTGTAGACAAGGCAGGTTGTAGTTTTAGCACAAGTTAGCTGGTCAAAGTAAACCATAGACTCCCCTACAGTCTTTAGCTTGATCAGCTTTTGCCAAAATCATGAATTCCCATATCTGCACTAGGATTTAACCTTGTGTTGAGAACTCACCTTTTTTTCTAGTGAAGTCAAGGCCACAGAGCCCTTTAGGCCCTGATACTAGATCCATCCTGGCTTTGAAGGTGCCAATCACTCTAATACCTAGGACATGCCATTATTCAGCATTGGCACTGTAGATCTACACTGCGCTGTTCACAGTTGTGACCTGGTGCTATAAGTTATGAAATTCAAATTGATTCACCTTCAGTTGCAAGATAGTCTATTTGGAAACCCCTTCTTCTGCATTAGGATTAAAGACATTTTGGGTACATATTTTACAAGGACTTTGTTTAATTGTTTCATCTTCAACTTCTAGCAATTACTGTTGGAATACTAAGGGTATGTCTACACTACGAGGGTAGTTTGATTTCACTTAAATCGAATATGTGGAATTGATATTGCAAAGTCGAACGTGTGTGTCCACACTAAGGACAGTAATTCGACTTTGTGAGTCCACACTAACGGGGCAAGCGTCGACATTGGAAGCGGAGCACTGTGGGCAGCTATCCCACAGTTCCCGCGGTCCCCGCTGCCCATTGGAATTCTGGGTCGAGCCGCCAATGCCTTCTGGGTAAAAAAATGTGTCGAGGGTGCTTTTGGGTAACTGTCGTCATCCGTCCGTCACTACCGCCCTCCCTCCCTCCCTGAAAGCGCCGGCGGGAAATCAGTTCGTGCACTTTTCTGGTCAGTGACAGTGCGGACGCCACAGCACTGCGAGCATGGAGCCCGCTGCGACCATCGCTGCAGTTGTGGCCGTTGTCAACGCATCGCAGCTTCTCATCCACCTTTCCCAGAGGCAGATACAGAGAAATCAGGCGAGGAGGCTACGGCACCGCGGTGAGGGCCTGAAGTATGAGAGTAGCACAGAGCTGTCAGAAACCACGAGACCCAGCGCCGAGGACATCACGGTGGCAATGGGTCATGTGGATATTGTGGAATGGTGATTCTGGGCCCGGGAAACAAGCACGGACTGGTGGGACCGCATAGTGCTGCAGGTCTGGGATGAATCCCAGTGGCTGCGAAACTTTCGCATGCGGAAGGGGACTTTCCTCGAACTTTGTGAGTTGCTGTCCCCTGCCCTGAAGCGCAATGACACCCGGATGCGAGCAGCCCTGACTGTCCAGAAGCGAGTGGCCATAGCCCTCTGGAAGCTTGCAACGCCGGACAGCTACCGGTCAGTCACGAACCCCTTTGGTGTGGGCAAATCTACCGTGGGGGTTGTTGTGATGCAAGTAGCCAACGCAATCGTTGAGGTACTGCTCTCAAAGGTAGTGACCCTGGGAAACGCGCAGGCCATCATAGATGGCTTCGCCGCGATGGGATTCCCAAACTGCGGTGGGGCTATAGATGGAACTCACATCCCTATCCTGGGACCGAACCACCAGGCCAGCCAGTACATCAATAGAAAGGGCTACTTTTCAATGGTGCTGCAAGCACTGGTGGACCATCGGGGACGTTTTACCAACATCAACGTCGGATGGCCGGGCAAGGTTCATGACACTCGCGTGTTCAGGAACTCTGGTCTGTTTAGACGGCTGCAGGAAGGTATTTACTTCCTGGACCACAAAATAAGTCTTGGGGATGTGGAGATGCCTACAGTGATCCTCAGGGACGCAGCCTACCCGCTAATGTCCTGGCTCATGAAGCCCTATATTGGCGCCCTGGACACAGAAAAAGAACTGTTCAACTACTGGCTGAGCAAGTGCAGAATGGTGGTAGAGTGTGCTTTTGGCCATCTCAAGGGGAGATGGAGAAGCTTACTGACTCGCTGTGATCTCAGCGAAACCAATATCCCCATTGTTATTGCAGCTTGCTGTGTGCTCCACAATCTCTGTGAGAGCAAGGGGGAGACCTTTATGGCGGGGTGGGAGGTTGAGGCAAATACCCTGGCTTCAGATTAGGCCCAGCCAGACAGCTGGGCGATTAGAAGAGCCCAGCGGGACGCGCTTTGCATCCAGGAGGCTTTGAAAGCTAGGTTCCACAGTGAGCAGGGTAACCAGTGACTGTTAAGTTTGTGGACACAGAAGCTGAACCTGCCCCCGTTTCTTTACCCACTTTATGTTGACTATCCTCTCCAGCTACATACCTCCTTCACCCCCTTCCCAAAAAATAAAATCATTTCTATTTTCTTAATGAACACCGTTGTCTTTATTACTGTTTTCGCGGGAATGTTTTAAACCTGGGACGCAGACTGTGGTGGGGGGCGGGTGTAGTGTAGTGATGCAAATGATGCCTCTAAACTCCAGGAATGACAGGCTCCGCAGTGGTGGACTGGTTGTTTCAACGGAGCCTGCCAGCCGTCCTGGGCGGGACTGCGTGTATGTGTCGGCTCTGTGACTTTGTGGCAGGGGGAGGAGGGTTACAGATCCCCTGCTGTGTGGCTCTGTGATCCAGGATAAGGACCGCTGCATAAGATCTGTAACTGCCCTCCCCCGCCACAAAGTCACAGAGCAAACCCCCCTCACACACACAGAACATGAAAACCACCTCCCAGACTGACCAGGGTAACTAGTAACTGCACTGTGTATGTGCCCTGCTGCTGGACCTGCCCCCACCTCTGTACCCTGCTAAAGGTGACTATACTGTCCAATTACCAACCACCTTCCCCCTCTTCACACAGACTCTCCTCCAAAAGAAAATGATGGAAACAGTAATTAACAGAAACGAATATTTTATTAGTAACAACACATGAAACAGGGGGGTTGGAACTTGGACGGGGGCTTGTGTGAGGTGGGTAGGAAAGGACTTTTCAAAGTTTGAGGAATGAGAGCCTTCTAGTGCTACAGCACTCTGCAGGGGTGGAGTGAAACTTTTCACGGCCCCTCCCGCCCCTCCTTCTTTGGACTTTGGGTGAGGGGGGTATGGGACTTGGTGGCGGGGGAGGGTGGTTACAGATGCACTGCAGCGGGGCTCTCTCCTCCTGCCTCCGGTCCTGCAGAACATCCACAAGGCGCCGGAGCGTGTCCGTTTGCTCCCTCATCAGTCCAAGCAGCGTTTGAGTCGCCTGCTGGTCTTCCTGACGCCACCTCTCCTCCCGTTCCATCTTTGCTCTGTGCATTTGGGACAAGTTCTCCCTTCACTGTGTCTGCTGGGCTGCCTGGGCTCGGGAGCAGCACATTAGTTCTGAGAACATGTCCTCCCGCGTCTTCGTCTTCCTCCGCCTAATCTGCGCTAGCCTCTGGGACTGTGATGCCACGCTGGGTTGGGAGACAGTCGCAGATGTGGCTGTGGGAATGGGAAAAAGGGAGTAAATTCCTCAGAAAGATAAATGTAGTTGTGAACAAAGAACATAGTCTTTCTCTGTGAACAAGACCATGCCCTGCACCTATCACATGCGCACTCAGGACAAGGTCGAATTTTCGGCCCTCGCCTTCAGTGCCTGTGGTCTTCCAGTGGCGATCTGAGAAGCGGGGCAGGACACCGGAATTTGTGTAGCGGGCAAACATGGTAAGCCGTAGACTTATGGCTGCTTAAAACTTTAATAGTAGCACTGGCCTCCTTTCACATTGAAAGCAATGCCAGTCTCTGCTGCCAGCAATCAGGCAAGCATGAACTCTGCCCCTGTCCCACCCCCTCGCGGCTGTCCCAGGGAAAGATCCCTGTATGCTGCCCCTCTCCCGCCTCCACCGCGTGGCTGTAAAGCAGTCCCAATACTAACATTCCCCTACCTAATTCAAAGCAGGGCATCATGAGCGACATCACCATGATGAGGATCTCGGACAGCGAGAAGGAACGGATGCTTAGGGAAAGCCTGCAAAAACCAGGGCCGTATGCCACCATGCTCTGCAGGGCAATTATCCCTGAGTACTTGATTGTCTCCTGGCGCGGAAACGTTTCGTACCACAGAGGACCCAATAAGATCGCTCTCCCCAGGAACCTGATGAACAGGCTTGAACATTACCTCCAGGAGAGCTACGTTGAGATCTCCCATGAGGATTTCATCTCTATCCCCGGACATATAGACCAGATTTTGGTGTAGCTGCACTGGCAGGGACTAAAGAGTGGAGCGTCTTGGAATCATGAAAAACCGGACATTGTTAGATTTTTTTTTAAATAGTTGGGACTAAATAGTTAAGCGCCTAAGGCAAAGAAATCATGAGAAACCCATTGTTAATATTATAAATATTCCAGTTCTGTTAAAAATAAATGTTTAGATGTTTAAATCACTTCATGAAAAACCCATTGTTAATATTATAAATATTCCAGTTCTGTTAAAAATAAATGCTTATATGTTTAAAGCACTTACTGCTTGATCCTTCCCCTGATTCTGTGTCCGGGGTAACGGCTGGGGACGGTTGGTAGGGGATCTCGGTAAGGGTGATGAAGAGCTCCTGGCTGTCGGGGAAATCAGCGGTGCAAGCGCTGTTGACTGCCTCGTCCTCCTCATCTCCTTCCTCATCTTCCCCGTCCGCTAACATGTCCGAGGAACCGGCCGCGGACAATATCCCATCCTCAGAGTCCACGGTCACGGGTGGGGTAGTGGTGGTGGCCACACCCAGGATGGAATGCAGTGCCTCGTAGAAACGGGATGTGTGGGGCTGGGATCTGGAGTGTCCGTTTGCCTCTTTGGTTTTTTGGTAGCCTTGTCTCAGCTCCTTGATTTTCACGCGGCACTGCGTTGCATCCCGGCTGTATCCTCTCTCTGCCATGGCTTTAGAGATCTTCTCATATATCTTTGCATTCCGTCTTTTGGAGCGCAGCTCGGAAAGCACAGACTCATCGCCCCACACAGCGATCAGATCCAAGACTTCCCAATCAGTCCATGCTGGGGCTCTCTTTCTAGTCTGCGATTGCACGGCCATCTCTGCTGGAGAGCTCTGCATCGTTGCCAGTGCTGCTGAGCTCGCCACGATGTCCAAACAGGAAATGCGATTCAAACTGGCCAGACAGGAAAAGGAATTCAAATTTTCCCGGGGCTTTTCCTGTGTGGCTGGTCAGAGCATCCGAGCTCGGACTGCTGTCCAGAGCGTCAACAGAGTGGTGCACTGTGGGATAGCTCCCGGGGCTATTAGCGTCGATTTCCATCCACACCTAGCCTAATTCGATATGGCCATTTCGAATTTAGCGCTACTCCTCTCGTTGGGGAGGAGTACAGAAGTCGAATTTAAGAGAGCTCTATGTCGAACTAAATAGCTTCGTGGTGTGGACGGGTGCAGGGTTAATTCGATGTAACGGCGCTAAATTCGACATAAACGCCTAGTGTAGACCAGGCCTAAGACTTTCTTCCTTAATCCCATCTATATAGTTACAGCTTCCTTCAGCTTCTGCTTTTCCCTAGACTTTGTTCACCTGCTTTTTGTACAGCAGATGAACAATCACCTAATACTGAATATTTGTTTTCCAAGTTGCCCATTTTTGAATAATAAATCATAGGGCAAGGATAATAAATCAAAAGCACATCCCCACACATATCTCAATGGAAAAAAGCATCTGGTACACTGGAAATGAATTATCAAATACCAAGAGAGACTCTGTTTTAATTCATTATTCACCAAGACAGCTTTCTTTAGAGCATTAACACAATTAATACTTACATAGCGAATTATATCTTCATGCACCCTTACCAAAGCTAATCTCTAGTTCTCTCCCATCCATATGTAGTCTCATTTTTAGCAAAAATTTTGAATATCTGCTTAGTGTTTTTCTTCAGTACATCTCAAAACATTTTACAAATGAGGTCAGTACAATCACTCCCCTCTTTTCTTTTTAAATAGATGATGAAACTGGCACAGGGAGGTGAAGTGACTTGCCCAAGGATACCCAGTGGACCAGTAGCAGAGCCAGGAATAGAAACCAGGTCTCCTGAATCCCAGTCCAGTACTCCAATTCACTAGACCACATTACCTCACATGTAGAGAAGTATATTGAAAATTTAGTACACCATAAAGGTAAATTTCTGAAAAACATGAAATTAATAGATTATTAATCTTCATATTTGATTCAATCTTTTAAAAAAATTCTGAACTGGAATGCTGCAGAAACCAGAGGACCTTGCCAGTTTTATGTCAATCTTATCATAGACACAATGATCTCATATATTGTGCTCACAAAGTGAGCTCTAGGATCTGCAGATCTCAAGCAATCTACAAGGGCAGCGAAGGAACTAAAGTCCCATTCTTGTGCACCTTAGAAGCTCCAGGAGGGCAACTTTATGTACCTGAATGACAATGAGAGCATCATCCGCATTTCAAGGTCACACCGTTGTCTGCCAAAATATGTGTGATGCAAGAGAAAAATGAAACTTGCACTATTACAGGGTCGTTACTTCCAACAACCACATGAAAAAGGTAAAAAGAGATCATAATTAAAATTAATGATACCAAAATTCTTCACAATTTTATCAGATTATTTTTGTTTAGCCAGAAGACAGAACTCAGACTATACCTGAATTTATACCATTTATTAATTTAATTACATAAATATTAATAAATAAATTAGTAAGGAGTTACAGAACGTAAAATAAGGTGATATGACAGTCATAAAGTTAAAACTATAAATTTAACATGGAATATTCCAATTTTTATCAAGTAGGTATATATACTCAAACCTAGTTAATTCATTTCATACATCGTAAAGTAGTGATTTTAACAAAATCATCTTAGTACAGAACAGAATTAACTACCAGTATAAATCTTTTAATACAGGACAATACTTCACTGGCAGAAGTAGAGGTCAAGAGAGTGCCACAATTAATTACACTTTAAAAAGCTCAATAAGGTTAAGGTGTGGCGACGAAAGAGGAAAGGAGACAGAACACCAGGTCGTGGTAGCCAAAAAGCCTCCCAATCCACGATCTGCCCCCCATTTCCATCATCCCGCCAAGAGACGGGAAACGCCTCGAACCCACAGCTGGATTCCTCGTCGGTCAAGAGACCGGCCTAGCGCGCTCGCCGCACCGCCGCGGCAACAGCGCCCCCCCGCCCGACCGGTGGGCAGGGGGGCGCCGCCGCGGGCGGTGGCGCAGGGAGGGTCAGCTGCGGGTAGGAGGGGGGCGGCCCATCACCTGGGGGCAAAAGGGAAACCGGCTTGGGACCGTTGGGGCCGACCCCCTCCAGCGCCTCCTTGCAAAGCTGCCAGAGCAGCAGGTGCTGGACCGGGGCACGGGGTTCACTATACAAGGTGGTCCCAATCCGTATCCAATCAAGAAGCCGTAACGACCCGCAGTCCGGATACCAGGGGCACTGGCGATCTATCTCCCTTAGAAGGTCCTCAATATGAGCGACCGAGACAACGACACATGATCGTTGCCGTATAATCTTTTGTAACTCCCTTGCGTGCTCCTTCTGGGCACTGGAAAGTCCCACCCCCATACTCACGAATCAGGGGTGGCAAACGGCCACGGGGGTGCACTCGGCGTATCCAGCCGGTGAGCAGGGGGTTATCACGTCGGGGTCACCAGATGTGGCGACGAAAGAGGAAAGGAGACAGAACGCCAGGTCGTGGTAGCCAAAAAGCCTCCCAGGGAATTTTTCCTGGGGTTTTTATTCTTTCTACTTCCCTGTTTACAACACTTCTAAGTGGTTGAATTGTTGCGCATAGGAGGAGCGTACAGTGTACAACAACATGAGATAACAAACCCATATCTTGTGCACGTGAAAGCAAGCAGCGAGGGTGAAAATCAGGTCAGCCAATAAGTTTCCCAAACACAGACGCTGGGGTGAAGGCCTCTCTGGCCTCGTAGCCACGGGCACAGTGTGCCGCACCCGTGGGCTGACGATTCGGGAGCTATGCGTCCCTACATTAAGGGATCCCCTAACGCTGCACAAATGCTAAACTCTTGAAAGTCTCTGGAGATACCTTTATTCTGCTTGGTCACCTTTATTCCAGATTTTGGAATTAGGTGGATCCTGGATCCCCGTTGAGCTTAAAATTCAAAATTCATTGCTTTTAAACACCTACCCTAAATTAACTTGCACACCAATAAAATTGCACCGAACAGGCAACCTGCACTTTGCCCTCTAAGTACATCTAATAATGTACATATACAAAAACATCTAAAATTTTCAACAATTCACACTAAACCAATATCTGAAAAACAGTCATCACAAAATACTGCACCTCTTCATAAATATTAACACTTAACAGAAAAAATACCTGCATAAAACAGCCACATCATCAACCTTGAGCATCCACTTAATTCAATAAGCATAAAAACTCATTAAAACACCACTATTACCACTTACATCAATATAAACAACTACCAAAAATACTCTGCACCTATTGTGTCAGAAGAAGTAAAGTAAAAATTGCAAGTGTGGTACAATTTGGTTGGTGTGACCGTTTGGTAGAGTAAGTGTTTGAAAGTTGTGAAGTGGGGGGAGTAACTGCCAGTTTCCAGAACAACATTTAGTTTTGTTTGCTTGTTTTTAGAAATAAGTGAGAGATACAGAGCTTTAAAAATATTAAGTTAGGTGTTAGCTGGAGTAAATGTTAATCTTTTCAACCTTAACTTTCTTTGAAGAGTTTTTTTTTTTGGAGGGGCTTGGGGATGAGTGGAGAATACAAACACATGCCTTCCCTTCAGTTACATCTTTTAACTTCCAGTAGGAAATTATGATTTAGTGAGCTATGCTCCCATAGTGCTTGTGTGTTTAAGGTCTCTGCATTACATCTTAGAAAATGTGTTCCTTTGACTTAAGTGTGTGACTTTTATATAGTTGGGCGACTAATACTTTATGTACCAAGGAATAATTGTGAATCTGTGTGTAACTGTTTTACATAAAATAAGGTAGTCACCTTGGTAAAATATACATTTTAAATACTAGGTTACATATCTACATGAAATCAACATCAGTTCTATTGATAATTTCTAATTGGCCACAGGTGGAAACTTAGTTTAATTCCGTATGGCATCATAGCTATAGTACTGTTTTGGTATCAAAAATGGACTTTCTTCCAGGCTGAGAGAAAGGAGAGAGATTAATAGTGTGCTGAATGAAAAAGGTTTTCCAACACTCTTCAGGGTGGCAATCCTACATCTCAGTTTTCTTTTATCCTTTTCAAATAGTTCTTCAGCTTTGAACAACTTGCTGTAGGCAAAAGAGACTTTAAGAAAGTAAAACTGACTGCTTGCTAAACAGAAGCCCAAATCACCAAGCAATGACATGAAAATGACTCATGAAAGAATGGTAAAGCTTGAATTTCATGAATTAAATAAAAAAGATACATCCTGCTTTTCTACTAGCATAAGAAAGTATGATAAACAAAGCACGCTTTATGGACTCATTAGTAAAAGTCAATTTGAGAGGACATGATGATAAAATAAAATGACATATCAGTTCTCATGTGGCACAGGTAGTTACAAAATTGAAAGGTATTAGCAGGAAACTGTTCTCCAGTCTTCATGCAGTGTTGAGGTGCCACAAGTAATTGAGCTTCAGAGTTTGTTATATACTGTCTATTAACATTAATCAGCATTTGACAAGTGACAGATACTAGTCATTTTCTTCAATTTATCCTTCCAATGCACTCATATACCATGCTGCTGGACATGGTATAAACTTGAAGAGAAAACAAAAATATTATTTTAATGCCATGTTAATTACGCTACACAAGAAATATTTAGTATTGCATAAGGAAATGTATTAATGCACTACGTTAGAAGAATTTATATTCATTATGTGAATTTTTAGTATGATTTACTTTTGAAAAAGATCACACAAGTATATTTTGAGCTCAGCATTTGTTTCCGTTCTTATTTTTCACAGGCCTTTAGCTTCTCTTTTCTTGTTTTTAGGTTGGGTGCTTCAATTTTAACCAATTCTCCGTAAGAGGATATAAACAATGTGCAAAACAGTTATAGCAGACTTGCAATGCTATTTGAAATTCTAGATACAAATAACAGACACATGTTAAATGTTGAAAGACAGTACAGAATACATTTAAAAAAGACGTAGACACAAGGATAAAGTACTGATTTGGTTACTGAAAAAAGAGACTGATTTTCAAATTATGGCATCTCTTTCAAGCTCTGGAATGAATCAATAAAGGGGACACAGCTATAGAACCACAAATGGAATAAAAGTATATTCGCAGAGAACAATCCCTCAAATGTAAAAGGGGAATAAGTAAAGTGACTATCAATGTATTTAAATAAAAGTAACTCTAGATGGCACACTAAATTAGCGCAATTCAGGGAAAGCAAAAAGGCACATGAAGGTAACTAAATAAACCCTATTACAAAGCAAAAGTTTCCAAATTTCTCATTGATAATTACAGGACTAAGAGTTTCTCCACCTTTTTAATACAAGCAACCGGCTTGCTCCGTTCCTAAACTGTGTCAGGGAGATTTAAGGAACAAGTGCCGGTCCACAGACCAAGGTGTTGAGAAACACGGACCTAAGCAGTTCAAAAGTCTTCCCCCAAAATAAGCAGGAAATAGGTGATCCAGAGCAGCATGGAATTAAAAGGCATGGATACCAAAAAAATTCACATACTGACATTACAAAAATGGACAAATGATCCTCTTTTCCTGAGCTTACCAGCAACAGCAGCAGGATGTTGGGTCTCCAAGAGCACAGTAAACAGGGAAGAAAGCAGGAGACTTGGCTGCAGAATTCCAGGCAAGTTGGAAGCACAGTGCGAAGGGGAAGGACTCTGGACACTGTTTCATGGGGGCACCATAAATAGTGTCTGATGAGACCTGTACCCTGTTTACAGGGTGCTCATGCAGACCAGCTGGCTGTACTTGGCCAAGTGCCAAGAGACTAGAGGGCCAAGACCGGATTCCCTGATTACAGGGCGGTCACTCGCCTCAGGCTGTGAAGAAAGCACAATGCCAAGAGACCCAAAGGGCCTCAGAGACCAAACCAAAGTTACAGGGAGGTCAAGCTGCCCATGGTTCTAATTCACCAGATTTCAAAAGAGAGATTCAACCTGTACCCTGATTACAGGGTGGTCACTGGGATTAGCCAAATAGCAGAGACCATAACCTGAATTACAGGAAGGTCAAGCTCCTCACAGTACCAAAGGGCTCAATACGTCCCATTTTATAGATACTTGTGACATGCACCCTGATTACAGGGCTGTCATGCTGACTAGTGGGCCAGAGCACGGCGTAATGCCAAACGAGCAAGTGGGCAAAGACCCAGATCCTAGTTACAGGGCGGTCACACTGCTCAGGGTTCCACAGAGCTCAATATCCCCCAGATGCCAGAGGGACACGAACTCTCCCCTAATTACAGGGTCAGGATTCAAACCAACCAGCTAAGTAGAATGGTGGCAAAAGAATGAAGAATGAACCTCAACCAGGGAGGTTATGCTGCCCAAATACTAGGGGATACTGCCCTACCTGTGAGGCACAGGTGCGTGACTTAAATCACCCTCCTTAATGGCCAGTCCTTGCCATCAGCCCACTAAAAGGAACTCAACCTAAACAGAGCAGAAGTGGAGAGACCAGATCCCTGTTTACAGGGAGGTCACACTGTCCAAGCCACTAAAAGATGACATCTGAGCCCTTACTCTTCCCTTTTGTGGGGAGGAGGATAAATACATTAATACACTTTGAGCTCTTTTTCCAATTCTGAGAAGAGTAAAGAAAAAGCGCTGCAGCGATTTAACTAAAAAAATAAAAATAAATAACTAAAAATTAAAAAGCTTGCACACCCACTTGTATCACGTGGTCTCGCAAACACATCCATACAAAACAAAGGGGGACTTCCCAGAACAGAAAGAGAGCTCATCGCAACAGGTCACTTGAACCACAGTATTAAACTCGACCAATCTTCCTCCCCTCAAAATAACAAAGGCAAAAGGGACAAGACCTGCACCCTGATTACAGGGTGGGGTCCAAGTGACTAGCCCAACAACGCAAAGGAGCCAAAGGGGAAAGGACCTGAACCCTTCTTACAGGGTGGTCCCTCGGGCTAGCCGATTAATGGAAAATACATCACAAGTAAGAGAAAAGGAGGAGACCTGAACCCTACTTACGGGGTGGTCACTCAGCCCAAAGCACTAAGGGGAACCTAGTCTTCCCTAAATAAGAGGCACATGACCTGCACCCTCATTACAGGGCAGTCAAACTGGCCAGGCTGAGAACAAGACACAATCCCAGAAGATCAAAGGACAGAGACCTGAACCCTAGTTACAGGGAGGTCACATGGCTCAAATAACAAAGACATCAGTAGCGCCCATAAGCCAGGGGAAGGTGACTCTCACCCTGATTACAAGGTGGTCACTCTGACTAGCTGAATTAAGGAGCATAATCAAAGAAGACAACTTTAGACCTGAACCCTGATTACAGGGCGGTCACGCTCGTAAGGGCCCTAAAATAACCCTAATCCCTGATAAATGAGAGAGATTTGACCTGCACCCTAATTACAGGGTGGTCACTGATTAGAACGATAAAGGTGCATAAAGCAAGGGAGCAAAAGGGCAGAGACCGGTCCCCGAATTACAGGGAGGTCACGCTCTGCACGGTATCAAAGGGCTAAGTATTTCCCATACTACAGAGTGGTGTGACATGCACCCCAATTACAGGTGGTCACTTTGACTAGATTATCAGCAGGGCATGATGCCAAAACAGCAAGAGGGCAGAGACCTGACTCCAAATTAGAGGGAGGTGAGTCCCTGGGCTCAGGGTTCCAAAGAGCTCAGTATCCCCCAGAAGCAAAGGAATATGACTTGTACCCTGATTACAGGGTTGTCATCCTGACTACAGGGCCACAACAAGGCGTAATGCCAAACGAGCAAGTGGGCAGAGACCCGGACCCTAGTTACAGGGCGGTCACATTGCTCAAGTTACTAAAGAGCTCAATTCCCTCGAAAGCCAGGGAGAGGTGACTTGCACCCTGATTACAGGGCAGTCATTCTCACTAGTCAGCTAACAGAGCATAATGTCAAAAGGACAAAGCAGCACAGACCTGGACCCTGATTACAGGGTGGTCACTCTGGCCAAGATATTAAAAGGCTCGAGATCCCCATACAGTGTAATTACATGACCTGAGGCCTGATTACTGGGAAGTTACTGTGCCCAGAGTCCCTTTCCTTCTTCTCCATCTTCAGTGACTTGTTTTCCTTCTTCCCCTTTGCTTGATACTGCTCAGATGCTTTGTTTTTCTTGTGTTTGGAAGTGCTGGAAATAGATAGATATAGTAGAAGAGAGACATTAGAACAAGTTCCAAGTTCTCACAACAAAAATCAGGTGTGTATTTTTTTATTATTTGTGTGAAAAAACTTTTATTGTACCATAAATTAGACAAGGCTGTGTTTATTTAATTAGTCTAAGAGTCTCATAGGAACTGCCACATTTTATGTTTCCTAAGATCAGTGCAGATTCTCTTCACTCCAGGTAAGTTATGCAAAAACATGAGCATTTCCAGTGTTTAGAAGGCCCTTCTTTGGTAGCACCTCAGCATTTCCCCCAGGTACTGAGCCATGTCCTCTGGTGTCACCTGAGGTTTTCCCACCCTGTCCCTGAGCCTCCTCCAGTCTTACCTCAGCCTTTCCCGCCCAGTCCCTGAGCCCCTCCTCTAGCATCACCTCAGCCTTTCCCGCCCAGGCTCTGAGCCCCTCTTCCAGCGTCACCTCAGCCTTTCCCGCCCAGAACCTGAGCCCCTCCTCCAGTGTTACCTCAGCCTTTCCCGCCGAGTCCCCTCCTCTAGCATCACCTGAACACTCCCCTCTACCTCACTTGATCTACCTCAGATCTTTTCCACCTCAGCCTGAGCCCCATCCCCCAGCTCGTGCAGCCTCAGGTCTTTACCCAGCCTGCTGCCTCGAATCCCCTTCCTCACCCCCCCCCGAGAAGCCGGCATTTCCCCCCTGCACGCGCCCCCCCCCCCCCGTGCCCTGACCTCTCCATGTCTGGCTGGAGCCCTGCCCCCTGGTGCCCCGTCAGACACTCCCCACCCCCCTCCTTGAGTTACCTCAGCGCTTCCCGCCTCAAGCCCAGCCCTTCTATCTGCTCGTTCCCCCTCTCTGGGTTTGCCCCCAGCCTCCTCCTACCCCCTCAGCATCGTCCCTTCCCACTCTGCAGCAACCTCAGCGCCTCCTGCTTCAGTGCCCTGCGTTGCTCTTTACCACCCAACCCACGCTCTGGCTCTCACCACCTCAGAGCTTCCCGCCAGAGCCCAGCTGCTTCCCGCCATCTCACTCCTGCCTTGCCTTTGCCCCTCCTGTCACCTCCTCACAACCCGGCCACCCACTCCTCTTTCTCAGGCGGCGCCTCTTGCTGCTTCCCACGCCCCTCCTCACAGCACTTCCACCCCTTCCTGCCTCAGTTGCAGCCCCGTAGCTCTGCCCCCATGTGGGAGCCTGGTCCGAGCCCCCCTGCCCCAGCCTGCGGCGCTTGTTCCATCTGGTGCCAACCTTCCTGATGATCTGGGGTGGGGGGCTCCTGCATGGTTCTGCCGGCTGCTGGTGGCTCTGAGTGCTGGGGCGGCCTCCCTCTGCTGCTTCTCCCCGTTGGGCTCCCCCTTCCCTGAGGGCCTGGAGCAGCGTCAGCGCTTTGAAGACCAGGGCCCCCGCCTGGGCATGTGGCCCTCTGCCCCTGTGCCCCGTCCCGGCTTGTGTTGCCTCAGAGGTTCTCTCTCAGTGCCGCCTCACAGTTGGTGCCCACCGTCCTCTCACTCTAAGCCCCACCCCGGGCTCGAGCTGACTCAGCCTCCCTCACACCGAACACCCTCCCTCTCAAACCCATTCCCGCCCGGCCTGAGCCCCGCCCCCTGGTGGCCCCATATGGGCTCCATCCAGCCCTCGTGCCCAGGACTGTTTTGGCACCTGGTGCCATGGTGGCAGCGGGGTCAGTGCTGAGCAGAGCTGACCCTGGAGGTGCAAGGGGCAGAGCTCACCTCTCAGGCCATTTCCCACTACAGCCCCTACACTGCGCCCACCCTGGACCTTTCTATGGGGAGGTGGGGACCAAACCATCCCCTGCTGTCCCTCAGCAGCTCACAGAGCCTGCCTGCACCTGCTTCCCCACAGCGCCCAGCCTGGCCCCATCCCTGCTGCCCAGGTTCTAGTACCAAGCCCACCCTGGCTTCCCTCGTCCCCAGCACCACGGTGCCATGCCAGGCACTTTGGCAGAGCCCATCAACAGCCCAGGGAGGAGTTGGGCCTCTCCCAGCCTTAGGCAGCGATTTCCCATTTGCACAGCCGGACTCCACTGACGGGAAAGAGAAGCCAAGAGATAGCGGTCCAGATCCTCCAAGACTTTTTGGCCCCTCACTCCCGTGATGGCTATATACCTTTGAGGATCTGGGCCAGTATGGGCAAAAGATACAGCAAAAGTTTCTGGTGTAAATAGCTATCCCCTGCATGGGCATCAAAAAGGGAATTACCTGCTCGCTGAAATGTGCTGAGGTGCTGTCAGCACATCAGTGTACTGTGTTCTCAAGATTATTCTTTTTATCCATAGAGGCTTAAATGAATCTTCTAGGCAAAAGACTTTCAACCTTGATTTAATTATATGGATGTGTTATATAGCACACAAAAATAAACAACTTAGGCCTGGTCTACACTAGGCTTTTATGTCGAATTTAGCGCCGTTATATCGAATTAACCCTGCACCCGTCCACACCACGAAGCTATTTAGTTCGACATAGAGCTCTCTTTAAATCGATTTCTGTAATCCTCCCCAACGAGGGGAGTAGCGCTAAATTCGACATGGCCATGTCGAATTAGGGTAGGTGTGGATGGAAATCGACGCTAATAGCTCCGGGAGCTATCCCACAGTGCACCACTCTGTTGACGCTCTGGACAGCAGTCTGAGCTCGGATGCTCTGACCAGCCACACCCCGGGAAAATTTGAATTCCTTTTCCTGTCTGGGCAGTTTGAATTGCAGTTTCTGTTTTGACACCGTGGCGAGCTCAGCAGCAGTGGCAACGATGCAGAGCTCTCCAGCAGAGATGGCCGTGCAATCTAATAGAAAGAGGGCCCCAGCATGGACGGATCGGGAAGTCTTGGATCTCATCGCTGTGTGGGGAGATGAGTCCGTGCTTTCCGAGCTGCGCTCCAAAAGACGGAATGCAAAGACCTATGAGAAGATCTCTAAAGCCATGGCAGAGAGAGGATACAGCCGGGATGCAACGCAGTGCCGCGTGAAAATCAAGGAGCTGAGACAAGGCTACCAGAAGACCAAAGAGGCAAACGGACTCTCCGGATCCCAGCCCCACACATCCCGTTTCTACGAGGCACTGCATTCCATCCTAGGTGCGGCCGCCACCACTACCCCACCCCTGACCGTGGACTCTGAGGATGGGATATTGTCCGCGGCCGGTTCCTCAGCGAACGGGGAAGAGGAGGAAGGAGATGAGGAGGACGAGGCAGTCGACAGCGCTTACAACGCTGATTTGCCCGACAGCCAGGAGCTCTTCATCACCCTGACAGAGATCCCCTACCAACCCTCCCCAGCCGTTATCCCAGACACAGATTCAGGGGAAGGATCAAGCAGTAAGTGTTTTAAATATCTAAACATTTATTTATAACATAACTGGCATATTTAAAATATTAACAATAGCTAAAGTGCTTTCAAACATGTAAACATTTATTTAAAACAGAACAGGAAGATTTAAAATATTAACAGTGGGTAAAGTGCTTCAAAACATGTAAACAGGAAAGTCCAACAAAACGGGAATCTGTGCAAAGTGTATCATGATTAGTCTGTCTTTGGGCGCTTCAATATATAGTCTATTTTCAAAAAATTTCACAATGTCCGCTTCATGATTATACTGCCCCAAACGCTGCACTCTTTTGTCCCTCCAAGGGCACCTAAGCCAAAAACTGGTCAATGTATCCGGGGATAGAGGCGACATCCTCCGGGGAGAACTCCTCATAGGTCTCCTGCAGGTGTTTTTCAAGCCTCATGAGCAGGTTCCTGGGCAGGGAGAGCTTATTAGGCCCCCCGTGGTATGAGACGTTTCCCTGCCACAACGCCAGCAGGTACTCGGGGATCATGGCCTTGCAGAGCATTGCAGCAAATGGCCCCGGTTTCTGCAGGCTGTCCCGAAGCATCCGCTCCTTCTGGCTCTCCGAGACCTTCAGGAGGGTGATGTCTGGCATGACTCCCTGCTGTGAATTAGGTAGGGGAAAGTTAGTATTGGGACTGCTTGCCCGTCCCTTTACAGAACTGCAACCGCCGGTTTACAGCCACGCGGTTTACAGCCGCGAGGGGGTGGGACAGGGCCAGAGTTCATGCTTGCAGGATTGCTGCCAGCAGAGACTCGCATTGCTTTCTATGTGAAAGGAGGCCAGTGCCACTCTTAAAGTTTTAAGCAGCCACAAGTCTACGGCTTACCATGTTTGCCATCTAGACAAAGTCCGGTGTCCTGCCCTGCTCCTCAGCTCGCCACAGCAAGACCGCAGGCACTGTAGGCGAGGGCCGAAAATTCGACCTTGTCGTCAGTGCGCGTGTGATAGGTGCTCTGCATGGTCTTGTTCACGGAGAAAGACTATGTTCTCTGTTCACAGATACATTGATCTGTCTCAGGAATTCACTCCCTTTTTCCAATTCCCACAGCCCCATCTGCCCAGAGGCTAGCGCACATTAGGAGGAGGAAGAAGAGGACACGGGAAGACATGTTTGCTGAACTAATGGGATGCTCCCGAGCACAGGCAGCCCAGCAGACACAGTGGAGGGAGAACTTGTCCCAAATGCACCGGGCAAACATTGAACGGGAGGAGAGGTGGCGACAGGAGGACTGGCAGGCTACTCAAACGCTGCTTGGACTAATGAGGGAGCAAACGGACACGCTCCGCCGCCTTGTGGATGTTCTGCAGGACCGGAGGCAGGAGGAGAGAGCCCCGCTGCAGTCTCTCTCTAACTGCCCTGCCCCGCCACCAAGTCCCATACCCCCCTCACCCAAAGTCCAAACACGGAGGGGCGGAAGGGGCCGTGAAAAATTTCACTCCACCCCTGTGGACTGCTCTACCACTAGAAGGCTCTCATTCCCCAAAATTTGAAAAGTCCTTTCCTACCCGCCTCACACAAGACCCCGTCCAAGTTTCACCCCCCCGTTCCATGTGCGGTTGTTAATAAAAAATACGTTTCTGTTCATTACTGTCTCCATCCTCTTCTTTTGGAGGAGAGTCTGTCTGAAGGGGGGGGAAGGGGCTTGGTAATTGGACAGGACAGTCACCTTTAGCAGGGGGCAGGTCCAGCAGCAGGGCACATATACAGTGCAGTGACTAGTTATCCTGGTCAGTCTGGGAGGTGGTTTTCATGTTCTGTGTGGTGGGGGGGGGGTGTTGCTCTGTGACTTTGTGGCGGGGGAGGGCAGTTACAGATCTTATGCAGCGGTCCTTACCCTGGATCACAGAGCCGCGCAGCAGGGGATCTGTAACCCTCCTCCCCCTGCAAGACAGTCACATAGCCGACACATACACGCAGTCCCGGCCAGGAGGGCTGGCAGGCTCCGTTGAAACAACCAGTCTACCACCGCGGAGCCTGTCATTCCTGGAGTTTAGAAGCATCATTTGCATCACAACACTAAACCCGCCCCCCGCCACAGTCTGCGTCCCAGGTTTAAAACATTCCCGCGAAAACAGTAATAAAGACAACGGTGTCCATTAACAAAACAGAACAGATTTTATTTTTTGGGAAGGGGGTGAAGGGGGTATGTAACTGGAGAGGATAGTCGACGGCAACTGGGTAAAGAAACGGGGGCAAGTTCAGCTTCTGTGTCCACAAACTGAAAAGTCACTGGGTACCCTGCTCAGCCTTGAAACTGGCTTTCAAAGCCTCCCGGATGCACAGCGCGTCCCGCTGGGCTCTTCTAATCGCCCGGCTGTCTGGCTGGGCGTAATCAGCAGCCAGGCTATTTGCCTCAACCTCCCATCCCGCCATAAAGGTCTCCCCCTTGCTCTCACAGAGATTGTGGAGCACATAGCAAGCTGCAATAACGATGGGGATATTGGTTTCGCTGAGATCACAGCGAGTCAGTAAGCTTCTCCATCTCCCCTTGAGACGGCCAAAAGCACACTCCACCACCATTCTGCACTTGCTCAGCCGGTAGTTGAAGAGTTCTTGTGCAGTGTCCAGGGCGCCAGTATAGGGCTTCATGAGCCAGGGCATTAGCGGGTAGGCTGGGTCCCCGAGGATCACTGTAGGCATCTCCACATCCCCAACAGTTATCTTGTGGTCCGGGAAGTAAATACCTTCCTGCAGCCGTCTAAACAGACCAGAGTTCCTGAACACGCGAGCGTCATGAACCTTGCCCGGCCATCCGACGTTGATGTTTGTAAAACGTCCCCGATGGTCCACCAGTGCTTGCAGCACCATTGAAAAGTAGCCCTTTCTATTGATGTACTGGCTGGCCTGGTGGCCCGGTCCCAGGATAGGGATGTGAGTCCCATCTATAGCCCCACCGCAGTTTGGGAATCCCATCGCAGCGAAGCCATCTATGATGGCCTGCGCGTTTCCCAGGGTCACTACCTTTGACAGCAGTACCTTGACGATTGCCTTGGCTACTTGCAAGACAACAACCCCCACGGTAGATTTGCCCACGCCAAAGTGGTTCGCGACTGACCGGTAGCTGTCCGACGTTGCAAGCTTCCAGAGGGCTATGGCCACTCGCTTCTGGACAGTCAGGGCTGCTCGCATGCGGGTGTCCTTGCGCTTCAGGGCAGGGGACAGCAACTCACAAAGTTCGAGGAAAGTCCCCTTCCGCATGCGAAAGTTTCGCAGCCACTGGGATTCATCCCAGACCTGAAGCACTATGCGGTCCCACCAGTCCGTGCTTGTTTCCCGGGCCCAGAATCGCCGTTCAACAAAATCCACATGCCCCATTGCCACAGTGATGTCCTGGGCGCTGGGGCTCGTGGTTTCTGACAGCTCTGTGCTACTCTCCGACTTCAGGCCCTCACGGCGGTGCCGTAGCCTCCTCGCCTGATTTCTCTGCATCTGCCTCTGGGAAAGGTGTATGATAAGGTGCGAGGCGTTGAGAACGGCCACAACTGCAGCGATGGTCGCAGCGGGATCCATGATCGCAGTGCTGTGGCGTCCGCGCTGTCACTGATCAAAAAGTGCGTGAACTGATTTCCCGCCGGCGCTTTCAGGGAGGGAGGGAGGGCGGTAGTGACTGACGGATGACGACAGTTACCCAAAAGCACCCTCGCCACATTTTTTTACCCAGAAGGCATTGGCGGATCGACCCAGAATTCCAATGGGCAGCGGGGACTGCGGGAACTGTGGGATAGCTGCCCACAGTGCACTGCTTCCAATGTCGACGCTTTCCCTGGTAGTGTGGACTGACAAAGTCGAATTACTGTCCTTAGTGTAGACACATACGTTCGACTTTCTAATATCGATTGCACATATTCGATTTAACTAAAATCGAACTACTCTCGTAGTGTAGACATACAGTTTTACAATTATATCTACAAGAGACAAAATGTCATAATCCAGTACCTTTAATTTTAAACCATACTAGAATTACATAGAAATTCTGTTCTCTATTCCCCCTTAAGAAATAGAGGAGAGAGAGAGAGAGAGAGAGAGAGAGAGAGGTGTGTGTGTCTTTAGTGATAACACAAAGTGCTATCATAATAATCCCAATGGATAGCAGGGAATAAGTGTTTACAGAGGACATATGTAGATTTGTTTAAAAAAAATCACATTCAAGATGGTTTGCAAACTTTGACCTTCCTATTTCATGTAGTAGCCCTGCCTGAAGTATAGTGGAAAATAGGGTGAGAAAATGCAGCTGAATACACATCCACAGGTGCTGCTTTGAATTCCTTCAATTTATCTCGGAATGCCTGTCGTTTAGGTCACTTATTCTGCAGTTATATTACCAAGCAAAATTCAGCTTGAACTATAGATAATGGGTTGATAGTGTAATTTATTTGTCCTGCTGGTAGTTAATAATGAATTTATGGAATGACTTAATATGCTAGCCTTCAGTATTAAAATTGCATGATATTAGAAGGACCTGTTTTCTTATACCTGTCCAAATGGCAATCCTCTGAATTCCCTTCTGTTCCCTTCCAACCTAACCTAAGGGATCACTTCCACAGTCCTGATTTACTTTTGCACCTTTCCTGGGTATGTTGATCAAGGTAACAGCCTGACAAGGAGAAGGAAATAGACACTTATCACAGTGCACACTGTGTGTTGCCCGATCTAAGCCATGTTAAAGCTTCAAGGATGTTTTTTGGTCCAAGGTAAATAACAGCCATTTACATTTGTATTGCAACCAGGCTCAAATACATTTTGCTTTTCTCCCTTGGATGATAAAAAATCAAAATGACAGGGGACCTTTGTGAAATGAGTTAGAAGGTCCTAGTCCACTTCCTCATGGACGGGTGTCCAGATGACAGAAGCCGTCATTGAATTTGGCATTAATTAGTATTTTTTGTTAGCAGTTCCTGAAATACATTTACTTCTGGAGTGAAACATGACAACTAATTAAGCTAATGTATAGAGCTCAGTGAAGAACAGTAATTTTGCAGAGGATTTTACTACTTCAAAATCAGATTTCATTCTGGTTCGGAATCATAACCAACATATTTGAAATTCTCTGTGAAATGGAATTACTGATCTCCACCGAGCTCTAACACAGCCTGGTGGGCTGCCCCAGAGCTGGGGAATCTGGGAGCCTTTGAAGCCCTAGATCCGCAGTAGTACAACCTGGTGGGATGTGCTGGAGCCAGAGACCCTAACAGCCCTGCCTGGCGAGGAGTCACGAGCCTGGGAGCTGGGGCTCCCACAACTTCTAGGCTCCCGGCTTCCCATCAGCCCACCAGGCAGGCAGCTGAGGAGCTGGGAGCCTGGGTTCCCCACATCCTGCCAGATGGTCTGCCAAGGAGCCAGGCAGGTTTCTGATGGAATCCTGCCTGGCAGGCAAAGGTCCATTGGAAACGTGCTTGGTTTCTGTTGGGATTTTGTCACATGTGGTATGAGCTGTTGGTTTATATCAGTGTAGCTGATTTGATCCAGTGGAACTAGTCACTTGAGTAAGTTAACCATGATTTGGCCCAATGTACCTGGCAACTAGCTCCTAGTTGTATTTGTTTTTTTCATATATCTATATAGCTAAACCCCCTAAAAATTGTATAATTTGGGGTCCCTAATGAGACTAGATGATAATGGAGACTAGGATGATGGATTTTTGAGATTCTCCTTTGTTGGCTGCCATCTGGGGTGAAACATGGTAGCAATTTAACAGTAAACTTAAAAATCAAAATATCTTTGAAAATTGAATTAGCAACTCCTGAGATATAAAGGGTGTATGTGTGCACACGCATATGCATGCACACAATATATCTAGTGCTTAGAGCTGGGAGTCAGGGCACCTGAGTTCTATTTCTGGCTCTCTGACTTTGTCAACTCTCTTGCCTTTTCTGTGCCTCAATTTATCGTAAATATGTTTTAATAGTATTTCCCTGCCAAACAGGGATATTGTGAGGCTAAATTAATTACGTTCCTTTAGATTAAAGGTGCTATATAACTGCAAAGCATTATTATTATTTGATATTCTGCTGAGCTTAGTGCCTAGTGCAAGTTTTTAAAAGTTGAGGGCAGTAATTCTACATTTATTTTAAGTGGTGTGTGTGGGGAGGGAGGGGGGAGGTGCAGGGCGACCAGACAGCAAGTATGAAAAGTCGGGACGGGGGTGGGGGGGTAATAGGAGCCTATATAAGAAAAAGCCTCAAATATCAGGACTGTCCCTATAAAATCGGGACATCTGGTCACCCTAGGGGGGCAGGAAGGGGGCACAATTTATTGCAATTAACTTTCAGCCTAACAAGCAACAAATTATTGTAAATAAGAGTCTCAACAGGGCCGGCTCTAGGCACCAGCAAAACAAGCTGGTGCTTGGGGCGGCACATTTTTAGGGGCGGCATGGCCGGCGCCAGAATGCTACCCCTAAAAATGTGCCCCGGCCGCCCTAGCTCACCTCCGCTGCCGCTTGCGCGCCGCTGCTCCCCCTCCCTCCCAGACTGAGAGCCTGGGAGGGAAGGGGAGAAGCGGCGCCCGCGGCGCCGGCCCCCCGGGGTCTCCCCCTCCCTCCCAGGCTCTCAAACCTGGGAGGAAGGGGGAGATCCCGAGCGGCCGCGGCACGCGAAACAGCTGTTTCGCGCGCTGCTGCTCCCCCTCCCTCCCAGGCTTGAGAGCCTGGGGGGAGGAGGCAGGGCTGGGGATTTGGGGAAGGGGCGGAGTTGAGGTGGGGCCGGGGGTGGGGGTAATTAAAAAACGGGGGGGGGGGGCGGTCAAAATTGTTTTTGCTTTGGGCGGCAAAAATCCTAGAGCCGGCCCTGAGTCTCAAACTAATATTTTTGACTTTGAAACTTCACTTTGTTTGAAACTTTATAAATATAAGTAACTTCTCATGAAGTATTAATACTCCCTCTCCCAGAACAAGAAAAACAGGAGCAATGGGTAAGTAAGTGAGAACCAGAAAGTATTTGTGCTTCCATGCTCTTAAAAAGGGGGAGAACCCATTAAAACAAACAAACAAACAAACAAAAAAACACCCTATCAGGACTTTTTAAAAAAAAAATCAGAGACACAATTCTTTTAAAGAAAAAGAAAATCTCAGTCATCACAAAACCAAGACTTATGCACTGTGGGTGGGATTCTCCACTTACATCACTCTTAACCTAGTGTATTTTCAGTTTACATCAATGAGGGAGAGCAGAAAATCAGACCTTGTCATTCTTCCCTTTCTTTCATATATACACACAGAAACAATGTGGGTTAGGTAATATCTTTTATTGGGCCAGCTTTTGGTGGTGAGAGACAAGCCTTCAAGCTTACATGGAGTTCTTCTTTAGGTCTGGGAAACTAACTCACAGTGTTATTGCTAAATACAAGGTGGAATAATTGTATTTAGGAGTAACATTCTGAGTTAAGTATCAGAGGGGTAGCCATGTTAGTCTAGATCTGTAAAAAGCAACAGAGAGTCCTGTGGCACCTGAATAGACTAACTGAGTTAGTTTCCCAGACCTGAAGAAGAGCTCTGTGTTAACTCAAAAGCTTGTCTCTCACCACCAGAAACTGGCCCAATAAAAGATATTTTCCTCACCACCCTCTTCTCTCTAATATCCTGGGCCCAACATAGCTATACTAACACTACATATATACATACACACATGATAGCCATGTGATAAATTCTACAGACACATCATAAATATTTATCATATACCTTTTCAATTTATCACATCATACTCCTCAAACCTCTGCGCAAAGGAATACAATAGTAGTACCTACCCCATTTTTAAACAAAAAAAACAAAACTTTCTACTAAGATATTTTTAAAACAGTTTAATGTAACTGTGATGGGGAGTAACATTTTCCAGGCTGGTATGGGGGAATATGGCTCAGAAGCAGTTAGGTAACTGAAGGTATGTCTACACTACGAAATTAGGTCGAATTAATAGAAGCCAGTTTTATAGCAATCGGTTGTATACAGCCGATTGTGTGTGTCCCCACATAAAATGCTCTAAGTGCATTAAGTCGGCGGACCGCGTCCACAGTACCGAGGCTAGCGTCAACTTCCGGCGCATTGCACTATGGGTAGCTATCCCACAGTTCCCGCAGTCTCCGCCGCCCATTGGAATTCTGGGTTGAGATCCCAATGCCCGAATGATGAAAAACAGTGTCGCGGGGGGTTCTGGGTACATGTCGTCAGGCCCCTCCCCCTCCATCAGAGCAACGGCAGACAATAGATTCGCGCCTTTTTACCTGGGTTACCTGTGCAGACAACATACCACGGCAAGCATGGAGCCCGCTCAGCTCAGCTCACCGTCACCATATGTCATCTGGGTGCCGGTAGACGTGGGACTGCATTGCTACACAGCAGCAGCAGCTAACTGCCTTTTGGCGGTAGACGGTGCAGCATGACTGGTAGCCTTCATCGGCGATCTGGGTGCTGGCAGCTATGGGGCTGGCAGCCGTAGGGCTGCATTGCACCAGCCCTTTGCCTTTTGGCAGTAGATGGTGTATTACGACTGGTAACCGTCATCGTCGTACAGCAGTGGCTGGAACTCCGTATGTCCCCCAGTCTCCCATCCCCCCAGTCATATTCTGCTGCCTTCACAATGACGATGATGGCTATCAGTCGTAGTATGCCATTTTCTGCCAAGCGCCCTGTTGGATCATTGCACATTAGCAGGGTCTTCCCTGAGCAGCAGATCGTGCAATAGGCCTGAAGGCCATCGTCATCATAACTGCCAAGTGCCCAGTATTTGCTGCCAAGCACCCAGAAGATGCCGAGGGCTATCAGTCATGCTGCACCGTCGTCTTAAGATGTAAAAAATAGATTTGTTCTGTATTCATTTGCTTCCCCCTCCCTCCATCAAATCAACGGCCTGCTAAACCCAGGCTTTTGAGTTCAATCTTTGGGGGGGGCCATTCTGTGTGACAGTTGTTTGTGTTTTCTCCCTGATGCACAGCCACCTTTGTTGATTTTAATTCCCTGTACCTGTACGCCATGTCGTCACTCGCCCCTCCCTCCCTCCCTCCCTCCCTCCTTCCCCTGGTCCGTCAGATACTAGTTTTGCGCCTTTTTTCAGACCAGACGCCATAGCTAGCACTGGGATCATGGAGCCCGCTCAGATCACCGCGGCAATTATGAGCACTATGAACACCACGGCATTGTCCTGGAGTATATGCAGAGCCAGAACATGCCAAAGCAAAACCAGGACCAGCCGAGGAGGCGATTGCAGCGCGGCGACGAGAGTGATGAGGAAATTGACATGGACATAGACCTCTCACAAGGCACAGGCCCCAGCAATGTGGAAATCATGGTGTTACTGGGGCTGGTTCATGCCGTGGAATGCCGATTCTGGGCCCGGGAAACAAGCACAGACTGGTGGGACCGCATCGTGCTGCAGGTGTGGGACGATTCCCAGTGGCTGCGAAACTTTCGCATGCGTAAGGGCACTTTCATGGAACTTTGTGACTTGCTTTCCCCTGCCCTGAAGCGCCAGAATACCAGGATGAGAGCAGCCCTCACAGTTGAGAAGCGAGTGGCGATAGCCCTGTGGAAGCTTGCAACGCCAGACAGCTACCAGTCAGTCGGGAATCAATTTGGAGTGGGCAAATCTACTGTGGGGGCTGCTGTGATCCAAGTTGCCAGGGCAATCAAAGACCTGGTGATATCAAGGGTAGTGACTCTGGGAAACGTGCAGGCCATAGTGGATGGCTTTGCTGCAATGGGATTCCCAAACTGTGGTGGGGCCATAGACGGAACCCATATCCCTATCTTGTCACCGGAGCACCAAGCCACCGAGTACATAAACCGCAAGGGGTACTTTTCAATGCTGCTGCAAGCCCTGGTGGATCACAAGGGACGTTTCACCAACATCAACGTGGGCTGGCCGGGAAGGGTACATGATGCTCGCGTCTTTCAGGCACTCTGCTCTGTTTCGAAAGCTGGAGGAAGAGACTTTCTTCCCGGACCAGAAAATAACAGTTGGGGATGTTGAAATGCCTATCGTGATCCTTGGGGACCCAGCCTACCCCTTAATGCCATGGCTCATGAAGCTGTACACAGGCAGCCTGGACAGGAGTCAGGACCTGTTCAACTACAGGCTGAGCAAGTGCCGAATGGTAGTGGAATGTGCATTTGGACGTTTAAAAGCGCGCTGGCGCAGCTTACTGACTCGCTCAGACCTTAGCGAAAAGAATATCCCCATTGTTATTGCTGCTTGCTGTGCGCTCCACAATATCTGTGAGAGTAAGAGGGAGACATTTATGGCGGAGTGGGAGGTTGAGGCAAATTGCCTGGCCGCTGATTATGCGCAGCCAGACACCAGGGCGGTTAGAGGAGCACAGCATGGAGCGGTGCGCATCAGAGAAGCTTTGAAAACGAGTTTTGTGACTGGCCAGGCTACGGTGTGAAACTTCTGTTTGTTTCTCCTTGATGAACCCTCCGCCCCCCCCCACCCGGTTCACTCTACTTCCCTGTAAACAAACCACCCCACCCTCCCCAACCCTCCCCCCTTCGAGCACCACTTGCAGAGGCAATAAAGTCATTGTTACTTCACATTCATGCATTCTTTATTAATTCATCACACAACTAGGGGGATAATTGCAAAGGTAGCCCGGGATGGGTGGGGGAGGAGGGAAGGAAAAGGACACACTGCAGTTTAAAACTTTAACTCTTATTGAAGGCCAGCCTTCTGATGCTAGGGCAATCATCTTGGGTGGAGTGACTGGGTGGCCGGAGGCCCCCCCACCGTGTTCTTGGGCATCTGGGTGAGGAGGCTATGGAACTTGGGGAGGAGGGCTGTTGGTTACACAGGGGCTGTAGCGGCGGTCTCTGCTCCTGCTGCCTTTCCTGCAGCTCAACCATACGCTGGAGCATATCAGTTTGATGCTCCAGCAGCCGGAGCATCGACTCTTGCCTTCTGTGTGCAAGCTGACGCCACCTATCATCTTCAGCCCGCAACTTGCTCTGTTCATTCCGCGATTCAGCACGCCACCTCTCCTCTCGTTCACATTGTGCTTTTCTGTAATCAGTCATTGACTGCCTCCACGCATTCTGCTGTGCTCTGTCAGCGTGGGAGGACATCTGTAGCTCTGTAAACATGTCATCACGCGTCCTACGTTTTCTCTTTCTAATCTTCACTAGCCTCTGTGAAGGAGAAACATTTGCAGCTGGTGGAGGAGAAGGGAGAGGTGGTTAAAAAAGACACATTTTAGAGAACAATGGGTACACTCTTTCACGTTAAATTTTGCTGTTCACATTACACAGCACATGTGCTTTCGTTACAAGGTCGCATTTTTCCTCTTATATTGAGGGCCTGCCGGTTTGGTGTGAGAGATCACTCACGCAGTGCCAGGCCACAGATTTCAGCTTGCAGGCAGCCATGGTAAGACACAGTCTTTTGGCTTTTTTAACCTTCTTAACATGTGGGAATGGTTTCAAACAGTAGTGCTCTCATTTCCCACACCAAGCACCCGTTGGGTTGGCCATTTAAAATGGGTTTGCAATGTAAAAGGAGGGGCTGCGGTTTCAGGGTTAACATGCAGCACAAACCCAACTAACTTCCCTCCCCCACACACCCAATTCTCTGGGATGATCACTTCACCCCTCCCCCCCACCGCGTGGCTAACAGCGGGGAATATTTCTGTTCAGCAGAGCAGGAACGGGCACCTCTGAATGTCCCCTTAATAAAATTGCCCCATTTCAACCAGGTGACCGTGAATGATATCACTCTCCTGAGGATAACAAAGAGCGATAAGGAATGGATGTTGTCTGCATGCCAGCAAACACCGGGACCATACGCTGCCATGCTTTGTTATGCAATGATTCCAGACTACGTGCTACTGGCCTGGCGTGGTAAAGTGTCCTACCATGGCAGACGGGATAAGGCAGCCCTCCCCAGAAACCTTTTGCAAAGGCTTTGGGAGTACATGAAGGAGAGCTTTCTGGAGATGTCCCTGGAGGATTTCCGCTCCATCCCCATACACGTTAACAGACTTTTCCAGTAGCTATAGTGGCCGCGATTGCCAGGGCAAATTAATCATTAATCATTAAACACGCTTGCTTTTAAACCATGTGTAATGTTTACAAAGGTACACTCACCAGAGGTCCCCTGTGTGCCCTCAGGGTCTTCGGTGAGTTCGGGGGTTACTGGTTCCAGGTCCAGGGTGACAAACATATCCTGGCTGTTGGGGAAACCGGTTTCTCCGCTTCCTTGCGGCTGTGAGCTATCTACATTTTCTCCATCCTCCTCTTCCGAACCCTCTTCCCTGTGTGTTTCTCCAGTGAGGGAGTCATAGCACACGGTTGGGGTAGTGGTGGCTGCACCCCCTAGAATGGCATGCAGCTCCGCGTAGAAGCAGCATGTTTGCGGCTCAGCCCCGGACCTTCCGTTTGCTTCTCTGTCTTTGTGGTAGGCTTGCCTTAGCTCCTTAATTTTCACGCGGCACTGCTGTGCGTCCCTATTATGGCCTCTGTCCTTCATGGCCTTGGAGACCTTTTCTAATATTTTGCCATTTCGTTTACTGCTTCGGAGTTCAGCCAGCACTGATTCATCTCCCCATATGGCGAGCAGATCCCGTACCTCCCGTTCTGTCCATGCTGGAGCTCTTTTGCGATCCTGGGACTCCATCACGGTTACCTGTGTTGATGAGCTCTGCGTGGTCACCTGTGCTCTCCACGCTGAGCAAACAGGAAATGAAATTCAAACGTTCGCGGGGCTTTTCCTGTCTACCTGGCCAGTGCATCTGAGTTGAGAGTGCTGTCCAGAGCGGTCACAATGAAGCACTGTGGGATAGCTCCCAGAGGCCAATAACGTCGAATTCCGTCCACACTACCCCAATTCCGACCCCCTAAGGCCGATTTTATCGCTAATCCCCTCGTCGGAGGTGGAGTAAAGAAACCGGTTTAAAGGGCCCTTTAAGTCGAAAGAAAGGGCTTCGTCGTATGAACGTGTCCAGGCTTAATTCGATTTAACGAGGCTAAAGTCGACCTAAACTCGTAGTGTAGACCAGGCCCTAATAGGGCACACCTGAGGGAGTTAGTCTTGATAGGCAATCTCTGATTGTGAATGTAGCCCAGCTGGGCAGAAGCAGGCAGGAAGTTTGCTGCAGAAGGCTGTAGTGTGGGTGTTTGTAGCTACTTTCTGAGCTTAGAGAGAGATAAAGGAAGAAATTTAGAGAGATGATAGAAGCTCTGGGATCTTGGTTCTGAGGGAAGGGTGGTGGATTAGGAAGCTTGATAGAGTAGGAAGCAGCCCAGGAAAATAGAAGCAAGGTTTGGGATAGAGCAGACCTTGGCTGTTAAAGGCAGGGTTCTTGGGTTGGAGCCTTGAGTAGTGGGTGGGCGGGCCTGGTATTCTCTACTAGCCACTGGGAAGAGGTATAGGCTTGGATTGGAGGACTTCTGGGAAGAATACTCTGATACCTTAGAAGGGAAAACTATAATGACCTGGCTGGAAGGGAAACTACACTGCATACAGAGAAGGAGAGAGCACTGTAACTTCTGGAGTGTGAGAGAAGTCAGTGTGAACAAGAGATGGAAGCGGGCATCAAACTGGGTGGAACTATTACCTAGTCACAGAGAGGAGACCCAGTGGTGAGTAGAGAACCCTGTTATAGTAATATATCTGCAAGGTGTTTTATTAGTTTTAATGCACTTTATTAGAAGATGCACATCTACATGACTATTGCAATGGCATTGCCACTAGGAAGTTATGTGACCATCCCAGATTTATGCCAATAAGACTTTTACAATAAACCTTTTAAGCATTCTCTCTCTGGCCTGAATTTGCAGAATGCTGAGCACATCCGATGTCTATTGACTACAACAGACTTGAGGCTGTTCAGGTAGTCTTAGAATTGGGCTCATAATAGGCCAAACTTATCAGTGGTGTAAGCAGTTGCAGTCTATTAAAGCCCAGAGGGTTGTGCCTGATAACATAAATGGTTGCTGTTCAATATAATTTTATACATATTCTAAGCTACATTATTTTAATAGAATTTATGCTTTTATTTTTGATTTCCCCTTTGTGTCTGTAACAGTCACTGGCTTTCTCTTTTACTTTAGGGTTGTGTGGTGTGGGTGGTGGTTTTTTTTTTTTTTTTTTTTTTAAATGCTAGATCTATTTTGATGACCCTCCGATGCCTTCTGCAGACACTTATCCTACATGCATTGAGTCTGATTTGATTTAGCCCCCTTGCTTTATAAATGTTCCTGAAACACATGGGTATAACAATCTATGACTCGGCAAATTTCCGGCACGTAAAAATCAAATTTTCAGTGGCTCTGCTTACTCTTTATTGTGCTGAGATCAATAGATGAGAGAACCCTTAACCTAGCAGTGTGCCAGAGTGCCTGACATGTATTCATAAGAACAGTCTATAAATTCAATGGAAATATTAGGTTGAAGGGGCATTCATGCTTTGAATAGCAAGTTTTCTTCAGCTTTTTCCACTTTGCTTTACACAAATTGGCCTTCTAAAAAGGCATTAAGTCCTTCAAAGTCTGTGCTTTGTAACTGAGCACCAAGGCAAAGTAGAGATATTTAACTCCCAACATAATTCCCTAGGCACTAAATTATAATTTATTTACTTTCCCCAGTTAGTTTTGTTAACTGTCCATTTCAATTGTTAGTTACGTTCCTGCTCTGGAAATTGTGTATATTACTTTAGGCAACATTCAGCATTGCCATATACTTTTCCCCCCCCATTGAATATTTACTTCTCAGTTAGATTTGTCATCTTGGACAAGGTGGGACCACATTATTCTCCCATATGGAATGGTAGAAATCTGGAATGATTCTGCTGACCTCAGTGAATCACTGTAGTCTTTATACCAATGGAAGTAAGAGCAGGATTTGACCCATCATCCAAAAACTTTTGCAGAGAGATGTGTATAACAAAACAGCATGTCACTATTTATCATTTTGAATGTTCTGATGGTTCTTTTAAAAAGAACCACAGCCAGCTAATTTTTTGGTTGGTACTGTTACTCAGTTGAGTTACAGGATGGTTTATCGTGGTACTCAAAGAAACAAACATAACCTACTAGGACAGCATCTATTTTAGGATAGAACATTGGTTTAACATATGAAAACCATGAGCCAATCATCATTAGTGTAGATCCACTGAAATATCTCTGCTTTCAATCCTGGCCATCCTAAGTTTTATGCCAATACCACACTCCAGGCTCTGTATAAGTAGTTAATGTGGGTGTTTATATCCAGACTATACCCTGGCTTTGGAGAGTTGATAGTCTAAATAAGATGAAATCCATCCCTGCAGAAAGAGTCAATATGAAGTCTGTGCACCGCTTCAGTTTCGCTTTAGCACTCGCAAGTGGGACTTATGTGCCGCATAAGCCTTGTTTGTACTGACCATTTGCATAGGAGTGAATGCCACCTGTGATACCTGACATAAGGATGCTCCACCTTTTTTTTTTTTTTTTTTAAAGAGATACGTCAAAGCTTGAGAGAATATGCAGTTCACAACTTGTTGAATCTCTGCAAAAATAACCCTTTTCACTTATTCGGAGTGTGTCCCAAAGGCCCGCAGTTATGTTAGTCAGAAATGTCAATTGATGAATTATATGTATGTGTGGGGAAGAGGGAGTGTTAGTTTCTTTTGGAGGGTCTGGTATATTTCTCTTCCGTGCAGTGTATAATACTGTTCCAGAGACATGAAATCAAAAATCTGACTGCTGAATGTGGCTTTGTGTAGCAGTAGGTTTAATTTTTCTTGAAAATCTTGCCCTGGGCTATTTTGAAAAGTACATTGCTGTTGAGGTTTCAGAGCAATGCATTTGTTTCACATGAATGCTGGCAAAATCCAAGCCTGACTTATCCCCCTCTGTGCAATTCTA
Source organism: Terrapene triunguis (assembly GCF_002925995.2). Lineage (NCBI taxonomy): Eukaryota > Metazoa > Chordata > Testudines > Emydidae > Terrapene > Terrapene triunguis. Next base: position 10,934,336 of record NW_020664404.1, read on the forward strand.
GCACTGGGTTTCAGGGAGGGCCAGATAAATTTAAATGCACGTTGAGATGACACCCCTGACTCCACCTATTAAAGATTCATTTGGCTTGAGAACATGTTTGGGTTTTGCAAATGATTACAAATGGCAAGAAGGCTGAGTGCTGGCAAGAGAGATTGTACAGTGTGAGCCTGATGAGCTACCTGATAGGCGTGACAAAATGAAAGCAACCCTGGTTTCCACTTGCATGTTATTGCAAGCCTTCTGAACAACTAGTCAGTTGAAGCAAGACTGAAACTAGGCTGCATTGTACTTGTAACACCTAATTGTTTTACAGTGTCACAGGGCTCAGGGTACGCCCACCTGTTCCTGAAACTAGGGCAAGCTTCAGGTTGCTCTTATCCCCTAACTAGTCTTGTATCACTATAAATCATTAGCTGGGGATTCACTCAATTCCTAATACACAGCATCATGACAACCAATTCAGACAAACAAGTCAAGCAGGACTTTTGCATTTCACTTACTTTAACCCGGAAAGTAGAGTCCTAATGACTTTCCTGACGAAAGCTGAAGAAATGTTCGGCAAGGGGCTGGGGGTCAGGACTACTGGGTTCTATTTCCCAGTTCTGGGAGAGCAGGAGTGGGAATGAAAGACCCAAGACTATTCTGGGTGAAATTCATCCTTTGTTCAGAGGGCTGTTAGTAGGCCTATTCACCACTTAAGCAATTAAAATAGGTATTATGTAGTGCAAATACCTTGCGGTGGCCCTATGCACAGGGATGAATTTCACCCTATAGGGTTAGTAGGATTGGGGCGGGTAGCTGCAGAATGAAAAGGGGATTAATTATGGGTTTATTAAAATCATTCTTGAGATTTGCATTTCTCCAACAGTTTGGGCTGGATTCTCCAATCCTCCAAGTTACACTTTATACCAGCTGTGTAGTGGAAAGTGAATTTGTCAGCCAGGATTTCTGCAGCGGGGGCTTCTCCACTGCTGTAAAGCTGGCACAATGGTGTAGTTGCCTCCCACAATTGATGCCCACCCAACCCCTGGTCTAACGGGGAGGAGGGAGTGGGTGGAGCTGATCACTATACCTGATCCTTTGCGGTTGGAAAATCCTTACGGAGCTTTGGCTACTGGCAGAAATAGAACATGTGGCCTACTCCCAAACATCTGCAGGTGTTCAAGGTTCAGGGAGTCATAAGCAGCTTCCTGTGTCTGTCACTGTCCACAACTTATACCACATGTAGTAAAGAAGCAGGGCCTTTTGTCTTTGTTAGAAACACATACCCTGATAATGAGTTTTGTATGCTTCCTGCCACTGATGCTTCTTTACTCCTAATGTACAAAGTGTTATAAACCTTCGCCTCAAGGCAGAATATATACAGTACAATGCTTTGCCACTCAGATCGCCACAGGTCTCAATCTATAGATCATGTAGTAATTTTGTTTAGCAGCACAATGAAAGTCAAATTAGCTTCTGGGAGACAGTTACGTATGAGCTGGATTAATGTGGCCTCCTACATACTATATTAGCATGTATTGTTTCTGTCACTGGGCTTCTGGTGGGTTTTTTATTTTTCACTTTATATCTATTGAATCATTATGAAAATTGAATCCTTAAACTCCATGAGAAATTACTTTTTAAATATTTAAACTAATATGCAGTGGTAATGACCATAATGTCAGATTCATCCTTTTTTGTTTGTTTGTTTATTTCCTGTGGTTGAAGACTTCAACTGCTATATTTTTCAAAACATTCTCATGGGGGCTTAGCTGTGTTACCCTTCCTACACACTAAATCAGGAGGAACCATATGCCCAAAAGAGGGAGGAATGCTAGTCTTATGGCTAAGGTATTGAAATGGGACTCAGGAGGTCTATGTCCAGCTTGTGACTCTGCCACAGGCTTTGTGACCTTGGGCAAGTTACTTGATCTCTCTCTGCCTGTTCCCCATCAGTAAAATAGGGAGTATTACTATGCCCTTCTCCCACTTATCTTTTCTATGTCTATTTAGATTATAAACTTTTTTGGGACAGAACTGTGATCTTGGTTGGGGCCTCTTAGTAATAGTATCATTTCACTTAAACTATGACTGCCCTGAGCGCCTCAGATGAAACGCTGTATATAAAAGTGTTTTACAGATACTAATTAACCATCACAAAATCCTAGTGAGGTTGGTATTATTCCCATTTTAAATATGGTGAATCTGAAGTCACTTGTCTATGTTCACAGAGCAAATTGCTGATGGATGTAAGATAATTTTGAGCAGCTCCCAGATGTTAATTTACAAACAGTTTTAAGAGACGCTATATATTGAGGCAAACTAATAACTATCCTTTTTTTTTTTTTTAATTGGATATTAATTCCTCTACTTGATCAAGTGGAAGACCAAATAATGCAGGGAGGAGGCTGTGCATTATGCTTGGCTCCTGAACAGTTCTCCCAATGCCTTTCAGTGCTGACCTGTCACATACAAGTGATCCAGTCCTCTGAGCAGGGAAGGCCAGTCATGCTGAACTTTGTGGCAGATTTGCTCTGTAGAAGAGACTTTAGCTCAACCAAAATAAAGAGTATTCACATAGCTTCTTGCACCACCTTAACTAAATGGATTTAAAATAGCACCTTTAGCTAAACCAATAAATTTTTTTTTCTTTGCTAGGAAAAAAGATGTCTTTAACTTGTTAGCTAACGTATAGCAACTAGCATGAGGTAAAATCCCAGTGAAGATAAGGCATTATGTAGTTTTCTCATGAGTTACCAGGTCAAGGTAAACAATAAGGTCCTCCATAGACTTTAACACTACTGGCTAACACTTGTGAAGACAAGGCAGCTTGTAGTTTTCACTAGACTTTTACCTCATGCTAGTTACTATGTGTTGGCCAACTTGAGTTAAGAACATGCCTTTATTTTTCTTACTGAAGACGCGCTGTGTGTCAACAATGTCTACTTTAGAAGTAAGCAAAAAAAATTATTTAGCAAAATCAACTACTTTTCTGCTCGTGCACAACAAGACAACCGTTTGTAATTTGTTTGAAAATAGAGTAATTTCTGTGCATGATGTAAGCACAGTGTACATGAGGAGCATATTGCAAGTATTTGATATTTGAGCTAGTTCAGTTTTTAGTGAAAATCATACCTCCCTATCTGCACACATGATCCTCCATTGCTATATGATCTGAACACCTCACAACTATGAATAGTTTGTACTCTGATAGAGCCCCTACGAGGCAAGAAAGTGTGATTGTCCTCATTTTACCTGGGGAGGAATGAGGCACAGGATAAGTTAAGAGACTTGCTCAAGGTCTCATGAGAAGTCTATGTCAGAGCCTAGAATAGTCCAGATCACCTGAATCCTATGCCAATGTTGTAACTGTTGGACCATGCTTTTTTTTGAGTGGTTTCTGGTCCCGTAGAAGGAACCCCAAGAACACTTTCAGGTCCCCATCTTCCAGCTAGAAGAGCCCATTGCAGAGGGAAGGAAAAAGAAAACACACCGGTTTCATCTGCTGTAAGTGTCCCTGTGGGTCTGTGTAGCTACCAATGTGGCTTTTATTATTATTGTTCTTGCTTGTCTGCTTGCTTCCTTTCCCTCCATCTCTCCATTGCTACAGCCTGTCTTTGTTGACTAAATCAATCTTTCCTGTCCTTCTGTTTTTTATTAAAGCCACTGTTGCCTTTTGTTGTCTGGAATTGATCCCTTGTGAAGGAGAGAGGTTGGGGGGGAGGAAGGTCCATAAATGGAGTAAATCAAAGCCAAAAGAGCATGATATTTAACAGCTTGGGTTTGCAGCAGTAAAGGGCAAATTCACAGGTGTCACATAGAGTGCTTTCATCGCCCAGAGGGGAAATTCCAACAAGGACTGCCTGCTGCAAAGTACAATGGTGTGAGGTGATTCGTGGGTCACTTGCACACAGCTCTCTTGATGGATTGCAGAAACTCTCCTGTACTGATCTTAGCTACATCCTTGCTGCCTGGGGTTTTCTGACAGGCCTTTTCTTTTGTCAATAATGGACTCTTGCCTCCTGCTCCGTATCTTTTTCAACATAGTTACAGAAAATCCCCTGTAATCAGTAGCATAGCCCTGATGATCCAACAAATTGTGCCGGGGTGTCCTTTCTTTATCTCTTGACTTCTCCAAAGCAATTGACCATTTAAACCAAGAGCCAATGTGCAAATGTATACAACAGGTACTTTTTAGCTAATGCTGTTGTCTGTACCTTCCTCTAGTCAGGAAAAGGACTCCAGGATGGTAAACTGGATTTCTAGCGACCAGAGTGGGTATGCTTTACAGCCACATCCAATACCCTAAAGTTCTGATCCAGTATCCATCACGATCAATTGGAACCATTCCACTAACTTCAATGGGCATATCTACATAGCAACTACACACCTGTGGCTGGCCTGTGCTAGTGGACTCGAGCTCATGAGGCTTGGGCTGCGGGGCTATTTTATTGCTGTGTAGATTTCTGGGCTCTGGCTGAAGCCTGGGCTCTTGGACCCTGTGCTGGAATGGGAGGGTCCCAGAGCTCAGGCTCCCGCTCGAGCCCGGAAGTCTACACAGCAATAAAACAGCCCCGCAGCCTGATTTGGCTGGCATGGGCAAGCAAGCCACAGGCTTGTCTTTGCTGTGTAGATGTACCCTTAGGGGACAGGGAGTCAGAAACCCTAGTTACTGTTCTTGGTGATGTCACTTGTGCTCTTTGTGCCTCGGTTTCCCCATCTGCAAAGTAGCTGTAATACAAAATTAACTCACTGTCTGGATTGTGACACTTTAGGCCTGGTCTAAACTAGAAGATTGTTGTCTTATCTATGTTGCAGAGGAGTCCGAAGAATCCACACGCCCTGAGGGACATAGTTAAGCTGACCTATACCCTGGTGTAGACCATGCTAGATCAACAGAAAAATTCTTCTATCAACCTCTCCCATTGGGGTAGGTAGTGTCTCTGCTGAAATACTGCAGCTGTGCCACTGTAGTGCGTTAACTAAGGTTATGTTTACACTTAACACTCAAATGCGTTGAGATCTCTGGATTGAAAGCAATATGTAAAAGTAAAATATTGTAGACTTTAAAGTGTCTCAAATGTAGCACTCTTTGAACATTTTCATTTGTCTTCTGGGTTATGTTGATACTAAATGATGGAAAACTTTAGACTAAAGAGATGTCATTTCTGGCTTCCTGCAGCATTTTATTTTATTGATTTCAGCCTTCGTTCTGGGTCTTGGTTCATGAGCAGACCTTGCCAAGACCTCTTTTTTTTAATTTCTCATATTGAAGATGACATCACCAGCAGCACAGATCCCCTTACTACCTTGCTGAGGCATTTGGTCCAGCCTTGACTCAGAGGAAAGAGTGCCACCTGCTGAGTCATTAAAAGAATTGCCCAAAATCCCAGGCTCTGTTTTGGAAAGTCTCCTGCCTGTTCTGCTGCTTGTGAGATCACAAGACCAGTCAGATGTGTCATGCTATCATCACCAAACATTAAGGGCCTATTCCTGGTGACATACAGGTAAAGGTAAAATACCTAGTTCCTAAATCCTCATATGTGAAGGTGGCATTTGTAGGCTGGCCCAATGATCAGTAGTACAAGAGTAATTAGTGTACTTCCTCTTTGATAAACACCAAATTCATGTTCAGTTACACTGGTGTAAAGCTGGAATACTATAATTCTCCTCCATGGGTCATTAATAGAGTTTGAAAACAGAACCCTCATCACTGCAGCACAGACTACCACCAGTTGAGCTAAAGTCACTCAATTTGCTGGCAATAACAGGTGGCTATCTTCTAGTGGACTAAAGGAGTGAGTAACACTATTTGTCAGGGTTTTATATTGTCTATTGGTGTTGGAGTCATGCCAGATTTACACTCCTGTAATAGAGATCAGAATTGAACACTCCAGCTTCATCAGAGAGGTCAGAAACTGTACTTCCAGTCAATGTCCATTGTCTTTCTACCAGAGATTCCAAGGCATCCACCCATCACTCTAAGTACAACTCCTTTTTCCTGAAAAGAGTGATTCTAGAGGTGTAGAGAGACATAGCTCAGCTGTTCTTCAAATATTTCCTTTCTGCACAACTCGGGCAGCCCTCTACTCAACACCACTTTAAAAATAAGTAAATTACAAAGACAGAAAAATCAGTTGAGAACATGGACTATAATTGGGCTGGAAGGAGGAAAAAGAATAAAGGAAACATATTTTAAGTAGTGCACACAAGTACAACTTTTTTGCATCCACTCCACTTTCACTTCATAGATACAGTTGCGCAAGGGAGGGTGATTCATGTGATGAAATAAAGAATCTGAGCAGACAGAGTTGCCAGTTCCCTGAGATGCTCATATGGCACAGAAAGTTGCCTAATTAATCTCTAGTGTTTGGATTAACCATGCCGATCTGCTCTATAGAAGAGCCAGGGACCAAGTCAGAACAAGAGCAATGCCTTCAACTTGCTGGAAGAAGTTTACTGAGAAGATGATTTGGGATTAAATCAGTATCCCAAATTCATGCAATAACACTCCCAATTAACTAATTGGTCCCTCCTGTATTCATGCTCATTCTTTATCACTGATCAATTAATTTTAAATATGTAATGTTTTTATAGTCTAGTGGATATAGATTTAATGTAATCAGTGCTGTATATTGCTCCCCCTCAAGGCTCTGCATAGCTCAACTCTGCCTCCATCTTGGCTTTCACCCCCCCCCCCCCCGCATTTGCTCCTCCAGACTTTTTCTTTTCTGACTGCTCTCTTTGTGACATTCCCCACCATGGTCTTTGCAACTTCTTCCATGCTGGCCTGACTCTAGGAACTCTTTTTCTGCACACCAAACAACTTCCCTCTTTAAAAGCCACATCAGGACTGTGGCACCAACTTCCACTAGAACTAAGAACCACCACAAACCTCCCTGCCTCTTGTTCCAAGTGCAGGGGCACTTCTTTGACCTTGCCTTTGCTGATATAAGCACACTGCATAAGCATGTGTGCATGCGCACACCTGTATATATCACCACAACTATACCACACTGCAAACATCTTTCCTTCTGCGGGGAGAGGGAATAAACCTACGTGATAAATGTTAGTCATGCTGCTTTATTTTTTTAATGCATGACTGGAAAGTGCTCAGTGTATCGAGGGCGATGTGAAAACCTTCATAAAGATGTGGCTTTTCTGTGTTGTGCTTGTGTATAAAAGGAAAAGCAGTCTGCAATTTGCACCATCATATATAAATTGTCTATAGCCCTTCGAGGCAAATTGCCGATGGCAGCCCTCACTTAAGACACAGTGGGGGGAGGGGGGAATTCACTACATAGAAATCTTCAAGGATTAAAAATGACTCTGCATTTTCCCACAGGCTGTCTCAGACCCAACCTTGCTTTACCTGCTTCAATTGCAGAACACACTTAGGCCTCTGCAAGCTGTAGGGCAGCATTTATTTTAAGGTGCTCTAAACAAAGCACTGATCACCCCTCCCTTCCATCCTCACATCCTAGTCTCTTCCAGGGTGTGTGGTGGTTTTTTTAAAGAATGGAAGGAAATGGTTACGCAAACTTAAGGAAAAAAAGCTTAGTGTCCCATTCTCTTTCCCAACCGACTTAGATTAGGATAACTAACGGAAGTAATACCCTGCTGCTGAATATTTTATGAACCTATGGAAGGCTAGTCATTATGCATGTTCCTTAACGTGCCTTATTCACAGCTAATTGCATCAGGACTGTAGAAGGCCAACAGCTCTTAACTAGAATAGAGGCAGACCAAAATTCCCTTGTAAACACACACAAGCTGGAGAAGGGGAAGAAGAGAGATTTCCTTGAGCTTTATGATATCCAAAAAAGGTAATACCCTTCTCTTATTAGATAAATTGATTAGAGCAAGTTTTAAGCACTTTTTAAAATAAATAAGCATCTATCAGAGAGGAAGCTAGCATCCTAGGGTTGTGGTTTTACGTAGGGATGTGAGAGGTGCCCATCACTTTCTTTAAATCAAATCTGGATGTCTTTTTGAACTTTATTTTTATTGTTTTTATATAAAATGTAAACACAACAAAACATAAATGGGTGCAGAGGACGGAAATAGCATATAAATAACAATTCACCATTCGTTTTTTGTAAAACTTGGAAATCAAAACAAATAACTCCCACCGCTACCATCCCCTGAACCCATAGAGGTAATGCAGTGCACCAATTATTAAAGTGACTAAAGTTATGTTCTCCCTTATTTGAGTATTCGGGGCTAATATATACTAAACAAAGCATGCAATAATTTTCTCCTCTCCAAATGAGAGACATTCTCATATTTTTCTATGTGTTTCTATTATACAGTCATTCTCCTCCCCCCATTAATGCAGTAGTAGAGAGCTCACTAAACCAGATTATATATGAAGGAGGAATTGCAGACTTCCACTTTTTTCAAAGTAACTTTTGGCCACTAAAATAGCTACTGCAATTTATTTCTTAATGTTAACTGGTAATACCAACTCATCCAGCATGCCTAAAATACACAAACTTGGAGAAGGAAAGATAGAAACTCCCAAAGTTTTTGAGAGAGAATTGAATATGGTCTTCCAGAATATGTGCATTTTTTTTGACAGGTATAGAGCAGGGTTTCTCAATCTTTTTCTTTCTGATCTCTTCTCCTCCTCCTCCTCTTCCCCCCCCCCCCATGCTATAAAAAATTCCATGGCGCACCTGTGCCACAATAACAATTTTTCTGCGTATAAAAACCCAACCCAACATTGGGGGGGGAGGGGAGGGGCAGAAAGCAGGGCAGTTGGCCAGGGCCCCATGCCACAGGAGGCCCTACAAACCTAAGTTACTCAGGCTTTAGCTTCCCACCTGGGTGGTAGGTCTCGGGGGCCTAGACTTCAGCTCTGCATGACGGGGCTTCGGCTTTCTGCTCTGGGCCCCAGTGAGTCTAATGCTGGCCCTGCTTGGGCAGACCCCCTGAAACCTGCTTGTCTATTGCCAATCTAACATTAAACAAATGTTCTGGAGTCCAGTAGTACCTGTTTAATACCTTGTTCTGGAAGAATCGCAAGGATAAAGAACTTTGAAATAGCTTTCACATTAAGCCAGGCATCCTCCCAGGCTTCTGTTGTGATAGTAAGGCTAAGTTTCTCTCCCCCCCCCCCCCCCTTTTTTTTAACTGAGATCTCTCTTTTAAAGAACCCCTATAGCTCAAACAAAAGTTATGTCTTGATGCAAAAATTATGGGTGAGGATCTTATGCTCTGTTAGCTAGAGGTCAGACTAAATGATCATAATGGTCTCTTCTGGCCATAAAATCTTTGGATCTCTCAATCTGAACAGTAGCAGACACAGGAGCTAAAGACCAGCATTTGAGTGCATCAGATCTTCTGTTCTTCAGAAAATCTTCTTTTTTTTTTTTTTGACAAGGGTTAGATAGTATTAACTGTTCTCTCATCAAGACTGTGAATATACTAGGAATTTTGGAGTTTGCATTGGTGCTAAAACTTGACTAAGATTTAATTCAGACATTTTATCGTCCTTGTTTTAATTAAAAGCTGCTTTTTGTTGTTGTTGTTGTTTTTTTTTTAACTTTTGGCTTTTAAAAAAATTGAATATTTTTTTAAGTAAACCAAAATTTGAAATTTTCAAATTTTTAACTCCAATTTCATTTTTTCCAGTGTTCACTAAAAGTCAGATTTTGACCAAAATGAAGATATGTGCAAATGTTTGTTTTTGGTCAAAAAGCCATTTTCACCACAAAATGTTTAGATGAAGAAAATTCAGCCAGTTATACTAAAGATCCCATCCTGTAAATCTTAGTCATGGTCGCTTTGCTTCAGTGGGACTAGTCATGTGTATAAGGTATGCAGGATCCCTGCATTGCATTCCAACTACTGACCTAAGTCAAAACATTTTAATAACCCCTCATGAATTGCCTTAACCATCCAGTCTGCCACACAGTATTGGCCAGCTTTTCAAAAATGTTCAGCACCCTGCAGCTTCCATTGTTCTTGTTGTGTTTCTTCTCTCTCCTCCCCCCCCCCAGCGTCTAGGAGTATGCTTTTTCATGTGCAAGGCATTGCTTATGCTTTCAGTATGGGGCACTGTCATGTCACGAAATCCATGCACAGGTGTAAAATTGGTGTGAGGACAGAACCTGGTATGCTATTTCTAAATCAGTCAATAAAGTCAACGCTTGGAGATGCTTCTGAAATTGAAGTGCTACAGAACATAAGCTCAAGGTCACAGTCATGTGAAATATGGAAGAGGAACTGCTATAAAAATGTCCTAATGTATTTAAGTGGGCTTGCCTATTTCCTTCTACCTTCCTGTTCTTCTGGGAGTTCAGACATTTGTGTCTGTCGTCTTGCTGTATTTGGTCTGAAGGCTTGAGGGAGAATCGGGAAAGGAATGAGGTATCAGCCCACCAGTTGAGGCTGAATTTTCCCTTGGGGATACTTGTCTCTCTTTTGGCAGGAGAGAAGAGAGGTGTGATTCTCACGTTTAATGAAATTCCTGTACTTGAAGCATTCATTTAACATCTGTTGTGAAGCAAAGATGCATTGAAGGTTATTCTGTGTACTCTATTTGGTTAAAGGGACCCTTTAGCATTCTCCTCCCCCCCCCCATCCACTCTCAACCCCTGAGACAGTAAAATCCACATCTGAAAATCATTGTATTTCCAATGCCTATCTGGGGAAAAAACCATCAAAGGAAAACATTAGCACATAAGAACCACATTCAGCCCAATCCTACAGCAGCTCCAGTTCAACCTGTCAAGGGGATTGTTCCCCAGAAAAATAAGTCATGTCTCTGAGAAATCCTGGCTTAGCAGGGAAAAAACACACCTCATAAGAATTGTCATAGTGGATCAGACCAATCGTCTTTCTATCGTAGCAGCATGTCTTCCAACAGTGGCTGGGGCCAGATGCTTCAGAAGGAGTAAACAGAACAGGGCAATTGATCAAGTGATCCACCCATTGTTTACTCCCAGCTTCTAGCAATCGGAGGTTTAGGGATACCCAAATGATGGGATTACATCCTGACCATCTTGGCTAATGATTAATTTTGATTGGTGATCCCTCGAATTGAGGGAAATCTCTACCAGGGATTTACATATGGGTCCTGAGATGACTCAGGAGTCTGATCCTGGAACCGCAAATCTGCCTGCAGTAGGTACAGACATTTTGTGGCAGGTCAGCGGTCTGCTGGGAGAAAGTTATTTCTCTTTCTTTCCTTCTTCCTCTTTCTCTTTTCAACTTCAAGGGCAAAGCACTTCTCCTCAAAGCGGGCCAATGCCTGATGGAGAATATGGCACCATTGGGGTCAGTTGGTGGCTTGCTCTTCCCAGCTTGTGATGTCCACATCAGTTTTCTTAAGATGCGTCTTTGTAGTGATTCCTCTGACCATGGGTCAGCTGAGAATAGAGGACTTGTTTTGGGAGGCGAGAGTCTGGCATCCACACACAATCCAGCGCAGCGAAGTTGGTGCATGAGGATCACTGATTCCATGCTGGTGACATTGGCTTCAGCGAGGATGCTGGCGTCGGAGTGGCGATCTTCCCACTTGACATGAAGGATCTTCTGGAGACATCATTGGTGGTACCTCTCCAAACTCTTGAGGTGCTGTCGATAGGTTACCCTGATTTTGCATCCATAAAGGAGTGTAGGAACAACAATTGTCTTAGACCTGGATCTTGGTGTCCTGCTGTATGTCATGGTCTGTGAAAGCATGTCAGAGCAATTTCCCAAAGGAAGCACTTTGCATGCTGAATCTTGTGCTGGATCTCACGGTCTATTATTATTATTATTATTATTATTATTTATTTGCATGTTGAGAAAGTTGGCTACCGAGGTAGCAAAAGTGCTCAACTATCTCTAAAGTCTGACCCTCCAATGGTGACTTGTGGTGGGTCATGTGCAAAGCCTGAAGCAGTTGATAGAGCACTTTAGTCTTCTCAATATTGAGTGAGAGTCCTAGGCTTCGGTAAGCTTGTGCAAGAAAATCCAGTATGGACTGAAGGTCATTCTCAGTGTGTGTGAGGATGACAATCATCAGCATACTGAAGATCAGTAATGGATGTCCTGAAGACTTCAGACTTGGAGCGGAGACATTGAAGAATGGATGGGTGGCTCTTTAATCTATATCTGATCATGGAGAAGCCTTAGGACCTTAATAAATTTTGGAGGGCAGCCAAATCTGGCCAGCACCTTCTACAGGGCTTCGCGATTGACTAATAGTATTGGCTAATTGGTTGACTGTGTATGAAGTACTTCGTTAACTTTTTATTTTTATTTTTTAAAGCTGCTGCCTATTAATTTCATTGGGTGTCCCTGAGTTCTTGTGGTGTTTACCCCTTTACATAACATACCATAAGGCAGTGTCAGCTTTACCAACGTTAAAGCGCTGCCACGGCAGCGGTTTAACGTGGCTGTGTAGTCGTGGCACCAGCGCTAGGAGAGTGCTCTCCTAGCACGGTGTTTAATAATAATAATAATTAATTAAAAAAAAAATCCACCCCTGTGAGGGGAGTAGCTCCCAGTGCTGGGAGCAGTCTACCTTGCCACTTTACAGTGCTGAAACTTGCATTGCTCGGGGGTGGGTTTTTTTTCCCCCCTTTGTCCCATCCTCTCTTCCCCCCCCCCCGAGCAAGAGAGTTTCAGTGCTGTAAAGTGGTAGTGTAGACACAACCTTAGTCACTTTCTCTACACCATTCATCCCTATCCCAGTTTAGAGCAGCGTGATTGGCAACTGTGATTACATTTCTGTAATTACTATTGACTCTGGGCAGACTTTAAATGGCTTAACACATTGCCAGAGCAGTGCTGCTTTGATTAGTTTAAAAAGACATATTACCCATGCTTTTCAAATGCTGAAAGTTTTTGTTGTTGGCTTCTTTTAAGACCGGTAGCAACATCCTGTTGACGATAACAGTGACAGCTGAACTAGCCACCTCTGTTATCCTCCTGCCCTAAAGTATTTGTCTGCATTACTGACAGAAATGATGAGCAAGAGCAATCTTCCTGTAATTTTCCATCATCCAGTATTATTCATCTCTTCTCTCCCCCTCCTCCCCCCCCACAATACATGGCTATTACTGTCTCATCTGTTATAGTACAAAAGCTGCATTATGAAGTTGCCTCACTGGGTATTGCTGCTTTAAGTAAGTTGTTGTTTTTGTTTCTCCCTCCCTCTCCCCCATCCTCCCCCCCCCCCCGCAACAGCTGTGGGAGCTGAGTAAGTGGATGCACCAGGCTGTTGCTGAGGTTAAGGCTATGAATAGGGAAGGTGGTTCCTGTAAGAACAGCCAATCGGGAGCTTTGGTATCTGAGGAAGTGCTAAGACATTAGCTGAAGCTGCATGATGTGCATGTGAAGTTGAGACAGAGAAGCCATAAAGAAAAGAAATGTAACTTGACTACATCAGGGAAGAGCTGATTCAGGAGAGACGATGTAAACTGATTGCACAGTATTATAAAAAGTGGCTGAAATCACTACTCTTTTTCTGTAAGTTTCAGACTTTCTATAAAATAGAAAACAAAGTACTGCAGTGAAGTAGGTCCATTGGACCCTGGACATTTACAATACCTACCACATTATTTACTCTTCCTAGTCTAGGGACTACTGAATGTATTGAGATAAAGGTAAATACTGCAAAGAGGTGAACATCCATCTTTTTTTGAACTGTGCCCATTCAGACTGCAGCCTCTACTTTCTTCAGATCTCCCCCCCCCCCCCATCCACCCACCTCTGGCCTCACTTTCAGTCCATGGAATTTATTATATTATAGCTCCACTATAGTTAAGGTTGTGTCACATCATCTGTTTAAAAGTAGACCTTTCCAAGTCCTCTAAAATGGATACGCTTAGTCAGATTTCTTTGAAATCGGACATGCCTCTGGATGGTGCAGGCTAAGGTTTAGAGAACCAAATGTAGTCATTAGAGGCATGGGTTCCAGAGATTTAAACCCCCTGAAAATATAGCCATTTTTAAAGTAAGTTTCTAGGTGGTGTGTGTGGCTAACTGCAGCGGCTACAGGCACCAGCACTCTAAGCGCGTACCTGGGGTAGCAAGCAGCGGGGGGCGCCCTGCTGGTCCCTGTGAGGGCAGCAGTCAGGCAGCCTTCGGCGGCGTACCTGTGGGAGGTCCGCTGGTCCTGTGGATTCGGTGGCAATTCGGAGGCGGGTACGCCGAATCCGCGGGACTGGGGACCTCCCGCAGGCATGCCGCCGAAGGTGGCCTGCCTGCTCTGCTTGGGGCGGCAAAAAAGCTACAGCCGCCCCTGGTGGCTAAGATCAAATTATTGATGTGATGCAAGTCAAAGTGGTCTCAATCTGTTGAGTTCTACTGAAGGTAGTGCATGGTACGCACTAAGTCTTTGGGGGACCCAGACAGAGATCAGTATTTGGGGGAAGAAAAAAAAAATTACACTGGGCATGAGACAAGACAGAAAAATGGGTAGAAGATCTCCATTCCCACCACTTCATATGCTTTAATGATTGACTCTTGTAAGTGCTCTAAAATCAGAACAGTTAATCAGATTACTTTTTAAATGTGGTGTTCCTCATTGGGATGTGTGGTAGTGTTAGTGATCCAAATTTGGGTCACGACCAAGGGGTTCCCAAGTTACAAGCTCCTCCATATGAAAAAGAAGTCTTTCTGCTGCCTTGTATTGTTAGTTTGAGAGGTATTAAAGATCTCTTGATTGCTGTGAACTCACCCTTCAATTAACATAACTAAAGATACATTAATCACAAGCCCCCACCTAAGCCAAAAGGAGTTTTGTATTGAGTGGCTGGAGGTCACTACAATTTGAGTCATGGCTGGCAATTTCATTTTGGGTTGAATATATGTAATCCAAGTATACGAAGGAGGAAAAAAAATAAACATGTAAATACTTCCTGGGAGGGAAGGGATACTAGAGGGCAGAGAAATGGAGGAACAGTGGGAGAGGGGTTATGGGGATGGATGGGAAGGGAAAAAAGTTGGGGGCTCTGGTGAAGGAAACATAGCACCCCAGCTCTGCCTGTGCACCCCAACCTCCTGTACTTCCCTAAAGCCTTGTTTTCTAGGGGCAGAACTAGACATAAGTACTTCCTAGGAGGGGCAATTAGGGGAGAGGGTTTAGGGGCTGCAGTGAAGGGAGGGGTGTTTTGGGGAAGGGGTTAAATGGTAGGTGAGCGAAGTCAGGCTGGGGGTTAGGTGGAGTGGAGGGGTGGGAAGGCTGATGTGGGCATGAGTTCCAGGAGACTTGGGGAGAATAGGCGTAGGGACACCTATCAGTCCCATATTCTTCCCTCCCATATGTATGTCCAGATTTGGTTGGTTCTTGCCTGTGAAATGTCCCTGTGCGTCATTTAAGTACTATTGGATTGACTAAGTGCTGCATAGTCTGGTGCAGGACTTATGAGCAGGGATAAATTTCATCCAGTATGCATAGCTCCTGTTGTGCCAATAGGCACTATATAATTTGCTCATGGTGGTTTTGTTTGGTTTTGTATTCCCCCCCCCCCCCATATGGGAAGGAGGTAGAAGATAAAACAGCAAGTATGCTAGAAACAAAGTTGCATTTTTTAAATATATTTTTTTAAATACTACATCAGAATTACTCCTTGGCAGTGGCCTGAAGTTGCAATTTTGCTTAGCCGTCCAGAATCTAGGCAACACTGTCCTTATATACAAATCCCTATGCTGTGAACTATTAAATTAAGGCTTGTTTTTTAAAGCTATGATTGAAAGGGACATGCATTCTTTAACTGCTCACCTCTGAACATCAGCAGCAGAAATAATATCAAATTAGTTTTACAATCTTGACATAATTAAAGCAGGGAGCCTGCATAAATATTACATTAGGCTCATTGATCTGGAAATTTTGACCACAGCTAAACCCTTAGATTATGTCTACAGCAGTGTTTTTTCTGTTATATATAGTGATTGAGTTGGTACCATTGGTCCACATGGTTTCTAAGAGTGTCGTGATGATTCAAAGGAAGAATGAAATCTCAACCTGCCCCATAACAATTTTTATTATTTGTATTCCAGCAGTGCCTACAGCCTCACTGTGTACAGTGCCCACCATATAGTACAAGATGGTCTCTGCTCTGAAGAATTCACAATCTAAGGAGGAGAGAGGAGGTATTATTTCCATTTTACAGATGAGACATGTGGCCTCAATTCAGGGAAGTACTTGAACCCATCTATAAGTCCATCCCTATTCAGGAAAGCATACAAGCATTTGCTTACCTTAAAATGTGCTTAGTTCCCTATCTAATGTTCTAATAGCAAGACTAGCCTTCTTCTCTATCAAGTCAGCTTTGCATGGAGGAAGACACAAGCAAGTAGGACTCTCTTTGAACCCCTGCCATTGATCAGTTAATCAGATCTGTTTCATAATTACTCTTGCAATATTAGCGTAGCTTACACCGCTATAAAAGTAATTAATGGTCTCTAAGTTTCCCAGTATACCAATATACCTCTCATACATAATGCGGTGCATTACAGCATAGTTCTCTTCCCATATTGTGCAAAGTGTAGATGTATGGTAAAATGAACTAGATGTATCTAAATTGATGGCGTATGTATATTAGCTATAAAGGGAGTGTGAGTCTGCCCTGAAGATGGTACTGAGAGTGTATATTGTGTGTAATGACAGTATGGCTGGAGTTCTCATTTAGTGGAAGGCCACTTTACACCACCCCGGAGAACAGATCCTCAGCTGGTCTAGTCAGTCATAGCTCTATTGATTTCAATGGAGCTATGACAATTCACACTTGATGGGCCTTAAGTGAGTGTAAAGCAATTTATGCCCACATTAAAGCCCCTTTATACTGCCAGAGTAGTATAAAGTCACCTGCAGTGTAAATGTGAATCCATCCCTTCATAAGAAGATCTCTATTTAGATAAAATAACATCACAGCTTGAACTTTCCAAACTCTAGTTAGTCTCTGGAAGATGGACAATTATGCCTCCTGGGTCTGTATTGATTGATGCTCCAGCCTGTATTCTTAAAGGTTAAGGACATTGTTCAGCTCAATATTTGTTTCAGGCTGCACTATCACCATCTAAAGAAGGGCAGGGAGAGCTAATTTGCTAGAGAGCAAATGAATGGCATAAATGGCTGCAGCGTATCATTATCTTGGTGGACCAGTTACAGTGAACGCCATTCAAACAGGCCAGATGTAGCGTCCCAACAATATTCCAGGCAGGGCACTGCTTTAGCACCAGTATTCATGCCTGACACTTGATGCTATCATTGCTGGGGACAAGGAGCGCTGCCAAATATACGGGAAACTATCTTCATGTACAATGCAGCGTGTGTGTGTGGGAATAAAATGAAAATGCAAGTCTTGATTTAAACCTGCATAGTAGGTCAAATCCACAGCTTTAGCAGGTTAATAGGCATGGTGGACCAGTGAAGAGGGCCCCAAACAAGGAGTCAGGAGACCTTGGTTCTGTTCCAACATCTGTGTGATCTCAGTTAAATTATCTCCCTGTGCCTCAATTCCCCTTCTGTAAGTCAGTGGCTCACCTTTGCTAAAGAACTTTGAGCCTATGGATGAAAAATGGTATGTCAGAACTTACCTGTTTTAGATTGATATGTTCCCCTCCCTCCATATCTGGATAATATTTTATAATTTTCCTCACTGTTTTGAGTCTTAGTTTAACAGAATGTTTGCAACATGCTTGAGATCCTTAGAATAAAATATGCCCTCCCCACACCCACTGTACAAGTCCAAGTTACTCGTGCTTTGTGTTGGGTGGGATTTGTTTGAGTTGAAGAGGATGGAAATCACCTCCCAATCTCTCAATGGTAGCTTCAAACCCTCATGTGGGCAGGGAAGGGACTCCAGTGGTGCACTAGCTGTCTACTCCAGGGGTGAATTTCACCCATCGCATGTGTAGTAAGGGCAGGTGTAGGCTGCAGTCTTGGGGCAATGAATTGATTACTGATTATGCCTAGCTTAAATCACTCACTACACCTTGGCTCAGCTCTTCTGCACTGCAGACCATGGGGGTGGAAAGAAACTTAGGAAAGTTTTCAAAACTAGAAAGAGGCATGAATTCAAGCTTTGAACTTAAATTGTGCCATCCTAATACTCTAATACATCCCTCTCCTCCTACTAACCTCAGTCTGCACTTGCCTAAATTATCTCTACACCCCAAGGAAAAGTATTAGGTCCTGTATTGAGTTCATTAGTGCTGGCCAGTAAATTAAAATGTAGGAGCTAGCATGAAAGGTGGGAAGGCAGCAGTTCCTAATGAAGCATCTTACCTGAACATTTTTTTCCCCCACTAATCAGGATAGTGAGACTGCAACTATGTTCATGTAATAAGGGGGCATGCAGAAGGTGGAGGGATGGGGAGCAGGGGATATCATTGATGGCTTTAATGAGGAAGCAGCACAGAGCTTTATCCAACTGAGTAGGGATAGACTTGGAGGTCTAAAAGCTGCTTTTGTTGCAGGGATTTAAACCCATGGGCTGTAGTTTGAAGTATGAATATAGATCCACCTTGCTAGTCTGCATTAAACAGACTATGTGGAAATGAAAGGGATGTATGTGTGACCTCCTCTGTTTCAATGGAGATGAAAGTAGAGGAAGAGGCATCACTTAAAAACTCCCTCAAAGGACATATTGAATATTTGGCATGTGAACATGAACTTGGTTTGGGATGGTGTGTGTGGTGGGGTGGGGGGAGATCAAGGGCCAAATTCTCTACACCCATTTACAGCAAGTAGAGATTTGTCCCAACATTTTAAAGAAAGAAACAGTAACATGGATTTTCAGCTTGGATATACCTGTGTGAGTGAATATGTGGGTGATACACTGTGCAATATACACTTTGAAAAGCTTCTAAATTAGTCAGAACATTGGATTAATCTCTTCCCAGGCTTTACGATCATTAAGACAGATTCTGATCTCTGTTATTCCGGTGCAAAACTGCAGTAGCCACATTGGCTTTGGCATAACAGATCAGAATCTGGCTCAATGGCAGTGAAAGCTATGAAGAGGTTTATCCAATATGGCTACTGCAGCTTTGCAGTGGTATAGCTGACATCAGAATCTGGTCTGGTGTTTGGTAAGTAACTTTAACAAACTCGTTGCATAGGTGCTTTCTTTCTCTTTCTAATAGGGGGCTGGGTGTTTGTGCATACATGCTCATGTATTAGGGGCTTTATGCGTGCAATAAGAACTGTTTTGCTTGTTGGTGTGTGATAGGGTTTTTATTTGTGTGTGCAGAGGAATTAGTATTTGAATTTGTGTGCACACACAATTGGGTTGTGTGTAATGTGGGTGGTTTGCTTTGTCTGCATGTCTTTTTGTAAATGAAATAAGAAGGAAAACACCCCAGTTTCGGGGGGGGGGGGAGGCGGAGGAAACAATATTCTGAAAACCCAGACCTTAGCTGTAATGAGATTTCAGTTCAGTTCACCATCAGTTTTTTACAATAGTTTGTATCGCATAACAGCAGATATAGGAGTGCCTTACATCAAAATGACACTCAGAAAGCATTTGTCCAGCTGGCAAGCAGTCCCTTATTGCTCTTATATATATTTTTAACATGCTCATGACTCTAGTTAAGGATGTGCTTAGAATTTTTAAACATACTGTGATGGGGGTGTATAAACCTAATGAATTCTGAGGGCAGGGAAGGGGTTAATACAGGCAGGGAGGGGCCCAGCTGGGCACAATTACACACCTGCTGTTAACGGGCTGGTTCCCAAAGTGCTGAGGCTGAACAGGAAGTTGAGATATCCAAGCTAAGGGACACCACAAATATGTGGCTCTTAATTAACGTAAATTGATCTGTTGACAGGGCTTTGGAGCTCCGCACCAGCTCCAGGCAAAAACCTGCAGCTCCAGAGCTGCTCTGCGCTCCAACTCCGGGCTCCTCTCCAAAGCCCTGGCTGTTGATCATTTTTGTTTTGTGGGGGGGGCTATCTGGAGTAAACCTAAATCCCCCTCCACCCTTGGCTTTTATGGACTGGGCTGTAGAAAGCATCATAAGACTCCTATTTAACTGGGACTAAAGGGTCACAATGATAGGTGGGTTTCCAAATAGCAATTGGAAAGATGGGGAAGTTTTCCTCTATGGAACCAAAATAAAGGTGTGGCAGCATGATGAGAGAGATGGAATAGATAGAGGTGGGAGGGAGTCTTCCATAATGTCCCCACACATAATAATCTCTGCATACAAGGCAGGTAATGAGTTACCCACACACTGTTTAACCCCAATTACCAGCTATTCATGCTCACTATAATCTGTTTGAAAAGAACTATTTTTTAAAAAAAAGATAAATGATAAATCAAAGTTGTAGTTGTCTATGGGAAGATTTAAATTGATTAGGTGAGGGTTTAATTAACTGCCCTAACACTCAGAATGAGTGACCTTTCCAGGCAGGCCATGAACCATATGACTTGCTCTCCTCCTAATTATAACTCAAACCACAACATGCTTTCGCATGCAAGCTTAGCTTATAAAACAAAGAGCAGGGAGAAAATAACATTTTGCAGGGAATATGGGAACCTGTTCAAGATTGAGGCTGTTCTGTGGTCTCTTGCATCTGTTTCATACCACTAAGTCCACTGACTTGAACTGAGTAGCATCTGATTTACTGGGGTAAAAATAAGAGAACAGCTGCAGTGTTGCCAGCCCCATGCATTGAAAGATCATGAGATGTGCGCGCCCCCCCCCCCCAAAAAAAGTTTTAAAAATGATAAATTGGGTGTTGTTTGCCTTCTAGTTTCTGAGAGGTGAGGTTTCTCTGAGATAATGTTTTCAAGTTTTCTTCTGCAGCCATGAGGACTAAAAAGATTCATTTATAACAAAACAAAACTGAGTCTCATTCCATCCAGGACTCCAGGAGTTGAGGCTATCAGAAAAACAACACATACCATGAGACTCAATAAAATCATGAGTTGGCAACATTGGCTGCAGCCTGATGACAGGGTCTTACTATATCCACATTCGCATGCGATGATGATGGCTGCATTAAAGACAACCAGATAAAATGCACCTAACTGTGGCGTCTAATGTATAGATACAGAAGATGGGGTATAGTAACCATGGCTTCTAGCATAGATACAAATATGTCTCGATTGAGAACTGCCTTGGGCTGTATTGCGAGCAGCTCAATTCGTTTAACTTGGGGCATGGCATCCGATGCTGCTGATTTTTCATCTTATTAGGGATCCCTTTCAGTGTGAAGAAAATTCTACACCGAGTTCGAAGGCACAGCTGGTATAGGCAGGGAGCTGAGAGATGGTCCATTCTGTCCATATCTTTGGGCCGTTGTGGAGGTTGACTGGGTGCCTGCAGGAAGGAGGATCTCCATATCTCCACTGTCTCCCTAATTCTTTTTCTGCTGTTGGCAGCTATTTTCCTTGTGGTGTGTGTTTTTTTTGTTTTTTTTTTGTTTTTTGTTTTTTTTTATAGCAGTTTTTGTGATCCATTCAGAAGGGACTCATTGCCAGAGGCAAAGGATTCTGGGGAATGCCAAGTTAGGGCCATAGTTCAACATAATGCACTGTCTTATCTGTGAATATCAAAAGTGCTCACAGCTGTGTGAAACCCAAATGTTAAGATTTTTGCACATTTTATTGGCCTTTCCTGGAAGGGTGGGAATTTTGAAACTTAAAATCCATTTTCTTCTAACCTTTTCCATCCAAGTCAGCTTCATACATAAGGGTGAGCTGAAATTACAGGGAGCTGTGAAGGAATGAACTGATTCGCTTTCTTCTTTCAAAACAGATACTAAAATATATTAATTGCAATTGTAAGACTAAGAAATTGCAAGATGATTCATAGGGAATGAATGGCTAGCCTGCAAAGCTCTCCATTACCTCAAATTTCCAACTTTTTAATGCTCTTTGAAAGGGAAGACAGTTGGTTGCCATCTAAAGGAAAATAGAAAAGGGGGATGGGGGAGGAGAGATGGAATTAGAGCACCATCTTTTCCCAGCTCTGCTGCTCACACATTGCAGATAATGCCAATCAGCAGAGCATGCTAGAGATGTTAGATGTCTTTTAGTAAAGAGCTTGTAAATGAAACCACAGAGGAGTCGCATGTGCTTTTTAACCCCCTCCACCTCTCCTCACCCCTGTATTTTTGTCTTCGCCTGTTCTCAGAGATACTTGTCAGGCAACATTGTGCTTGTCAATGTCGTAGCCCTGTGTTCGGGAACAAATATAAAAGAAAATTGATTTGCACATTGAAGGGTGAATTTTTTGCTTCAATTTTCTGAGCTATGGCAGTGATGCATGTCTAGTTTAATTTGCAACATAAAAACTTAAGTGCCATGCCAGCTTTGCGAATGAGGCTGGTGCTCTATGTATGACAAGGGCTGATAGTAACATACAAATGTTGGGCCTTAATCCTGCAATGTTTAGCAGAATGAGCAGCAGTGCTGCCTTCCAGTGCAAGTGAGGAGGCTAAGTATGGGTCCAAGTTTAATGCTAAAGGCATGAGACAAAGCCCACTGAAGTCAATGGGGGGGGGACTGCTGTTAACTTTAACAGACTTTGGATCAAGTCCTAATGAGTTCTCAGCATTGGGCAGTAGTAGTCTCAACCTTCCTGTGTCCCCCCCCCCCCTTTGCTTGGAAGCACAGTAGGGACAAAAGAGGGGCAGAATCCAGGGGCAAAAGCATGATGCTTGGCATGATGACAAAGCACTTGTACACTTCCCTCTTTGGCCTCACTCTTGCCACTAAACAGCAATAATTTGGCAATTGCATAGGAACAGTTTTATTGTAGGATCTGGTTCCCACCCACTTCATTTCTTTCTTGTCCAAGGCATAGATAAAAGAAGTCAGCACATGGCCACTTAAATCCCAATTAAGTCTTCAAAATAGCATTGTAGTGAAACTTCAGTGGTGCTTGGGCCCTTGTCATGGGGGTGAATTTACACAATGTGCACAATAGTATCGTAATGGACTTTCCTTTTCCCAGTGGCTAGGGTGCAGGTGGGTATGGTTTGATAAAGAGGCTGGAGGAATGGGGACTGAAACCCAATGTTCTTGTGGTTAGTGGGACTGAAGGTTGCACCCTTTAGGGAAGGCAGATGCTGCTGTGCAAGGGTTCTGGGTGCATTGAAACTTGTTGAATTTTTGAGACAAGAATACGTTGTCTATTCCTTTGGATACCCCGAAAGGACAATACATATTGTGGGATCCAATGAGAATTATGATGAAGCATGGATAGAACTAGGGAAGATTTTTATCAACGGGATTGATCATAAATCTTTCAGTCCACAGGAAGACACTGGCCTGAGGAAGGATTGTAAGCTTGGGGTTATCAGAAGTGCTCAGTGTTGGCCTAACTCTCCTCCTGTTGAAGTCAATGGGAGATTTTAACCATTTACTTCAGCAGGAGTAGAGTCAGGTCAGCACTGAATGCTCCTGAAAATCTCACCCCCCCCATAGGACTGCATCATGAGAAGCACGATCTGAATCTGCATTCAGATGTCACTTAGGGCACAAGCGAGGCTCTGCCATTTGTCTTTCCTGGGCTGCTTTTTGCATACCCTCTTTGTTGGGTCCCCTAAGTTCCCCTTCTCGGAGTAGTTTTTGATGGACAGATTATTTTGGTTGGCCCCTTTCACATGTTCCTCCAGCTTCCTAATGGCACACCTACTGTGGCAGATGCTCTGGCATCATTCTCAACATGTTGCAAATATTTCCATCTTTTTTTATCAATAACTTCAGAAAAAAAGGTGGTTGAACTCTGACTAATCTCAGCATTTGTTATAAATTAATTCCTTCTATTACCTAGTATTTTTCAAAGGAATTTAGACCTCCATCTGTATTTTTTGGTAGGTTTCCAGCTTTCACATCCATGTGTTAAAGTGGAAATAACATTTTAAGGTGAAGATTTGTAGTTTGGACTTTGTACACTTTCAATGACCAAATCTTGTTTAAACTTGTAAACGTAGCTGCCAACTTTCCAATTTTTTGTCATTATTTCCTTCTGGACATCCCCATTGACAGGCATGTTACTGCCAAGCCTGATGATAAATTGACAGTCTTCTTGTATTCCTCTGCCTTCTGAAATAATGCATGAGATGGGAGTTGGGGGGCTTTCATTAGGGGGCCTGCCATAACTGTTCAATAACTCCACCTTTTTTATGCTGAAGAGTCTCAGTCTTTATTTGCATGTACAGTTTTATGAAGAACTAGTGTTTGGTTTTTTGGTTTTTTTTCTGGAAGTTTGGGGCAGGGGCGGAAATCAGTTTGGTTTGAACCAAGGCTAATTGTTTTTTGGAATGTTCAGCAAATCAAAGTGGGTGGTGGTGGTGTGTGTGTGTGTTTGTTTTTTTTGTTCAAAATCCAACACTTTTTTTGTTTGACATTTTTAATCAAAAGAAATGAAGGGCTATATTCACACAAGCAAGGAGGAGGCAAAAGCAACCCTGCCTCCCATGACCTCTTTGTATCTACATTCTTAGGGCACTCAGCTGAGATGTAGTAGGCTCCAATATTTAGCTTCCACTGTGCATCCCTGTTATAACGAGACCTAATGATCTCTCCATGTCACTTTGTCTCCTCTTTCCCAGGTTTTGGCAAGCTAAACAACTTAATCACCTCCTGAGCTGGTAGGGAAGGTCAGTTACCATTTTTTTTAACTGCATTTTCCTATACCTGTCTGACTCAGATATGCAAATAGACCAGGTCCTTGCCTTCCTCCACCCTAATAACTTCTGATATGGGCCATCTCAGGGCACAGCTGTTCCATGTTCCTTCCAAGTTCAGCCATTCAGAAGCCTTACCAATTATAGTGCCCAATGCCAGCTCCGTTGCCCGCAAATACGTGCATTTTGCTCTCTGGATAACTCATGGAAGGAAAACCTTCCTAGCATTTTTCACAGCCTATAACTCTCCTTTTGTCGTCTTTCTCCCCCTGAGGCATAGTGGGTATTTGTGCCAATGCCAAACAGAGGTTGTGGAACAAAAGATAAGTGCATTTCTGCCAGCTTGGCTCATGCATCCTTCATCAAATGAACCCAATGAATTAGATCCACATGAGTAATAAAAGCAGGCATCTAAAGGCCACCTCCACCTTGGCAGTTGATCTGCTGCATTAAAGCCTCAAGAAAAAGCAACTGATGGCAGAGAGGTGCAAGAGGGTTTCTCAACTTTTTTTTGACATTGTTATTGGAGAGGCTAACCCCTCTTTATCTTCTAGAGACAGTTCTTCCAGCAAGCAAAATGGGTGTGCCAGTATAACCACTAGAGCTGCTCATCCTGGACCCACTACATGGATAAATAGAACTCTGCAGTCTCCAGGGCTGTGTTGATAATGAAGACAAAGGGCTTTGAAACACTATCTAAAGGATGTGGGCCAGATTCTGATGTCCACTATCCCAGTGCCATTGAGATCAGAGACTGCCCCACGTCCCATGTGTTCAACACTATAGACAGGGAGTCTTGCAGGATATTTTTTCATCATGTAATATTTGGCACAACTTAGGAGTTAAATTTACTTGGTGTTATCTTTACTTCTGTTCAGATTGGGCATTGCTTGTGCTAAATCTTGGCCTCCTTATCAACTACACAAATTGTCTACAGTTAATTGAGTAGCACTGTAGAAAACCTCAGGCCTAAAAGATGGAGCCCAACTCTAGGGAGCTAAACTTCATGTTTTACTCCACCTGTTCTCTCTCCTCATATGCTTAGATCATAATCTTTGTATCAAGTGCTGTCTTTTTTTCATTTCGAGTGTGTATAGTGCCTAGCACAATGGGATTTCAGTCTAGGAACTTCTGCAATATAAACAATAAATAAGATTATGAAATCCAGGATTTGGCTACTCAGATTGTCCCTTAGGTATATAGAAAGGGCATTTATATACTTAAGTCAAAAATTGGGAGTCCAAAATGTAGGATATGACTGTCCTGTTAAGAAAATCCACACTTGAAAACACTGGAACTGTGGGAACTTTCATAAAAACCAAGGTCAGACCCATGCAGTCCTGACCACATCTCCATCTTCTGAACAAGACACTGGGACATTCTTCCATGGTATTATTTTGTTATAGGCATTGGGGCCTGATCTAAAACCTATTGAAGTCAATTGGAGTCTTTCCATTGGCTTAAATGAGCTTTGGATCAGGCCCATGATACTTGTTGTGTTCTGGCCTATCACAAAATGGCACTGCCAGGCAGAACAACTATGGTGTCATGTTGACCAAAATATTCTTTTTATTTTTCCCTTTAAAAGCTTCAAGAAACTAAAGGAGGGAGGGAAAGAGGAGGCAATCAAACATGAAACAAATGAGAAATGACCGTGGGGCCAAATTCTTTCCACAAAGTGAGAAGATATTCAGGGAACAGCAAGAGGAAATGAAAGCAAGGAGATAAATTCCTCTGTTTTAATTTAAAATTTTCCTGGATGTTGACATTTTACTGTAACTTCAAAGCATCTAGCCCATGACAGCATACAGGTTAACTCCCCAGGCTATGTTCTATCTAAAGTGCAAGTGTAAACTGCTCCACAGAGGCCAGTACATGTGATTACTTTAGGCCTTTTATTCTATTCCTTTATATTTTCTTTGCTTAGATAAGGAAATCAGGGAAGTTTCTCTAGTTGCATAGGATTTCACACACTGTACCAGACAATTAGACCATCCATTGTAGGGTGTCCCTGACTCCTACAGTGGCCCATAGCTCAGAGGAATACAAAATGTCCTAATACAGTAATGCATTTGGATAAAAACGTATAGCATTGCACAATTGGCCAGAGAATTCTTCCCTGATCCTTGGATTCTATGATAAATAGTTACACTTCATTCATATATAGCTCCTTCCATCCAAGGATCTCAAAGGATCTTTACAAACATCAAGACTAATCTATAAAACTGCAAGATAAAGTTTTAGTCCTGCTTTAATGACCTATCTGACTGCAAACTTAATTGTGGAGTTGAACACTGCACCTCCATAGTTTATCCCTCTCAACATTCCTTTTAGCTGACAAAGTATTGACAATAGATGAGGAGAATGAGGCATAGAAGTTAATGACGCCTCATGGTGCCCATCACAGTCAATGGAAAGACTTCCAATGACTTTAATGCATCTTGCATTGGGCCCTAAATGTCTTGCCCAAGAAATCTGTGGTAGAGAGAGGAATAGAATTCAGTTGTCATGACACCCATTCTTGTGCCATAGGCATTTGACTCTGATACTATAGTGAGTGGTACTAGAGACAGAGATTATCCTTCCTCCCATATATCTCTAGACTGCATGAGAAGAGAATAACTTTGCTCGTTGATAGGATGTCATTTTCGGTTTATAGAGGAATCTCCCCTACAGCCCAGTCCAAGCTTATAAGTGCCAGGAAAACAAGTGATTACCATTAAGTAGATAAAAGCACTTTCAGACCATTCACAACCATCTCTGTAATAGTGGCTTAGGTAGTTCAGAAAAGCAGTTCTGCTTCACTCTTTTTCAAGACAAATGTGGGGAAAATGTTGCTGTATTTATTTTTGGTTTACAATTTTATTTGTAAATGACACTAAAGAAGATAATGTCTTAGGAGGTTTTGTCACTGGAAAAAAGGCTTTTCTAGCGGACACATGTCTTTTTATGATGCTTTATTCCTGGGCCGTCGGCATTTGAAGCCTTTGCAGGCAGTGTAGCAACTGTGCTGGGGAAAATATTTTAAAGAAAAATATTGACTTCAACCTCCAGCATTTGGGAAATTTGGTAGTTCTGAACTGTTATTACAGATAATGATTTTTCAGGAAAAGCTTGCACCTTCCTGCTGAGAAGCACTTTGTAGTAGTAGTATTGGAACAGCTATGAAATTGAGACCTGCAATACTATCTCTCTGTGTAAATAGATAATGCAACATTGACTCAGAAAGAAAGGGGTGTATTCTTCTAGTGCTCAGATACCACAATGATGGGCACAATATAAGAACCTACACAGATAGATGTACTATGTTCTCTTCCAACTGTAGAATCATCCCAGAAATCTTTTAAGTCTTTCTTTTCTATAACAATGCTTTGTGTTCCCATAGCTCCTTTCACCACTGCATTATAATTAAGCCTCACAATGCCCCATGAGGTAAATGTTACTAGACCCGTTTTATTATTTTGTATAAGCAGACAAGAAAGGCATACATCAGTACCAGGGAGGGAGAGGAGTGCCAGTTTGGACACACGAACAAATGGCTATAAACTGGCCATCAACAAGTTTAGGCTGGAAATTAGGCGAAGATTTTTACCCATCAAAGAAGTGAAGTTCTGGAACAGCTTTCCAAGGGAATCAGTGAGGGCAAAAAACCAAACTGGCTTCAAGACTGAGCTTGGTAAGTTTATGGAGGGGACAGTATGATGGGACTGCCTAGAATGGTATGTAGCCCACTGGCAACTGCCAGTAGCAAAAATCCCCAATGGCCAGAGACAGGACACTAGATGGGGAGGACTCTGAGTTACTTTCCCAGGTATCTGCCTAGTGGGTCTTGCCCACATGCTCAGGGTCGAACTGATCGCCATATTTGGTGTTGGGAAGGAATTTTTCCTCCAGGTCAGATTGGCAGACACCCTGGGAGGGTTTCACCTTCCTCTGTAGCATAGGAGTACAGGTCACTTGCAGGTTTAAATTAGTGTAAATGGTGGACTCTCTCTAACTTGAAGTCTTTAAACCAAGATTTGAGGACTTCAGTAACTCAGCCAGAGGCTGTGGCCTGCAATATGCAGGAGGTTAGACTAGATGATCACGGTGGTCCCTTCTGATCTTAAAGTCTATGAGGAAAGAGAAGCCTGTTTTAGTGTACACCGTGTGTGGTTTGGATGATCCAGGATGTAAATGGCAGAACTGGCAAGAGGAACAAAGAAGCAGGTGATGGGAAGAGAAGAAAGGGTAGCGGGAGGAAGAGAAACATGTTCAGGGGGGAAAAGAACAAATGGAAGGGGGTAACAAAAATGAAAACAAAAGAAGACTTTGCTTATTTTTTTCCCCTCTCTCCAGACAGGACAAATCACTAATTACACTAGCGAGAGTTGTAAATCAGAAATGCTTTCTTAAGTAATTTTTTTTCCAGGTGTACATTTTCTGCAACTGCTAAGAGGATGTTCCCTCTCAAGAACAGGCAGGGAGGAAGTCTGATGGTCATAAATGGCAGGAGAGGTGTCCTAGGCTCCGAAAATAGCTTGTGTGTAAAAATGTTAGCTTGTTTTCCAACACAATTTACTTGTCTAGTCTAGACACAGGGTGGCTTGCCTGTGTGCCGGAGAGCCTGGTGCTAAGACAGCCCTGATTAGAGTAGGAGCCTCATGTGAGGGGAATCGGGTGGCTTAGTATAAAGGATTGCAGGGGTGTGGCCGATGATGAGCTTGGAAGTGGGACTAGCTTGGAAGTAGGGCTAGAGGGTTGAGATCAAGCCGGAGGTGGCTGGGAACTGGCAGTTTCAAGTAGAGTTTGATTTTTGGATTTTATGTTGGATTATTTTGTGATTTAAGGACTAGAGGCAGGGCTGCAGAGGCCTCCCTGATCACAGT
Source organism: Terrapene triunguis (assembly GCF_002925995.2). Taxonomy (NCBI): domain Eukaryota; kingdom Metazoa; phylum Chordata; order Testudines; family Emydidae; genus Terrapene; species Terrapene triunguis. The sequence goes on from NW_020664404.1 coordinate 10,963,772, forward strand.
GGAGTGCTTGTGTGGTGGCCAACTCTACTACAGGCCCAATCTCTCTGTTGAGGTGTGGTCCTTGCTATGAAAAAGTTTGAGAACCTCTGGCTTATACAAGAACATGGTCTCAAATAAACTTTATTGATCATGTCAATGCTCCGTGTGCCTGATTCACCATTGCCTTGCACAGTACTCTATACCAGTGGCTCACAACCTTTCCAGCCTACTGTACCCCTTTCAGCAGTCTGATTTGTTTTGCCTATCCCCAAGTTTCACCTCACTTAAACTACTTGTATTTTTATGTCTGATTTTTGTAAGCAAGTGTTACAGCACACTGTTACTGGAAAAAATGCTTGCTTTCTTATTTTTACCATACAATTATAAAATAAATCAATTGGAATATAAATATTGTACTTACATTCCAATGTGTGTATATAGAGCAGTATAAACAAGTAATTGTATGAAAGTTTAGTTTGTACTGACTTCACTAGTGCTTTTCATGTAGCCTGTTGTAAAACTAGGCAAATATCAGATGAGTTGATGTACCCCTGGGGGTATGCAGAGGTCTTCCAGGGGGTACATGTTCCCTTGGTTGAGAACCACTGTTCTATACCAGTACCAAGTGAGTGAAATTTTAATGTGTGAAGCTTCCATTCTGAGACAGAAGGTGAATTGGTCCTAAAGAACTTACTAAACTGCCAGTTCTGTTCCAGCAACTACTGGGGTCAGTGTAAAAGCTAGCAGGGATTCCGCTGTAGCAGGAGTCTCTCCTTTATTTTTATTTTTTTTCCAAAGGTCCTCGTCCTGAATCCAGAGGGGGAGCCTTAATTTAATCTGACCCCTCAGTGTGAGAGTTACTAGAGGCTCCTGGAATTATCAGGGCTCTTTTATTTAGACTGAACTTCTGATCCTGAGCAGTACTCAGTCAGTAGCCTTAAGCCACTCTGATATTCAGACCCAGTGTGAGTCTAACAGCCTCCAACCCTGGTTCATAATTACAGCAGTGGGAATGGAATGCTGAATCCAGGGATTCCAGCCTGCAATTGAACTATGGCTGTTCATGAGCATCCCTCACAGCTAGAGTGCTTGCACAGTGACAGAGAGGCTGGTTGTCTGACTCTCTGAATTATATTCAAATAACGTCGCCCCATTTCTCGAGGGACCCATTGGTGCTCTTACAAGCTCTTTAAGGCCTTGGCCAGGATTAATAAAAACTGATGGATTTGAACTGGCATCTTTATGCAGCAAGGCTGGTCCTGCAGACAGAGGGGCCCACATTTTTAAAGGTATTTAGGCATTGCTGCACTGTGTTGAAATGCTTGCCTAATTTAGCGACAGAGTGTCCTGTGGCACCTTGTAGACTAACAGACGTATTGGAACATAAGCTTTCGTGGGTGACTACCCACTTTCAGCCACGAAAGCTTATGCTTCAACACATCTGTTAGTCTATAAGGTGCCACAGGACTCTGTCGCTTTTTACAGATCTACACTAACACAGCTACCCCTCTGATACTTGCCTAATTTAGGAAACTGACTATTTTCAAAAGTGATTTAGGCTCTTAGCCTAAGTCCCATTGATTGTCAATGGGCTTTTGGCTCCTAAATCCCATTCAGTCCAAGGCCTCTCTGTAGCCAACTAGTTACAAACAAGGAAGGAGAATCTTTTTAAGGCACTGGAGTAAACTCAGCCCAAGTGTCTTGCCCTGCCAAATTTCCTAGCTGTCCTTGGGCAAATCACTTAATCTTTCTAAGGCTCAGTTCCTCGTGTGTAAAAAAAGGATAATGATTTTTATCTCCCACCATGTCTTTGTCTTGCCTATTTAGACTGTAAATTCTTCAGGGCAGGGACTGTCTCTTACCATGCATTTGTGTCGTGCCCAGCACAAAGCGGCCCAGATCTTGATTGGGGCCTCTAGATCTGTCAGGATTGCTGGGTGGCTGCCATGGAAACGGGTATGGGCTGGGGCAGAAGCAGTTTGAAACTACGGGCAATGGGAGTGTTCCCAGACAAGCATTAATGTTGAACAGACTGGAGAGACTGCTTCCCTTAGGAGCCTCTATACCTGCCTTGTGTTCACCTGGGTGGATCTTCCCCTGTAGATAAGCCCTGTGCCATTCAACTAGGGTTCAGCCAATCACAAGACCTGCAGGTAACTGCCTCTGACTCATTTTGTGCTCTGGTTCAGGGATGACTCCAGCTTAAGCAGGCTAAGAGGTAACTCATCATAAGCTGCTCCAGTAATACAATTAATAATGCGCTAGTGAGTTTGGTGTTAGGGGCATTTGTTCTCTGGGAACTGGAATGAGAATACCAGTTTCACACAAAGCACCAAACAGTCATCCGATGGTAACAACTTTTGAACCAGAGTAAAGGACAGTACAGCAACTGAGCCATCCCGTTTTATTTAAAATTCTGGGCTTTCATTCTTTGGTTTTATGAAAAAATATCTGAACTGAGAGGCTTTCTGGGCCATGGGGCTGCATTTTTGCCACAGAGCGTGCTCCAAGGCACCATTCTGCTAGTACAGAATGATGGAAATACAGAAACGGAAATTACACACTTTCTTTATCTTAACAGTGAGTCTACTATTAAAATGGGAACAGGGCAACCTAGAGGGCAGCTGTTCACTGGGTTGGTAAATAAGATTAATGAATAAAATACCTCATGAAAAGTTCTGCATCATAAATCCAGCTGCATAAATCCCTGAGTGTTTATTCTGCCTCATTAAAAAGTAGAAGGAGAGAAGATTTTGTTTTTCACTCCAGACTATCCTATTACAGGAGTGCAGGTCAAATCTCATTGAATTCCCCAATAAGTCTGGACTCTTGGCAAAATTATGTAGGAAGCTTTGCTGATTACTTGGGTGCAATCCACATGGTAAAATTTATCTGATGGAGCCTTTTGGTTTCCAGAGGATTATTCCACTTAATCATATCTATTTTCTGTAAGCATTTTAATCAGCAGCTAATCCTCATCCCTTCTTTCACATTAGATAATTAAATCAAGATATTTTTTTAAAGTAATCAGTGGGAACTAGTGATCCTTATGAAAGCGAATAAGGAAGCCTGTGAAATATAGCAAGAATTTTTATTTTTGTTTTACCTCTGCTGCATCATGAAAGGTTATAGTTATTAAACACCCTGGCTTTTTTGGTACAGGCACGTTTTGGCACAGCATTAAATGTGATAATGGCACAGGTATTTGCACTGAGTAGGCCTGAGCTGAATGATTCACAGGCTAGAGGACAGGACTGAGGTGCACTGGCAGAGCTGATGGCCCAGCACGGGAATAAGGAGGAGGGTTACTCACCAGGGCTGAGATGATCTGGAGGGGCAATGTATTTGGCAGGCTGAATGGAAAATGCCAGGTTTCTGAGGGTTAACTTCACCTATTTTAATTATAGGTATTTATTTAATACTAAGAAAAGAAATAAGAATAATCAATTTAATGGCATTGAGATTAGAAGTAGATCAACCCAGCAGCTTTTAACTAGATTGTTGATAAATGAAAATGGCTGTGGAAAATATCACAATAAAAAAAATTATGTAACAAGTATTAAATATGCACTGACTCCCCGTAGACCTCTTTGAAAAACAGTCTCGTTAAACACAGTTCTGCTTATATATATATATATATATATATATATATATAGTGATTTTTTCCCCTCCCTCCCTCTTCTCTTCCCCCCCCCCCCCCGGTTCCCTAGAGACAATACCATGAAACACAGCAACAAGGATCCTGTTAACTTCTGCCCTTGCAGCTCCTATTGTCACAGAGGCCGTTCTGACATCACAACTGTTTGCCATGGTGATGCTTGTGCTATCTTAACAGCAAAGATCCTGGACACTATCCTGCAGTCCTTGGACACCCTCAGACTCCCATTGACAGCAGCAGTGGATGCCCAAGGACCAGTGGATAGAATCCCCTAATGTCAGGCGAAGAATGAACGGACAATGTAGATGAACTCTGGTACCCAATTCTCATTGAGGATGGGCTTGTGGATCAGGCAGTGGGTTGGACCTCAGGAGACCAGCTGTCAACTCCATATGTGACCTTTGACAAATCACTTGATCTCTCTGTACATCAGTTTTCCCCACTTCAGTGAAGTTACACTTGTGGGACTGGGCTGCCGTAGTGCATCAGTGGAAACGCTACCTATGAACATGGAAAGGGTACTCCTGTGGGGTAGATAATCCCCTCTCCAAGAAGCTGTAGCTAAGGTCGATAGAAATTCTTCCATTGACCTAGTGCTATATACACAGGCGGTTCGGTCGGCTTAACTACCGTGCTCAGGGGTGTGGGTTTTTCACCCCTCTGGGAAACATAGATGGATCCACCTAACTTCTTACTGTAGATCAGGCCTGAGAGTAGAGTTTGTTTGCTTATGTTTTTCATGCATATGTCTCTTTATGAAATAGAAGCCCCCAAATAATAATTCTGCTTCCAAATAGCATTTATATTAGAGACTCCTAGAGGTCCCAACCAAAATTGTGCTAAATATTACAAATCGACAGTAAGATAGTCCCTTCCCCAATTCACCTGAAATTTAAATAGAGAAGACTGAGTGGGAATATCTATTTTCTCCCAATTTACAGATGGTGAACTGAGGTCCAGAGAGATTAAGGGTAGCATTTTCAAAAGTTCCTGGGGGTATGTTTACACAGCAATTGGGAGGCATGATTGAGCTAGCTTTGGAGAGAGCTCACTGAAAATAGCAGTTTAGCCATGGGTTAGCCGCCAGGGTATGCACCCTCGGTCCTGGGCAGGATTATACTTGGGCAGATAAATCATGCCACTTCCCATGCAACTGCAGCTACACTGCTATTTTTAGTGAGCTAGTTCAATCAAAGCTAGCTCAGATGTACCTACACATACTGCAATCTTGCCTCCTGATTGCAATGTAGACATATCTTTAGAGATTTAGGCGCCAAAGTCCCATTTTCAAAAGCAACTCAAGCACACAGGCTGAGACTCTCAGAGGTATTTGAAATCCATAGGAGGTGGGGGTGCAAGTACCTCTGGGAATCCAACCCCTAAGAGCCGAAGCCTCATTGAATGTCCATGGGACATGGGCTCCTCAATGTCTGACTCACTTGAAAAGGTAACTTATGTGCTTTTGAAAATGTTATCCTAAGTGACTTGCCCAAGGTCACCCAGTTAATCAGTAGCAGTTTCAGGAACTGAAGCAACATCTCCTTAGTCCCAGCCCAGTGTCCTAAATATTGCACCAGCCTTTCTCTATTTGTTTCAATTTCTTCACGGAACTCGGTGATATCAGCAGGGGTTCACTCTTAATTAGTAGCCCCATATTTTTGTACACTAAGATTTTTCTTTCTCTAGCATTAATGCACACTAACTGACTTGAACACAGAATAATATTCAGGCTTTAAATTTGTAAATGAAACATTTCCATATTACTGGGGACGGGAAGGTGCATAAGTAAAACAAAGTAATGAATTAAGCAGTACAAAACCTGACAACTGTTTTCTGCATTAATGTGGAATGTAGGAGACTTCCAGAGCATATCAAGTGAAGCTCTTTAGGGAAATTCTACCAAGCCTGGAGTCCACAAATCTCAGAGAGATTATTTTGTGTAAGCCATGAAAGGTATTGTAACATAATTAGAGTTGTTCGGAGTTCTAGGAAGTTGTCTGTCAATTCTTCATGGATTTCATTTTTAATTTGCCTCGGGAGTGCAGAAGCTGCTTCAGAGTCAGTTTAGATAGACAATCTTGCACAGGTAAGACTGTAAAATATCCCTCTAAGGTTAAGCAGCTTTCACTTGGATGAGCTGTTGGAGCCGCTGCTGATTTGCCAAAGCTGCAAACACAAGGCAGTGCTCTTCCAGTATGATCATTTTTGAAGTCCAGTAATTGCCTGGAGTGTCTCAACCTGGAATTGGTAGCGATTATCATGGTCTGAGAGGCTATTAAATTTTGCATCAAAGCTTCCTCTTGGTAGTTTAGCTTTTAACAGGTGTATCTAATTACAATAAAGTCATTGTAAAATGCACTGAATAATTCTAATTATTACAAAATTCCTCCTTTTTGAAATATATTATTTTTATTAAAAGTTATGAGGCAATAGTAAAAGAAGCAGAGGAGACTGCATAGAGGAGCTGATCAGAAGTCTTTCTACTGACTTTAATGGGTTTGGGATTAGACCTGTGAAGTACAAATATTGCAAATTATTATCCCTGCAATTGTCCCAGTTCGTATGCATGGGATACTTGATGGATAGGTGTCATGTCAGTGCTCCTTCTGCTCTATTCAAGAGAATATTTTGCCTATAAAAACATACCTTACGTTGTTTTAGCAATTTCACCCCAACACATGTTGCAAACTATGGCCCTTCTTCGGCTTTAAGATCTGTGTGGGTTAGACCCTTGTGCCTGCAAGGAGGTCCATGGAACTTCAAGGGTCTGCCTATGCAGATGTGATTGCAGGATCAAAGCCTATATAATTCCAAAAAAACATTTCACTTCCTACCGAGATGCAACCACGTGGAAGTTGGTAGTCAGTGGCTGCACAGGAAGCTGCACAATGCTGATGAGAGGAATTTTGACTAAAGACAGTGCAGGAAAAATCCCTCTTATAAAAATGGCCATGGGATATTTAATGTTACTTCACAGCAGGATTTTTTTAAAGGTGCCTAAGTGATATAGGAGTACAAGTCCTATTGAAAATCAGACGCACTTGTGCTTCTAAGTTTCCAGTTTTTATAGTCTCGTATGAAAGGCTTCCCCCAAAGAGCAAGCTGCAAATAATATTCCATTTATCTATTTGTTTGGATGAGGAACGGATGAGTCTCTTGCTGCAGAGACTTAAACATATTCTTGGTTGAGAAGGGGTGCTATCCTGGTCCCATTGAAGTCAATTGGAGTTTTGCCATTGATTGCAAAGATGGTCAGGATTTCACCCCAGGTGTGCCAAAGTTGGTACTGAGGACACTAAGCATGATAGAATTGATGCCTGCTTACAGACTTCTGGACTAGAAGTTTCAGTTCCCCATTAGGACAAATTCCCATCCATTGTCTCACTGCTATGGGAGCTTGTTGGGTTGACATATTTAAAAATATGTCCTTAATTTTGTTGTGGGTTGGGTTTTTTTTGTGTTCATTTTTTTGCACTGAGCTTTTCAGTTTCCGTTACCTAATTTTGCAAATATATTTCAAACTATTTAAAAGTAACATTAAAAACAGTTTAGAATTTTTTATTTAAATCCATGTGTGGTGGGCAGTTTGTTCAGTGCATACAGTCTGCCCTTGACAGCAGCTGCACCATTGGTAGTAACCTGTATATATTGAAAAGAAATTTCATTGAGCAGATTTAATGTTAGGCTGAATAACAACACAAAACATCTCTGTCAACTTCAGTCCTTAATGGGAATCATTAGCTGCAGGGCAACTGGGGGGAAAAAGAGACACTTTGATCTCTACAAAGTAAAAAATCTACCAATCTATTTTTTTAATATAAATTAGACTGAACTTGATAAACTTGCTCTTTTGCTAATGAGGAAAGAAATGAAACTGTATTAATTCCTTTGGATTTGCAACACAGTGATTCCCAGACGCAAGTGATTTGGAGAAATGAAGAGTAACCTGAATTTGGGGGAGTGGAAAAAGCAGGCCTTGGACAGCGTGCTGTGAATCATCCTTTTTATATTTTTTATTAACTGCAATGAGAGAGAAGGATAAGCTCTCAAATTCAGAATCACATTTCCTCAGTCACTCATGTTTGCTGATTTAATCTATCTCTTATCTCAACTGGAGACAGGACATATTCATGACCTGGGTCTGAGAGCATCTAACCTGTAACAGGGATGCAAAGAGGTAAGTCAGTGGTGGATGGGGAAACAGATGGAAAGAAATGGCTGCTGGAGCTCTTCCCATTTGAAGGACTCGTTGAGGATAGTAAGGGCTTGCTCTCCTGACGACATAGCACGGTGTAGACATTGATTTAAGTCGATATAAATTATGTTGCTCAGAGGGGTGTTTTTTCCCCACACCCTTGCGCTATGTAACTTTCATCAACGTAAGTAGTAGTGTAGACTATATTGACTTGAGGAGTATTGGGTTAAAGGCTGCTCTTCCAGGATGATATCCTTAGCTATACTTCAGCAAAGCATTAGTCCTCTATATCCTCCACTGGCAATGACCAATATCTACTTTTTGACATTTGAGCTTTGCTCTTGGCCCAGCCCTATTCCCATGTTACACCTTGGCTCACTGCCCTTTCCCTGTTCTGCTTTTTGAGAAGCATATAGTTGGTTACAAGGCACAGCAAACGTTTTGGTTTACACCTGAAATGGCAAAGTTGTGAAGTGGACAATGAGAGTTTAAGGTACCTTTTAAAAAAATATTTAATAGAAATATTAGGGATGGGAAAGATCTGTTAAGTCTCTGATACACCAAACCTAATGAGTAGTGTGCATCGTTGCTTTGTGTGTGTGGTGTTTTGTGGAGGTGGTGCCTAGGTAGGTGGGCATGAGTTTTAATCTTTTTTTACACTTCAGGAAACTGGAGATGACGATTGCGAGTTTATCAAAGCTGCCCAAGTAATTTTGGATTCCCAAATCTCTGAGGCAGCGTTGAAAACCTCAGTCATTGTGTTTATTCCCTAAGGCATGAGATTTTCATCCTAGTTTGGGCAAACCTGACACACACCTGCATTTGATCTCCCTTTTTATAGAGGAGTGGCATATTTTAGCTGTGATGCTATTATAATAAAATTAACACATCTCGCAGGTGATATTTTTGGAGAGGGAAATTAGAATGTTTAAAGTTGTGTCAGAGGAGATGCCTTGACGGATGAAACCCTTTATCCTGACAACCTTTCACTTCAGTTCTTGGGTCTTGCAGCACAGGTGTAACTTTGTGGCTCCTTCTAGTGGCTCACCAGCAGAGAATGTGGGTCTATTACAGCTAGAGGGGAGTTACTACTTTAAGTATGGCAGAGATTTATGCTTTTAGTGCTGGAAGTCGTCCTGAGTTCAATCCTTGGTGATGGTCTGTGATGGTGATCACTGTACATGGTACTGTGAGTGCATTGGGACTGAGATAGCTATAGTGTTTTGTCAGATATGACTGTATGTCCATGCCAGTTTACCCAGCAAGACACCACTGTGAAATTCATTCAGTTGTCTTCATGGCAGCTTTCTAAAATCGTTCAAGAATTCAGGATTGGGAGTTGGATAACTCTCATCCACACACAGAGCTCTAGGAATTCTCCTTCCCTTCCCTCCCATTCTTGAAGAAACTGTCCCCCTGCCCGCCACCCGCTCATTCCCTCTTCTTAATTAACAACCCTCCTTTTTTTAATCTAAATAATTTAACACTAGGAGAGAGGTCCTTTTTCATCTCCCCTGGATCGGGATACCAACAAAGTTTCTAAATGAGATTTAATAATATAGTAGGACATTTAGTGTATATTAATTAAATATCTGCAGATGGTAAAGAGAGCTCTTGCTGAGAGTGAATAAGTGCGGAGAGAAATATAACTGCCATGTAATTAAGCCAAACCTGTTGAAACAATGAAGGTGCCATTACTTTTTTAGTAACACATTAGATTTGCATGCAATGCCCAGAAATTTAATTACTACCTTACTTCTGTTGCATTACTTCACTCCGGACATAACACGAGTAGCAACATTCAGATCTCGATTTAGAAGAACTGCCAAGTTCAGGGGTATCTAGATCCAGAATTCTGCTCATTGTATAGATAGTGGAGGGGATCCTCCCCTTTATTCCTCTGGCTTGAGTGAATAGCGCTCCTCCACAACTTCCCCATCTCTTCCTGGAAGTACTGAATATAGGCAGCATGTGCATAATTTTGTACTGGCTCCTGATGCAGCCTTAGAATACCCCTGAAACTTAATGAGAGGTGGTTTAGTTCTCTTCCATCTTTGCTCAACTCACATACATGCATTTTTTTATTATTAGCAGTACCTCAAATCCTTTCACCAACATTTGGCTGCACAATAACTGTTTAAAAGGAAAGCAACAAAATCCCAAATCAAGCCGAATGCGCTTGGCTACATGTTCATTGTGGGGACTGACTTGTTCTCAGGTTCCATGATGCATGCACACCTCTCACCAGGTTCCCTAAAGTTCACTGATGATGATGATGTTTGAGCAATCCAAAGCCCCGGGTTGATGCTCTTATATCTGAACCAGGTAGAATTTGTCATCTTGCCTCTTGGGCTCTGTCTACATGGGGGTGAGGGGGAAAGGGTTGCACCATTGGAAGCCTTCAGTGCAGATGTGCTGTTCTAGTAAAAGAAGAGTTTTGCACTCTTGCAAATCTCCTTAATGAGTTAGCAGGATAAACTACAGTGGTGCAAACCTGTCCTTACACTGACACAGTGCGTCTCCACAACGTTTTGTTCCACTGTAATTGCAGCACTGTAGTTTAACTGGTGCAAATTTCCCTAGTCTACAACAGGCCATATGTGGTGTCCACATGAAACTGGGTGGAGCTTGGTATTTTTGAGTTTTGTGTTTGGGCTTGTTCTAGAGATTGTCGCAAAGTAAAATACCAGATCTGAACCCCTGTAAATCCTAGTGAACAAGCTGTCTGGATCCAGACAACAAGAAGTCTGGATTGGATCAGTCTATCCCTAGACTTTTTTCAAATTCCAAAGTGAAACTAACTTCATATCAAGGGTGGTGCTTCAAATAGTACAATTAATCTTATTTTCTTTAGTTTTGTCGTGTGTAGAGTCACAGCCCTAAAATTAATGTCTGAGAAAAGTGTGCAACTCCTTTCCTCCCAATAATAGTCCTTTGCTAGTTAATGCAGCCGCATATTGAACATGGGTCATTTCACACAGTCTTACAAAATATATTGGTTTCAGTTCTCAGATCCATTTTTTTTTCCTAGTTGCATTTTTTGGGGCGGGGGGAGAATTAAAAGATAAACCCAGACACCCAAAAACCTCAGCCAAATCTACAGAGGAACATCCATGTGGCCTGCACTCCAAACTGGGTGCAGGATCCATGCAAGGTGTGTGAGCATCAGCAACATTTGCCCAAGTTTTTTGACTTGTGAGGAACCTGAACTGGGCAAGTTTGACAAATAAACCCAGGGCTTGATGCAAAGCCCATTTAAGTCAATGGGAGACTTTCTATTGATTTCAAAGGGCTTTGAATCAGGCCCCTAGTGAGTAAAGACCACCGAGAAAGTGAAAATTTATGGAAAATTAATCCTTCCTGTAGCTCTACTGAAGGCGATTGAGTTTCACCAGGGATAGAGTTGGGTTCCAGCATTTTTCTTTTCTAATTTAAAAAAATATATATATATCTTTGACGGAGCTCAAGTATAATTGCTTCCTTTTCAAACCACTAACGAAAGCATAAACTCTCCTCTGACTACACTGGCTCCTGATGTGGTTTTGCTTACATACAATGATACAGCTGGTCACCCTTCCCATCCCAAACAGGGCCTGTGAGAGAGAGGGAGAATTATATGTATATTGAACCATGGCCATTATGGCTCCAAACTGAGGGTTTCTAAAAATAAACACCATATGGGTCATCTCATGAAATATTAAATTGTAAACTGCAATTAAAATTACTTTTATTAATACAGGTAATTCCTTGGTCATTGAGAATGTACGCAGCATTGTAAAAGTGGAACAAAGCAGGAGATGAATTCATTTCTTCTGGATAGTCTTCATATTCCTTTTCAAAGTAAGTGTGATGGGACAGGCCAACCTGGTCTTAACAATTACCATCATGCTGGACTGAAAAGTGCATTTAGGGAGCTCAAGATGAGGGCAACAAGAGAAATTCTCACAAAGGTTCTGGTTTTGTCTGGACTTTTCAAAGGAACCTAATGGGGTTAGGAACTCAAATCCCATTGAAATTCAGTAGGAGATGGGAGACAAATTTCCTTTTATGCTCTTTGGAAAATTCTAGCCCTTTGGCATAATTCTTCCTGTTTTTTGTCTATGATAGAAATGGGTGGGGGGCAGGGGGGAAGGATGATTTTGTAGACACTGGCCTTGTTGTAGGAAAGTAAGGGTAACTAAGGCCTTGCTCATCCCCCAGGTTAGCTAAGACCTACCATGGCCTTGTGTCTGAGACAGTCCCTGCTTTTTCAGATGCATTCCCCTTGAAGCAAGTGCATGGAGATGGGATGGAGAATGGGCAGAGTTTTAGCTCCACCTCTAACTTGCTGACATGGCTCACCAGATAAGGGTGCAGGGGAGGAATTGTGGCTCTCTGAGGCAGTGCTGCGACATGCTGATACTTAGCGGTGAATCTAGCCCCTAGTGAATAAAGACACAAACAGGACACAGACTGACTTTAGCAATTAAACAAATCTATAACTTACGTCACCAGGGTTAAATATCTCATTACACTTTCTGCAAGTGTAGGAGTGATATTTAACCCTGGGTGGTAAAGACCTGGATTTTAAACCTCATCCTAAAGACAGCAGTATGTGTATGCATATATTCTTGGAGGCAGGTATGGATGAGCATGTGCATACAGGAGATTTGCTTGTGAGGTATGTGTGAATATTTGGGTGAATGTTTTGTGTTTCTCAATCAAGTCATTAGTTGGCCACACCTGCAATTGCACTGGAGCTGGTTGAGATCTCTCTTCTCCCCCTCCCCCCCCCCACGACATAAATAATTATATAAAAATAACATCTTTAATCTTGTGGCTTTTTCAGCAAACCTGTCTGCATTTCCACATCATCCCTGGAAAATGGTACTTAGCTGCAGAATCAGTTCCATTAGTTCCTACTATTGGAGTCCCTGTTATATTCAACCTGACATAAAACTCCCAGAAACAGACAAGAATGACATTTAAATGCATGGAATTGACAGACCTACCTTTAATTCTTTTTCTAAATAATAATGTAGAGCCACATTCTCCAGCCAATTCCACTGCCTTAAAGTACCTTGTTTGACATTTTACGGCAACAAATGAACCTCTGGCAGAGTCATTAGCTTTGGAGGATTTTCTCTTGGGACTGAGGAAAACAGTTGCCTGTTTTAACCAGCCAGGAGAGGAGAAATAAATAAATAACAGCAATAAAGCACTTGCAAGAGGCTTTGTTTGAAAAGAATAAAATGTGGAAAACATCTCAAGTCTCCATAAAGAAGACAGACCTTTGAGAATGTATGGCTGTCGTCCAAAGAAACAAATCTAGTGCTCTAGCGGGGTGTGTATGTATGTATATAAAAAATATAAATTTTAAAGTACTAAACCCCAGTGCTGTTCTTGAACCAATATGGGGATAGTCCCTGCCCTTATGAGATGACATTGAAAGTTTTGCGTTCAGTTCTGAACAACTCAGTACCAGAATGGCAGGAACGAAAGCAGAGAGGAGCAACAACGTTTAAGGGGCTGCTCACAATGAGTTATAGGATAAGCTTACAAAAGAATTGATTGATGGATGCTTGGTGTACCCACACTACAATGGCTGGAGTTGCATAAGGTAGTGCTACCACTGGGTAAATAGTGAAGTGTATAGTGAACCCAGTTAGCTGAGTTATACGGACTATTATGGGATGCAGAACTACTAACTGTGGTATGTAACCTGACATTTAAACTAGCTTTTGTACCAGATAACTGGAGGATAGCTAATGTGATGCCAATTTTTTAAAAAAGCTCTAGAAGTGATCTTGACAATTACAGGTTGGTAATGCCCAACTTTAGTACCGGGCAAACTGGTTGAAACTATAGTAAAGAAAAGAATTGTCTGACACAGATGAATGTAATTTGGGGAAGTGTCAACATGGTTTTTGTAAAGGGAAATCATGCCTCTCCAACATGGGCAGTGGGTATAATAGGCCAGGGGAGGCTCTGCTGCTGCTGCCACCGCCACCAGACCCCTGGTTGTGGAGTTTTGGGGGGGGAAGCTTTTGTTTTATTATGCCCCATGCAGGTTCCAGGGCAGCTAAGAAGGTGGTATTTGCTACCCGGCTTCCTGGGTTCATCAGGGACTCCAGGGAGATTACTGATGAACTCAGGAAGCTGAATAGTACATACCGCCTCCTCAGCCTCCCCAGAATCTGCATGGGGCATATCAAGTTTCTTCAGATGAGAGTGAGAGGCTTTTCCCCCACAGCGGCTTGGGGTCTGGGGAGGGGAGGCATGGCTGCGGCTGGCCTGGGCTCCTCCAGGCAGGTGGGGGAAGGGAGGCTCGAAGCTTTGGCCAGCCTAGGGCTCCTCCAGCTGAGAGGGGAGGCACTTGGGGCTCCTTCAGGCATGGGGTATGGGGTCTCGGGGCTTTGGTTGCAGGGGGTGGGGGGCGGAAGGGGAAGAACTGGGGGCTAGCATCCCTAAGGGGGGGCTCCACCCGCTGCCCATGCTCTCCAATCTATTAGGATTCTTTGAGGGGGTCAACAAGCATGTGGACAAGGGTGATTCAGTAGATATAGTGCCCTAGGTTTTTTTTTTTTTTTTTTTTTTTTAGAAAGCCTTTGACAAGGCTCACGGAAGGCTCTTAAGCAAAGCAAACTGTCATGGGATAAGAGGGAAGGTCCTCTGATGGATCAGTAACTGGTGAAAAGATAGGAAACAAAGGGTAGAAATAAATGCTCCTCTCTCAGAATGGAGAGAGGTAAATAGTGGTGTCCCCAGGGGTCTGTACTGGGACCAGTAGTATTTAATATTTTCATAAATGATCTGGAAAAAAGGGTGAACAGTGAGGTGGCAACATTTGCAGATGATGCAAAACTACTCTGGATAGTTAAGTCCCAGGCACAGTGCAAAGAGTGACAAAGGGATCTCACAAAACTGGGTGATTGGGCAACAAAATAGCAGATGAAATTCAATGTTGCTAAATGCAAAGTCATGCACATAGGAAAACATAATCCCAACTATACATATAAAATGATGGGGTCTAAATTAGCTGCTGCCACTCAAGAAAGATCTTGGAGTCATGGTGGATAGTTCTTGGAAAACATCCACTCAATCTGCAGCGGCAGTCAAAAAAGCAAACAGTGTTGGGAATCTTTAAGAAAGGGATCGATAAGACAGACAATAACGCTTCCATATTAATCCATGGTACGCCCTACTCTTGAATACTGTGTGCAGATATGGTCACCCCCTCTCAAAAAAAAAAAAAAATTATTGGAATTGGAACAGGTTCAGAAAAGGGCAACAAACAATTAAGGGTATGGAATGGCTTCCATATGAGGAGAGATTAATAACACTAGGACTTTTCAGCTTGGAAAAGAGATGACTAAGGGGGTATATGATAGAGGTCTATAAAATCATGACTGGTGTGGAGAAAGCAAAAAAAAAAACCACTTAACTCCGTCTCATAACACAAGAACTAGGGGTCACCAAACGAAATTCATAGGCAGCAGGTTTAAGACAAAGAAAAGGAAGTATTTCTTCACACAATGTATAGTCAACCTGTGGACTTCTTTGCCTGAGGATGTTGCAAAGGCCAAGACCGTAACAGGGTTAAAAAAAAACCTAGATAAGTTCATGGAGGATAGGTCCCTCAATTGCTATTACCCAGGATCGGCAGGGATGGTGTTCTAGCCTCTGTTTGCCAGAAGCTGGGAATGGGCGACGGGATGAATCACTCGATGATAACCTGTTCTGTTCATTTCCTCTGGGGCACCTGGCATTGGCCGCTACCGGAAGACAGGGTACTGGGCTAGATGGACCTTTAGTCTGACCCAATATGGCCATTCTTGTGCAGCTATTTTTCTTTTTTCCCCCTCCCCACCCTTCCCACTTCCTGTTTAATCAGTGGGTGTTTTCCCTCCCAGGCTGTTGATATGCAATTATATAAAGCAGCAAGTTCCCAGCCTGCTGTCCTATGAGGAAATTAATTTTGTTTTGTTTCACTGACCCATCCCTTTTCAAAAAGGTGAAATGTGCCCCCGTGTAGTCAGTTGCCAGACACCACTTAAGCCCTACCCAGATATGGGCTATGTGTTAGGGGCTTAAGTATTCCAAAGCTCTTGGGCAGGTCCTCTTCGCAGTGGTGAGTGTCACCCGTTGTTGTGATTAGGTCTGAACATTCATCTAAATGCAGACTGGAAGAATTTTTATTCCAGTGTCAGTCTAGACAGCATTGATTTACTCTGCAAATTCATTATCCCAGCCAAAACTATTGGGCACACATGAGGAGCAACTAGGTAGTGATAACATTTCCTGCATATTTAGCTAGCTTGCTAGCTCAGTCTGCTGCTGCTTGTTGTTGCTTTTTTAGTAACAGATAAGACTAGTGGCGTCTGATGCACAAAAGGGTTCAGGCTACAAGTAGCCTGTTCCCATTGGCTAGATCAGCATGTAATGGATTGGAGATAGCCCTCTATCAGCATGGGTTATCATCCTGTTAAAGGTAACATGGAAGTGGGCTGGAGAGTGGCTAGAAGGTGGTAATAAGGCTAAACCAGTTCCATTGTATTAAGGGTGGAGGGTTATGCAAGTTGAAACCCACTGAGTCTGGACAGGTGCCAGGGATAGACTTTTTCACCCCCACACCTTTCTTCAGTGAATTTCAGTGATGCAAGAGAAACAGTCCTAGAGACTGAAGTCCCCTCTTTATCTATAAGATAAAATACAACGGGACTAAAGTGGAATACAACCTTCCCTTTTTTTTGTACCCATACCAATGTGCCTCAAACATGCCCAGAAGGAACAATCCCTGTGGATGAAAGGGGAGTTTAAGCTGAAATTTTCAAACTTAGGTGCTTAACACTGGGCTACTAAATCCATATTTAAGCAGCCTGATTTATTTATTTTTGAAAGGTTCTGAGCATCCTCCAGCTCCCACTGACTTTTGGTGGGCTTTATGGGTGCTCAACTCTTCTGAAAAGTAGGGTTTTAAAAATATATTTGGCTAAAAATGGATTTAGTGCCCTTACTTTAGGTATCCAGGTTTGACCATATTAATTTTAGTTTCCATGCTTCCATTATTATTCAATTTCTGGCCTCTCACAGTTGCCAACTTTCATGTGGTAAATAAGCACCCTGACATTCACAATAAGCCCAAAATCAAGCTAATCCCACTTCAAAACAAGCCTATCCCTAAAAACCCCAACACTCTGTGACTAGATCCCCCTGGCATGCAGTTTGGGATTGTGGTGGGCCTACTGTGCACCCCTGACTCCCTTCCCCCTGCTTGCTGGGAGCCAATAATAATAAAAAAAGCTACAAGCCAAACACTAGCCAACAAGCAACTTACAAGCCAATTAAGCCAAAACCAAGCCCAATTTCTGCATTTTTTTTTCCTTTCCCTGCGGGTTTGGCATGTCCGCATCAGGTGAGGCTGGGAGCAGTGGTAGGGGGCAGAAGAGAAGTTCACAGTACAATGTCTCATGTTATACCTGCTACCTGGATTTCCAAGAAACAACCAAGCATGATTCCCCAGATCTAAAATTCACTTAACCTTTCTATCATTAAAAAAAAAAACAAAAAAAAACCTTAACCTGGATATGTTGGGTTAAATTTATATTATGTAGCATTTGTTCTTCATGCAATCTCAACCTTCTCTACCCAGTTATCTGCCTAGCATTTTCTCTCCTCTCCCTGTTCAGCAAAGCATTTAAGTATATGTTTAACTTTAGGCTTATAGTTATGCACATGCTTAAGTGCTTTTCCTGAAGGGGGATGGACTCAAGGCCTTGTTCAAATGCTTTGCTGCAGTGGGGCCAAAGAGCTTGTCCACGTGGAAGTTGCACTGGTATAAGATTTGTTGATATAATGCAATCAAAAGAAAAAGATTTCAGTGGGGAGCGTTCACACTGTACCGCTTGTGCCAGTGCATCTCTCAATGCTTGTGTCTGCACAACAGCATGCTTTATTACTAAAAGCATAGTGGATCAGTAACACAGTGTCCTCCACATCCGCTGCAGGCTCATTGTGTTATGGGAACTCTTGTGCTGTGTATTGTGGCACACCTGCTGGAATTGTGGGAGTTTTGGGTCAAAAGCCCAGAATTCAGCCCTGTGAGGAGGGCCAACAACAGGCCTATATGACTTCTTAGGCCCTATTTTGAAGGCTTAATTGGGAGATAAGTGGTGTACAGGCCTAGTGGTGCTAGATCTCTGCACGGTGGGTGAATTTTACCCTTGTATGTAGCAGTTGTTGGCTGCTACTCTATAAACGTCCAGTGAAATCTCAGCCCCTCATAACTAACAGTTTTTCAGCAGCTGTACAAACTGATCAGAGGAGGTATTAATGCTATCGTTGCAACATTTTCTCTTTATCTCTTGTTCCTCTCTAAAAACTGCCAGTCGAAACACTTAACCATCCAATTTCCAAGGGAAGATAGGAGCTTGGCTGTTGCCGCTCTTCTGTGTTTGGTTTCACAAGTGTGAAATTGAATGCCTTTGATTTCCCATTCCATAAGGATCATCAGAGTCCTTTTGCTCAGATGAGTGCACAAGGTCATGTGGCAAACCCAGATCGAAGGACCTGCTAGCTCATAACTAGAGACTGAAATGTCACAACACAGCCCTCCAGAATATCCAAAATAATAGGATAATGAGATCTGCTTAGTATTCTGAGAAATGAGTTAAAATGATCATAAAGGCATTAACACTGCCTTACTGAACACAGGGAATTTGTTGTATAGCAGAAGATGACACTGCAGCTCTCTTGGGATTTCCTAAGGGTTTTTTTGTTTGTTTTTAAGAACAAAAAGAAAAATTTACAAGTAGCTAAAGCTTGAAAAAGCAGTCTAACCAATTTCCTGAAGCTGCAGTCTCCAACAGCTCAGAAGTAGTGTTCTGCCTGTAAACTAAGTGGGCTGAATTCATCCATCCCTGGAATAACTCTATTACTTCATTGGAGTCACACCAGAGATAAATTTAGCCCATTAATTTGACATGTGCCATGTAGAAGGCTAGTTGAAACAATATCTAACCTTTTATTTCTCCCCCCCCCCCAAGTCTTCTAGCCAATAGGAATTGAGCATCTTGCATGGACTCCGCATAAATCATTTACATATAGAGACACTTTGGTTGATTGGTCTCAAATACAACACTTTTCAAAGCAAGTTTCTACCTGAAATCTCATATGTTCTTCCTCTATATTCTTCCCCCCCCCCCCAAGAAATCCATAATGAGGTTCTTATTGTATTCACCCTTATTTTGTCTCTCCCCATCCCCTTCCAACCACTGTCTAACAACATTCATTGCTTTGGAGATGCCAGTCTGAAGAGGGAGAGCCAGAATATCACAGAGAAACCACATATTATGGGGAGATGTAAGAATGAAATAAAACAACGGTCTATCTAGCCCAGTGCCCAGGGTATTTCTACGCTGCCATCAGAGGTGTGATTGCAGTATGTGTAGATGTATGCAAGCTAGCTTTGTTCTAACTAGCTCAAATAACAAGAGCACTGATGCAGTGGCAGCACTGGCTGGCCACCCTAGTACCTACCCACTGTCCCTGGTGAGATTATACAGCCCATGCTGCTGCCTTACTGCTCTTATTCAAGCTAGCTAGCTTGTGTTTGGCTGCACATGCTTTGTGTAGACATAGCCTTTGACAGCAGCCAATGTTTCACAAAAAGGAGTAATCATTCTTCTCTTCCCACTCCCCCCATAATGCACCTTGTGCCATTTTATACCATGATAGGGACACTCCTTCTTGACCCCAGCTGGCAATAGTCTGAAGCATGATTAATTATTCTAATTTTTTTTAGTTCTATAGCACTCTGTTAAATGATGTGCTTAAAAGCATTGATTGATCTTGTGAGGGAGATTAGTAGTAGTCTAATTTTAAAGATGGGGAAGCTGAGGCACAGAGACATGCCCGTAGTTGCTCAGAGAATACGTAGCAGATCTGGGAATAGATTCCTGGCTCTGTCTATTCTGAACCATAGACTGCACTCTCTCCCTAAAGAGCTCTTACCTCTCCTCCAGCTTACAAGTGCAAACTTCCACTAATGTTGATATCAACAGGGGAAAACCGAACCTATTTGACAAAGCCTTTCTTAAACTCCCCAGGACCAGAGGCCTTTGACCTCTACACATTATGTCAAATAAAATACAATTGGCCTCCTATCTACATTGGATGAGTTTGCACCAGTGCAGACAAATTCTTTATGCTGATGTGCTGCACCAATGTAAAACAAATTTCACAGCATTGCAGTTTAATATGGTAAATTAATGGAGTAAGCCACAGTGGTGCAAGTTCCATTTTCATGTCTACGTTATAGATTTGTAATTACTCCACTGGATATTTCTCTATTAATATAGGCAGGCCCTAAGACTAACAGCTGCTGACAGCAACTTCTTAGGGTCTGAGGATCAGGTAAATACATTGGAGATATGACGTTAGAAATGTCTGTCAACTCATCATCAAAATAATAATTGTAAGCCACTGTAAATATTTGTTTCCGGCTAATTGGCTAGAAAATGTATTAATTGCACTACTGATAAGTAATTATCAGAGCACACCAGGAGAAATTCTTTTTTAGGGGCACACAGTATGGGAAACAAATTTTTGATTTACTATGCTAATAGATTGTTCCTTATCTCTTGTTTCACTGGGGATTTGTTTAACCAAGACTCCAGTTGATATGAGCAGTCACTTAAATTGAAAAATTACAATTCCTTCCTTCGCAACCTTGATACAAGTCTTATCAGCAAGAGGAACTGACAAAAACATACCTCTTCTCCAAGACAGTGTAAGGATTAGCCAAGCAACTAAAAGAGGCTTTATTTTATATCTCAGAAATAAAGAACAAAAGCTTTTTACCTATTTATTTTCATCAGAAGTTCAGTTGCAGGCATAGCAGTTGATACTATGTTCAGCCACATTTATCAGCATGCCATCTCTGCTCTAACTTGAACTACTGCAGTCGTTCTCAAGGCATAGACCATATGAAGAGGGAGGGAGGATGGAGAAATTCCTACTTAGAGGGCAAGGAGAAGGGTTAGTTGTGTGTGTTCACAGCACTGTATGTGTATTCACAGCATTACATGTGTCAATAATACAGTACTCTAGCTCGGTTCTAAATCATAAAGTTGTTGCCTTAAGACTTTCACCAAGGGTTGTGTGGTGGTGGTTGTGCTTAGGAGCCCCAGTTATGGAGGAGTATTCTATTTTTCTAGGTGCTGTACAAACAAACAAAAAGATGGTCCCTGCCCCCAAAGAAATCAAAGGGCGAGACACGGATGGGTACAGATACATAGGGCGGTGCAAGTAACCAATGAGACAGTACTAGTCATAGAATCATAGAGTAGGGTGGAAGAGACCTCAGGAGGTCATCTAGTCCAACCTCCTGCTCAAAGTAGGACCAACGCCAACTAAATCATCCCTGCCAGAGCTTTGTCAAGCCAGGCCTTAAAAACCTCTAAGAATGGAGATTCCACCACCTCCTTAGGTAACCCATTCCAGTGCTTCATCACCCTCCTAGTGAAATAGTGTTTCCTAATATCCAACCTAGACCTCCCCCGCTGCAACTTGAGACCATTGCTCCTTGTTCTGTCATCTGCCACCACTGAGAACAGTCTAGATCCATCCTCTTTAGAACCCCCTTCAGGTAGTTGAAGGCTGCTATCAGATTCCCCACACACTCTTCTCTTCTGCAGACTAAACAAGCCCAGTTCCCTCAGCCTCTCCTCATAAATCATGTGCCCCAGCCCCCCAGCACAATCTGTGTTCCATGTACCAGCTGTCTAACTTGAGGGTGTGGGGGTGGGGGGGGGAGGGGGAATGGACTTGGAGAGAGGGGTGAAGGAGCATTTTAAAAAGGGATTCAAAGGAGGGTTTTTTTTCTTATTCTTATGTTATCTTTATCACATATATTGGTAAGTTCACCCTCAAAACACCTCTCTGTGGTCAGGAAATAGCATTAAAATGAGGGAACTGAGGCACATAGTGGGTAAGTCTACACTTCAGTTACAAACCCCTAGCTGGTCTGTGCCAGCTGACTTGGGCTCATGGGGCTCAGGCTGCAGGGCTGTTTAATTGCAGTGTAGAATTGTGGGCTCAGGCTGCAGCCCAGACTCTGGGACCCTCCCACCTCGCAGGGTCCTAAAACTCAGGCACCAGCCTGAGCCATGAAGTCTAGACAATTAAACTGCCCTGCAGCCCAAGCCCCGTGAGCCCAAGTCAGCTGTGGGTGTCTAATTGCAGTGTTTTTACATATCCAGAGAGTAAGGCCCAGACTTTTAATGGTGCTTAGGAGCCTAATTCCCATTGAAATCAGGCCCAGCTTTTTAAAGGTATTTAAACACCTCAGTGACTTGTCCAAGTTCACACCAGCTGTCTGTGGGCAGAGTCGGGAATTAAACTCAACTCTCTTAAATATTAAACCAGTGCCTTAACCACAAGAACAGGAGTGCAGTCCAGCTCTAGAAAGAACTACAGGGCTAAAGGTACTTTTCTTTCAATGAGCCATCATGGGACCACCCAAGTGGAAGTTAAATAATGTTGGTTAGCTCGTGAAGAGTATAGTGTCCTGCCCGCTATTCAGTCTCTAACTAAAACCAGGTTCTAATATCCAAGGCTTGATACAGGTCTATTTATTAGCACACAATGCTTGCCCTGTTTGCTTGTACGTTCCATTTGCTGCTGGCATCCAGTTTCGTTATGATAAAGTTTGCAGGGGTACCTTGAATATGAAAGGTGCAGTATAAATTCAAATTTTATTCTCTCTAGCAGCAAACTTGCTCAAGAGGGGGTGTGTGTGTGTATACATACATAAATTCCGTGTGTATCTGAGGATAAGAGACTATAGTCACTGACCTTTACAAGATATGAAAAAAAGCAACTATATGAAATCTCTCTCCTTAATCACTCACTCCTGAGCTAGTCAACCAACTAAAGATATATCCTTAAACCCCCTGCGATTCTCAGAATATTCCCAGTAAATAAAAAGGGAGAGGATTGGAAAATGTTAACGTGGATGATTTGAGAGAGGTTTTCCACTATCCATTTGGTTTTTGAAGGTTGTATGGAATGGCTGACCATCAGACAGCCTATAATGGGTTTTGCCTGTTGGGTTTTATCATTTTATTGAATCTGAAGTAGTGCAATCTAGTGGATATAGAACTAGAACTGAGTCAAAAGACTTGGGTTCCATTTCTGGCTCTGTCACTGACATACTGGATGACATT
The DNA here is from genome assembly GCF_002925995.2 of Terrapene triunguis. Taxonomy (NCBI): domain Eukaryota; kingdom Metazoa; phylum Chordata; order Testudines; family Emydidae; genus Terrapene; species Terrapene triunguis. The sequence continues at coordinate 10,986,810 of NW_020664404.1, forward strand.
GGTCAAGTTCCTTCACTTCTCTGTGCCTCGGGTATTTTTTTTTTTCACCCCAAAAAGGAGGATGGCCTGGTGGTTAAGGTACTAGCCTGGGACTTCAAAGACGCACATTTAATTCCCTGGGCTGCCACAATGTATGTCTCTGCTTTTAGCTGGAGTTAATAAATTCCAGCTTGGGGGGGGGGGGGGGGGATACCTGAGCAAGCTTGTTTAAAAAAAAATAGTGTAGCTGTGGTGGCGGGAGCAGCTAGCTGCCTTGAGTACACACTTAGCATCTTGAGTGGGGATCGCTCAGCTCTATTTTTAGTGCTATTTTGATGCTCCGCTCTATTTTGATGAGAGCTAATGCAGGTATGTTGCCTCAAGCTGGAAATTATACCCCTAGCTCCAGCGTAGACATACCCACAGATTCCCTCTGACCATGGGCAACTCATTTTAATCTTTGCCTCAGTTCTCCGTCTCAGAAATAGGGAGAAGAGCACTTCCCATCTCACAGGGATGTTGTGAAGATGAATACTTAGAAGACCGAGGTGCTCAGATGCTACAGTAATGGAGGCCACACAAGTACTGAAGACAACTTAGAGCTGTAAAATGGGGATAAGACGACCTAACTTCCTTTTTGAAACACTTTTTACAGGAGAAAAGGGCTGTAGAAGAGATTTATTTAACAAATATTTGTATGTGTGTGTAAACATGCACTTACCCAGCAGTTTACCCTGTAACTCTTTATATGCCTGTCTCTCATGTTGTCTTTTAAAAATCTACTTGCCCCACCCCAACTCCCCATCTACTTGCTTTTAAGAACAATCTCCTCCCTGCAATCAGTTACTACCAATAGTCATATGAATCAACATAACTAGTCATTTTAACCAGTTACTTTGACAAGCCTGCTTGGAGCCTAGGTTACCAATGTGGGGTGTGTGTGTTTTGAAATAAGAAAACTATGAAAGGGGAAAATACTATAATCATCGCTTATGCACTCTTTTTTTTATGGCACTGGGGACACAGCCTTTCCTAACCAGAACCCTTTGTTGTTTTTCATCTTCTTTACTCTAGTCCTGCAGGTACAGAAATTGGTGGTTTAATTAAGGGAGTGGATCAGCTGGGGAGATTTGTCTCTCAGCTGGGTGCAAACCTTGCCTGATGATGATTTTCAGTACTGTTTAATAATCAATATTTAATGGGATGCTGTGCTGAGAAGTGCAAGGCTCACTAGATCATCTGAGAAGCAGCTGAATTTTTATCAGCTCTTCAAATGCTTGGCGGTAGATATTCAGAACAAACGAGCTCGCTCTCAGCTTGAAAGATTTTCCATTGGTTAAGGTTGTGTATTTATCTGAAAATAAATTTAATATGGGGCTATGCTAGAGGAAAGGAACTCCCATTGTCTAATATATACACATACACCCCAACAGGGACACTTTGTGAAAATAAAACTAAGACCCCTGGTTCTGTATTTGCTACTCAGTTATTCTAGCAAGGATGGAACAAATCAAAATGGTCTGAATCCATGCTGCTTTATGCTGTGATCCTTTCAGATTTTTCAACTAATCAATGTCAGTCCAAGAAAGATTTCCATGGAAGGCCAAGGTGCTGCAGGTCCTGCTGTGGGCAGTTCAGTAGAAGGCACTCTTCCCACTGAGTCTGTGCTGAATCAATTCCTCAGGATGGTGTCAGGGAGTTCGGTGCCTTTGAAGGTGCTGTCTGGTGGATGAGATATAAAACAATGGTCCTCACTGCTTATGATTGTTTTAAAGACAGAACTGCTTTAAAAATGAAGTTTTTTTTCCCCTGCAAAGTTATTTTTTTGAAATTTCAAGATTTCTATGATGTGTCCAGCTGTAATTAGTTTTCCTGAGAGTAACAGTGATATTCTAAACAACCCCAGCACAGTCAGTTGTGTTCTGACTCCCTAAAATTCATCCTGAATCTTCAGTTGGATGCCTAGTGCCTTTCGGATTATTCCTGCTTTCTGCTATCACATAGCTTCAGCAATCAGTGTAGCTTGGAAGCCTTTGCCAAAGATAGGGAAAGGCTCAAACATTGGTGTGAGCTAACCTCAGTTTCAAGCAGGTGTTTGCTCAGCCAAAGCAAACCACAGCTTTTCCTTTCTATACTAGGAGTTTGTATCGGTATAGCTACACAGTACTGACCACCAATGGCTGAAATCAATACCAGTCCCCAGTGTTAACAAGGCCCTTGTCTTCCTCAGCCATTGTCCTGTACTGCTTTGCTCTTTCAGGCTCAATTCAGGAATCACCCTTGCTCAAGAAAGCACGTGAGCACATGCTTAAGTCCCAGTGAAATAAATAGGATTTAAGCATGTGTTTATGTGCTGTCCAGACTCATGATATCAAGACCTCTTCCAAAGTCTGTTGAAAGATTCCCATTGACTTCAATGGGCTTTGGATGAGGCCTTTAAACAGCTGCTGTGATTTCAACCTCGAGGAGTCTGAATTTCATTGATGAATGAATCCCTATATATTTTTAGTCTATCAGTTCATAAGGAATTCATGATTCTTGTGGTTGAAAGCTGCTATCTAAGATATTATGTTACTGTTTTTGTTAATGATGAAAATATCCAAACCAGAAATGATCCAAAGCTGACTTCCTTTTAAATTCTAGGAAAAATTCCACAGCCCTATCCTCTTAATTTCCTTTCTCTCTTCAAGAGAGATGAGAAATGGCAAGGACCATGTCTCCAAACCCCTATCTAACCCAGACTGTGCGTGTACACTGGGAAGACTTATGTAAGGTTTCCACTTACAATTCCTGAACTGCATGTACATTTAAGTGGGTTATTCTTGCAGATTAGAATTGCTTCAGTCCATTCAAAGTGGGATCTCTCTCTCTCTGTAAGAGGAAAAAGTCACTCAACTAAAGTAACATTTTACTAATAGTGGATTATGTCAGCTAATGAATAGTCAATTTTTTACACGCCACATCTAGGTTTTCTCCTTCTAAGTAACAGCGCATTTTGATTTGTGTGTGTGTGTGTGTGTGTGTGTGTGTGTGTGTGTGTGTGTGTGTGTGTGTGAGAAAAATCTTTTTCTAGTAGACTTGCTGAGCAATAAATCACGTGGAAATTTGAATAGAATTTAGGAAATAAAAGGAGATTGTAAAGCTCACTTCTGAGAGATGGCTGACTGAAAAATATGACACTTAGCATGCAGGGGTGAGCTCTCGATGGTATGCTGCATGGGTCATCAGATTCGAGAAGTGGTGTGGAAATTAATTTGAATTTACCTCCATAAGCTAATTTTCTCCTCCAAACCCCCTTCCCTCATTTTGTTGTTATTAAATGACCTACATGGAGGAGGAAAATTTTCTTTTACATTCTTTCACAGCTACCCAGATTCCTTTCCTTTCAGTAATATTATTTCATAGTTATATATTGGGCTTTTCAGCTGATAGGATCCCAAAGTGCTTTACAAATTATGGCCCGGATCCTCCAAAGATCTACATCTGTGCTTACCAGGATAGTAATAAGCATTTATATTATGTTAGCACCCCTCATCTTGCATGGGCTCTATGCTGTGCCACCTGCTACTGGATTATGTTCCCTAAGGCCCTGATTCTGCAACTGCATCTGCCCAAGAAAAACCCTGTTCACCCAATTGACTTAAGGGTTGGGGTCTGCCCACACAGAGCAGCTTGTGGGATCAAGGCCTAAGAATGCAGCACGGATGCAATTGGAATCAGTGGAAATTTTGCCCAGATAAGACCTCAGTAATGACCCCTAAATTCAGTCCTTTCTCCCCAGTCTTGCAAGTTGATCCAATTGGCTGATGGATCCTTGCACCAGCATGGAGCATTGTTAAGCTCAAAAGAGGCTCTTTGAGTGTAAGGATCTGGTCTCAAGGGGCATCTTGAAGGAGCAGGACTCTGATTCAGGAAAGCACTACGCATGTGCTTAAATTCATTTTTCCTCATCAGGAAAGCATATAATCCTGTGCTTAAGTCCCATCAACTTCTTCAATGGGTTTTAAGCACCCACTTAAGTACTTTCCTGATTCAGGAATGCTTTCCAGGATTGGGGCCATAATCTGCAAAGCATTGTGTGAGCACAAGGGACAAAAGTCATTGTGTAAATCTGAGTTGGTATTGTATAAAAAAGAAGAGAGCCTTTAGCTTCAAGAGCATTAAAAAATGAAACAGGGATTTCCCCCCCCCCATCTAGCTTGTCTTTGTCAGTTCTTGACCAACTCAACTAGCAAGTTAAGTGCACCTTGGTTCAATGGCTAGGCTGTTTTCTTTTTGATTCTTCAGTCTCACCGAAGGGCAAGCACATTGTATGTTTCATTATCTAAAGATTACCTAAGCAAGTAGACTTGTAGAGACAGCAGAGACCATTTCTCACTAACCTGGACTCCAAACAAGCGGCGACTTACCCACTGGAACCCTACATTTTGGGGGTAAATGGATTATATTTATGACTTGCCTCCTATTTACTTCACGTTTTTCAGCAGAGACACGTCTCAGAGCTTAATTATGTTATTACAACAGAGTTAAAAAGATTGATTTCTTCACGCAGACCAATTTATTTATCAAGTACTCCAACCCCCACTTATTAAAGTCCTCTTAGACCTATTATCAGGTCTGCTTGGGCTTTCCATATCACTACTGATCATAATGGGGCTGATTCTCAGTTACATTAAGGCCCCTTTACCTTGCTCTGACTGCATAAAACTGCCCAAATGAGCTGGACACAGCTTCCTGATAATGCCCTTAGTGCAGGAGGCCTACCTCATAGACTCATAGACTTTAAGGTTAGAAGGGACCAATATGGTCATCTAGTCTGACCTCCCGCATGATGCAGGCCACAAAAGCTGACCCCCCCCACTTTCCCTTAACTCTGCTATCAGATCGTGATCTAAAGACTTCAAGTTGCAGAGAATCTTCCAGCTTGCGACCCCTGCCCCATGCTGCGGAGGAAGGCGAAAAACCTCCAGGGCCACTGCCAATCTACCCTGGAGGAAAATTCCTTCCCGACCCCAAATATGGCGATCAGCAGAACCCCGAGCATACAGGCAAGATTCTCTAGCCAGACCCTCATTTTACCAGCGATGGCTGTTATTGCCTAATTGACTAAAATCATGTTATCCCATCAAACCATTCCCTCCATAAACTTATCTAGCCTAATCTTGAAGCCAGAGAGGTCTTTCGCCCCCACCGTTTCCCTCGGAAGGCTGTTCCAAAATTTCACCCCTCTGACGGTTAGAAACCTTCGTCTAATTTCAAGCCTAAATTTCCCCACGGCCAGTTTATATCCATTCGTTCTCGTGTCCACATTAGCACTGAGCTGAAATAATTCCTCTCCCTCCCTGGTATTTATCCCTTTGATATATTTAAAGAGAGCAATCATATCCCCCCTCAGCCTTCTTTTGGTTAGGCTAAACAAACCAAGCTCCTCGAGTCTCCTTTCATAGGAAAGGTTTTCCATTCCTCGGATCATCCTAGTGGCCCTTCTCTGTACCCGTTCCAGTTTGAGTTCATCCTTTTTAAACATAGGAGACCAGAACTGCACACAGTACTCCAAGTGAGGTCTCACCAGCGCCTTGTATAACGGAAGCAGCACCTCCCTGTCCCTACTAGAAATACCTCGCCTTATGCATCCCAAGATCGCATTAGCCTTTTTCACAGCCACGTCGCATTGCCAACTCATAGTCATCCTGCGATCAACCAGGACTCCGAGGTCCTTCTCCTCCTCCGTCACTTCCAACCTATGCGTCCCTAGCTTATAACTGAAATTCTTGTTAGTTATCCCTAAATGCATCACCTTACACTTCTCACTATTAAATCTCGTCCTATTATTATTACTCCAATTAACAAGGTCATCCAAGTCTCCCTGCAGAATATCCCGATCCTTCTCCGAGTTGGCAATACCTCCCAACTTTGTGTCATCCGCAAACTTTATCAGCCCACTTCTACATTCGGTTCCGAGGTCAGTAATGAATAGATTAAATAAAATCGGACCCAAAACCGAACCTTGAGGAACCCCACTGGTGACCGCCCTCCAATCTGACAGTTCACCTTTCAGTACTACCCGCTGCAGTCTCCCCTTTAACCAGTTCCTTATCCACCTCTGGATTTCCCCATCGATCCCCATCTTTTCCAATTTAACCAATAATTCCTCATGCGGTACCGTATCAAACGCTTTACTAAAATCGAGGTATATTAGATCCACCGCATTTCCTTTATCTAGAAGGTCTGTTACTTTCTCAAAGAAGGAGATCAGGTTGGTTTGGCACGACCTGCCTTTCGTAAACCCATGTTGTAATTTGTCCCAATTGCCATTCACCTCAAGGTCCTTAACTACTTTCTCCTTCACAATTTTTTCCAAGACCTTGCATACTACAGAAGTTAAACTAACAGGCCTGTAGTTACCCGGGTCACTTTTTTTCCCCTTCTTGAAAATAGGGACCACATTAGCTATTCTCCAGTCCAACGGTACCACCCCCGAGTTTACAGATTCATTAAAAATTATCGCCAAGGGGCTCGCAATTTCTCGCGCCAGTTCCTTCAATATTCTAGGATGAAGATCATCCGGTCCGCCCGATTTAGTCCCGTTTAGCTGGTCAAGTTTGGCTTCCACCTCTGATACTGTAATGTCAATCCCCCCTCCTTTATTCCCCTCTGTCCTACTCCCTCTATTCCTAAACCCTTCATTAGCCTTATTAAAGACCGATGCAAAATATTCATTTAGATATTGTGCCATGCCTAGATTATTCTTAATTTCCACTCCATCTACATTCTTCAGCGGTCCCACTTCCTCTTTCTTTGTTTTCTTCCTATTTATATGGCTATAAAACCTCTTAGTATTGGATTTAATTCCCCTCGTGAGGTCCAACTCTACACGGCTTTTGGCCTTTCTCACCGCATCCCTACATGCTCTAACCTCAATAAGGTAGGTTTCCTTGCTGATCCCTCCCTTCTTCCATTCTCTGTACGCTTTCTGTTTTTTCTTAATCGCCCACCTGGCTGCTGTAAGGGCCCTGCTGTCAGTCTCTAGGATAGAGGGGTATCAAGAGCAGGTGAGCGGGAAGCGGATGTGGATGATACACACTACGCCATGGCTATTTACTGAATGGTGGGGCCCAGGGGTAATGGGGTAAGTTACAGCAGCTCTGAGGTTGCTCTTATTACACTGGGGATCAGGCAGGGCCCAGAATATGAAGAGCACAGTTTACTTTACTTTAAATTTCCCTGCCCTCATGCCATTCTTGCCCCAATCACAGGAATGGGCAATCAGTGTTTCTTGCACAAAGTTAGTGGCTGCAATTAACTGGAGACTCAGGAAAACCTTTGTGTGTGGGAATGAGAGTCCCTGATTTCAGCTTTGAATTAGGGCTGTCAAGTGATTAAAAAATTAATCATGATTAATTTTTTAATTACACAATAATAAAATTTAAATATTTTTGGATGTTTTCTACAATTTCAAATATATTGAATTCAGTTACAACACAGAATGCAAAGTGTACGGTGCTCACTTTATAATTTTTTTATTACAAATATTTGCACCTGTAAAAAACAAAAGAAATAGTATTTTTCAATTCACCTAATACAAGTACTGTAGTGCAATCTCTGTATCATGAAAGTTGAACTTACAAATGTAGAATTGTGTACAAAAAAGTAACTGCATTCAAAAATACAACAATGTAAAACTTTAGAGCAGGGGTCGGCAACCTGCAGCACATGTGCCAAAAGTGGCACGCGAGCCGATTTTGCCTGGCACGCGGCTGCCAGCCAGGGTCCCAGCCGCTGGCCCTGCTCAGCCTGCTGCCGGCTGAGTGAACGGAACCCCAGGCCGGCAGGAGGCTGAGCGGGGCCGGCGGCCGGGACCTCAGACCAGCGGCAGGCATGCCCCCCGGCTCTCCCCTCACCGCACTCAGGTTCTGCGGCTCCCGGGAGCATGAGCCACCGGGGCGTGGGGCCCTGAGCCTGCTGCGGGAGGGACGGCAGCAGTGGCTCACACTCCTGGGAGCTGCAGAGCCCGAGTGCGGCGAGGGGGGAGCCAGGGGGCGCACGGGGACCACCGCCCACATGCATCCGCTGCAGGAGCACTCCAGGGGGGCACCGCGCTGCAGCCCGGGCAGGTGCACTCCCCGGCTCCCCCCTCATGGCACTCAGGTTCTGCGGCTCCCGGAAGTGTGAGCCGCCGCTGCCCCTCCTGGAACTCCACTCCTCCCGCTGCCTCAGCACTCTGTAGGGGAGGGGCTGTGCGCATGGCAGCGTGTTTTGCCTCCACGTGGAGCCAGCGTCTGACCGGCATGGGCATGGTAAGAGGAGTCCTGGAGGGCAGTCAGGGAGCAGGGGGGAGGGTTGGATGGATCGGGAGTTCTGAGGGTCCTATCAGGGGGCAGGGAGTGGTTGGATGGGGCGTGGGAGTCCTGGGGGTCTGTCTGGGGGCGGGGGTGTGGATAAGGGTTGGGGCAGTCAGGGGACAGGTAGGGGGTCGGGTCCGGGGGGGGTGTCTCGGGGGCAGTCAGGGGACAAGGAGCAGGGAGGCTTAGGTAGAGGGTGGAGTTCTGGGGGGGGCAGTTAGGGGCAGGGTCCCAAGAGGGGGCAGTCAGGGGACAAGGAGCAGGGGGGGGTTGGGGGTTCTGATGGGGGCAGTCGGGGTGGGAAGGAGTGGATGGGGGCGGGGCTAGGGTAGGGCTCTCCCCTCTTTGTTGAAATATGGTAACCCTAGGCGAGGGGGGAGCTGAGGGGTACATGGGGGCTGGCGCCCGCATACATCCACTGCAGCCTACAGGAGCCCCCGGGGGGGCACCGGGCCGCAGCCTGGGCAGGAGGGGCGGGGGGGGGGCATGCCTTTGCAGGGCTGCTGCCCCCCTGCACCGCGCCGGCTCCTCCATGGCTGGGGCTTGCTGCTGCCACAAGCGGGACTCTCTGGCTTTCCAGTGCCTCCGGAAGGCAGCTCCTCCCTGCCGAGCTGCTGCAGCGGCCCAAGCCTGGCAAAGCCAGTGAGTGGACTCGGGGCGGGGGCCACCAGGGTGGGGGGGTGGGGAGGGGAGGGCTCGCACGGGGGCTGTGCACCCTCCAGGGGAGTTCAGGGGGTGGGGAGGGGGGGAACCTGGTCTGGGGAGCAGCCCCTGGGCATGGCTGGCCCCTGGAGTCTATAAAGGCTCGTTGGGATTTGCCCCTCAATGAACCGACGTGCAGGGGGAGGGGCGCGCACGGTGGAAGTTTCGCCTAGGGCGCAAAATATCCTTGCACCGGCCCTGCCCCAGGGAATGCGTGCATCCCAGGTTAAGAACCACTGCACTAAACTGATAAGATCTGCATTTTAATTTAATTTTAAATGAAGCTTCTTAAACATTTTAAAAAACTTGTTTACTTTACATACAACAATAGTTTATAGACTTATATAGAGAGACCTTCTAAAAACTTTAAAATGTATTACCGGCATGCGAAACCTTAAATTAGAGTGAATAAATGAAGACTCGGCACACCACTTCTGAAAGGTTGCCGACCCCTGCTTTAGAACCTACAAGTCCACTCAGTCCTACTTCTTGTTCAGCCAATTGCTAAGACAAACAAGTTTGTTTACATTTACGGGAGATACTGCTACCTGCTTCTTATTTACAATATCACCTAAAAATGAGAACAGGTGTTTGCATGACACTTTTGTAGATGGCATTGCAAGGTATTTACGTGCTAGATATGCTAAACATTTGTATACCCCTTCATGCTTCGGCCACCATTCCATAGGACATGCTTCCATGCTGATGATGCTCGTTAAAAAAACGTGTCAATTAACTTGTGACTGAACTCCTTGGGGGAGAATTGTATGGCTCCTGTTCTGTTTTACCCACACTCTGCCATATATTTCATGTTATAGCCGTCTCGGATGATGACCCAACACATGTTTGTTTTAAGAACACTTTCACAGCAGATTTCACAAAATGCGAAAGAAAGTACCAATGTGAGATTTCTAAAAATAGCTACAGCACTCGACCCAAGGTTTAAGAATCTGAAGTGCCGTCCAAAATATGAGAGGGACGAGGTGTGGAGTATGCTTTCAGAAGTCTTAAAAGCGCAACACTCAGATGCGGAAACTATAGAACCTAAACCACCACCACCAAAAACCCCCAAAAAAACAACCTTCTGCTGGTGGCATCTGACTCAGATGATGAAAACGAACATGCACTGGTCCGCTCTGCTTTGGATCATTATCGCGCAGAACCCATCATCAGCATGGATGCATGTCCTCTGGAATGGTGGTTGAAGTATAAAGGGACATATGAATCTTTAGTGCATCTGGCATGTAAATGTCTTGCACACAGGCTATAACAGTGCCATGTGAACGCCTGTTCTCACTTTCAGCTGACATTGTAAACAAGGAGCAGGCACCATTATCTCCTGCAAATTGTAACCAAACTTGTTTGAGCGCTTGGCTAAAGTAGGACTGAGTGGACTTGTAGGCTCTAAAGTTTTACGTTGTTTTGTTTTTTAATGCAGTTATGAAACAAAATCTACATTTGTAAGTTACGCTTTCATGATAGAGACTGTACTCCAGTACTTGTATGAGGTGAAATGAAAAATACTATTTCTTTTGTTTATAATCTTCACAGGTGCAAATATTTGCAATAAAAAATATAAAGCGAGCACTGTACACTTTGTATTCTGTGTTGTAACTGAATTCAATATATTTGAAAATGTAGAAAAACATCCAAAAATATTTAATAAATTTCAATTGGTATTTTATTGTTTAACAGTGCACTTAATCGCGATTAATTTTTTAAATTGTGATTAATTTGAGTTAAGTGTGTGAGTTAACTGTGATTAATCAACAGCCTTACTTTGACTTTAGAGTCTGAAAAAGAAAAATCTTGAAGTGAAACTCAGTCCAGTCTACTGTGTCTTGCGCAGTTTGAGATGGTCAATAATCGTTCAGAATCACTTTTTTTTCACATGGTTACCACGTGAAACTATAAATCTTTCATCAGCCTGGGTTCCCTCAATACCAGGGCCAACTTCACCCAAAGGGTTGCAAAGAATTTTATAAGTTCATCCTGGTGTAAATCCATAGTCATCAGAGAGGAATTTGGCCCTCTGTGTATTAGGGGTTGTAGCGGGGTGGACACCTGCTCCTGCCTGAAAGGGCCTGAAACAGCCCTGGGAGAAGGCTGGTGGCTGGGAGCGGCGAAGCTGGGCTGATTGGGGAAGCAGCCTCAGCTGGCTCTATATAAGAGGCTGGGGGCCAGGAGCTCAAGAATCTCTCTCTGCCTTCAGAGAGAGAAGGGCTTGGCTGCAGGGAGCTAAACACAGAGTACCTGGGGGGAGCAGGGCTGGGGAAAGGCTGAGGAGCTGGGGAGCTCCAGCCTGGAAAGTCCCAGGCTGCGGCCTAGAAGAAGGCTAAAGGGTACTGGGGGTTGCAGAGGCCAGCCCAGGGCTAGGCCAAGGCAGCAGGTCCAAACCCAACCTTGCCGATGATGAGTGGCCTATACTGCAGTCTGCCCCAGAGAGTGGGGGCTAGTTGGTGACTGGCAGTGGCCTTATCCTGAGGTGAGGTGGGGTTAGTGGGTGGGGGTTCCCCTGGGAGGGGAGACCCAGCGTGTGTGGGCATTGCCAGGGGGTAGCACCTAGAGCAAGGGGCACCGGGGTCCTGGGAGGGACATGGGGGCCAGTGCAGACGAAGGCGGATCACCGGCCTGCAGAGGGCGCTCCAGAGGCTGGTGAGCTAATTCCCTGGATGACCAGCAGGAGGCGCCGCAGGGGTGAGTCCGACCTCCTACAGGGGTCATTATATTTCCTATGTAGGAAATTATGCAGTTGAAACTGTAAAGGTAGCTTAGGTACCTGAATGTAATTAGTGGAGATGTAATTAGGTCACTAGTGCTAACATCCCCCTCTGGTGTGAAGAAAGCCGGGGGATCTTTAAACATCACAAACTGCTTAGAATGGTGGGTTTTAGGACTTTTTATGTAGGAAATTTGTCATGCAGCTTACAAATCAGGCATGTGTGTGCGTGTGCACGTGAACAGGGGACTTACTTTTCATTAGGATGTCTATAGGGTGTGTGTAAAGGATTTTTATTACTAAAGTGCCACAAACATTTTCAACACTTTGCAGAAACCGCGTGGCCTCCAATGCTCCACAGTGGTTGATGCTATAATGCTAAGCCGGCAAAACTACATTTACAAAATGACTTTGATTAATTGATCTTCTATGTGGTTTAGTGTTTTGCTTTTTCTGCCATGTTCTATTTAATCAACTAAACAATGTACATGCAAAGAGCGTCGTGGAGCATTTCAAGGCACAGCACTGAGAGTGAGAGATGTTCCCTAAGAGGGGAGAGTAGCAAGACAAAAGGATCCAGTTTGGGTGCCATTTGGTTTGAAATGAAGGAGAAAAAATTAAGAAAATAGGAATTGCAATCCAGGAGCAGACCAGAGGTCCCTCTCTCACAGTATCCTATTTCTGATAGTGGCCAGTATTAGCTGTTTCAGAAGGAAGTCTAAGCAGAGGATGGTCATTTGAAGGTGAAATTTTGAGCCTTTGATGATATTCTGTCAGGAACTTGTAAAACCAGGTAATTTTGATTTCAAAAATGAAACAGGAATGTAAAGTATTATGTTAGCAGTGATCCCCTTCTGGGTCATTGTAGAACTGCACCTTCCAGGAGGGATTAGCAGGAAAAACTAACTCCACCACATCCTTGTTGTGCAGGGGGTAACCCCAAGCTCTACCATCCTTGAGAATGATACAACCTGCTCCCCACTCTCTAAAGCTCTGGCTAGCTCTGCTGCTGGTTCAGGAGGTGAGGATCACAGCCATGGCTCTATCACTTTGGAGGTCACTTTCACCTCCACACACCCAGCAGTCCCTCAAAAATCAGGGATGTGATTGTCCTTGTAGTGAGAGCAGATGGCTCCTTCTACCATCATCCCAATTGTAGAGTGGCTAGGGCTCTGTGCTGGGAGCCTGAGGACCTGGGTTCTATTGCTGGCTCCGAGCTTGCGTGTGACCTAGGTTGAGTCAGTTTACATTGTCTGTTCCTCTCTTTCCCCACCCATCCTTTGTCTTGTCCAATTACACTATACACTTTTTAGGACAGAACTATTTGTTACTATGTGGTGGTGTAGTCCCTATCACAATGGGTCCTTGCTGGGGAGTACAAATAACAATAGCATATGGAGGAGAAGAAAGGAGGTGCCTTATTCTTAGAAAGCAGGGAGGGTTTTGCAGCAACAAGGAATGGCATGCAGCAGGGAGTGGAAGAAGGAGACAAAGTAAGTTGTTGCAAAAGAGGAGACAGCAAGGAACAAGACTGAACGAAGGATGGGCTTAAAAAAATATATCGGTTACAGAGAGTATTTTGGAACATATTAATTCACAACTCAGCCTGAAACAACAATGGGATCTGACAAAATGATTATTATAAATATACTGATTATTGGTGAAGCATTAGTATCCATGCACTATTATTTTTAGAGATAAGTCACATCTCATTCTCTTATTTTTATCAGGGATCTATTGTGCATCAGCCTATTTTTTATTTATTATTATTAGTGGTACTGTATCATCTGTGCCAGCATCGGTTATTTTAAACTGATATTTATTAGGCTGCAAAAACCTACCTCTTTTTTTTATATCTATATATCTATATCTATAATTAATTATAACTGGAAGGGGTTAGAGCAGAGAGGAGATAATTTCTCTGTTAAAACTTGAGTCCAAAATGGAGAACAGCACAAGGGGGCACAATTCTCAGTAATGTCAATGTGAGTAATTTGTATCCTTCATGACGGGAAGAGGGTGGAGGAACAGAATTAGGCCCTTGGATTTTGCAACTGGGAGGAGGAGAAAAGCAAGAGCAATGTATAAACAAAAGTACATTAGGAACATAGGACTGAAGGAGTTTCCTGGATCATGGAGTCCAGTCCCCTGCTGTCACTGGCACCTCTCTTGAACTCTTGAATGGCAGCATCCATGCTTTAAATTAACAACAAATACCCTTAAGTATGCTCTCTCATGTGCTGAGATAAGTCATGTTCTAAAGTTTTTACAGCTCTTTCAAAACGTTTCTGTAATACTATTTGCAAACCCACAGGATATGGCACCTAAACAGTTAGACAATAGAAAGGGATATTATGGACTGTAATTGCATTTAATTGCTGCTTTCTAAGTATTCATGGGGAAAGAAAAAAGTCCTTTATCCTTCCAAACTTGATAGGAAAAGGCTACGTGTTTTTGAATCTCACTTTTTATGTACAGTGATATATAGTCCCCTAGTCTGAGCAGTTACAGATTGTGGTGTGAATGGTACCCAAGAAAGGGTTAATTTGGAAAAGGTAGCTTCTGAAAGTTGCTTTAAAAAAAAAAAAAAAAAAGTCCTGCCCTAAATGATCAGCCAATGAAAGCTTGTACTGACAATGTCTTTATTCTAACTTGGTATTTAATTGGCTGTGTATCATGTGATATTTTGCAGGACACTTGGAAGAGGGTGGTGTTTAGGGGGGAAGCTCAGCACTTTTTCACCACCATGTGTAGTTCAGCACCTATTTCTAAACCCATTTGTTTTTCTACCTTATCTCAAGACTCTCAATTACAGTTTTTCCAAAGAGAAAATGTACATATGCCTCAAATCCACCCTTTAGATACTCTGATGCATGACACACCTGCTGGCACCTGATCTGGGCTAACAGGGCTAATAGTTCCTGTCCAGAGGTTTCCAAGGGAGCTTTTACCAACTCCTTCTCGGTGTGGGAAGAACCACAACTTCCTGCTTTGAATATTGAGATTTTCAGGGTAGATGGGCTCAATTAAATTACAGGTAAGTCTCCCCCCCCCCCCCCCCCCCCCCCCGCCCCCCCGGGGGGCGGGGGGGGCGGGCCGGGGGCCCCGGCCGCCCCCCCCCCCCCCCCCCCCCGGCGGCCAGAGCGCCGGGGCAGGGCGGCGAGCCCCGGCTGGGGCTCGGCTCCCCCCAGCGGCCGGAGCGCCGCGCCGCCCCCCTCCAGGTGCCGCCCCAAGCACCAGCTTGGTTGCCTGGTGCCTGGAGCCGGCCCTGGGTGGTTGGTGTTTAACTAGCAACATTTACCTTGTTCTCTACCCAGTGTAGTCATTTACAGCAGTGCAAAGGAAACGTAATACACTGCCGGATCAGAATTCAGTAAAGATGCTGAACGTTTTTGGCCAAAACTTTTTTTTTTTTTCCAGCCAACAATGCAGATTCAGCTACACTTTTTTGCAAATTGTTTGAAATGACTTGACATTTAGGAATTTCATTCAATCGTATGAAAGGACAATTCAAAAATGTTTTTAAAAACTCTAGAACAACAGTAGTCTGACTCAAAAGGGAACAATTTTTTTTATTCAACCCAAAGGTTTTTTTTTTTTTTTACCTTTTTTTCCTTTTTGCTGAAAATTTTAAAAAAATAATGTTCAGTTTCAATGTTTTGGAATTGCCAGCAAACCAAAAAAAATCCACTATTCCCAGCTGTCCTGTGCAGTCTCTTTGACCTAGTATAGATAACCGCACAAGGTGAATGGTAATGGTGAATCGGATCCCAAATGTCTCAGCAAATTGGGGCCCGTATTTCAGGCGGGCCTGTTTCAGACTGGCCGATTTTTTTGCCCATCTCTTTTAAATGGCAAATGCAGAACTGATACCTGGCATGCCATGGGAAATAATAGCCCCTGCGGTAATCTCTACAGTTGTCCGAAAGCATTACGATGCCTTGCCATATGCTTTGTGTGTGGCCAATATGTTTGCTCTGATTTAATCTGTAATGTATTCTGTGCCTTATAATTGGTGTCTGTCTTTGCTGGAAAACCTGAAAGGTTTGTCAGTGCTAAAGATGGGGGGAAGGGTGGTTGGGAGGGAACCACCTTGTGGTTTATGTCTCAGCAATAAGCTTCAAGTGTTTTATTGAGAATCCAGCATTTCTGTTAAGTAATTTCCCCAAGCAGCTGGGATTGAGTCAATGTTCTTAGTTATAATTAAATGATAAATCTTGGTGTGGACAGCATCCAATATAGACTATGTCAGTTCTGTTGAAGTGGAATAGGACACAAGATACATTTACCTAGGAAAATGATCCAACTTTGGAGGACTATATTCTCATGTCAGAGGCTATTCAACAAGTAGTTGTCATTGAAGAATCAATAATAAAGAAGTCTTTCGTTTCTTGTAGTGTATCATCCACACTCTGCCTATATGTAATTTTCTTGAAATAGACGATGGCTGCTACAGCACTTGACATTTTCATGTAGGTGTCAACTCTAAAGGGTATACTCGCAGGGTGAGGGTGCCTGTTTATTGTTGTTGTTGTTGTTTGTTTGCAATATGCTATTGTGGAGAAAATTGAAAAGAATTATATATTGACTGGTGAGGAGGTATTACTACTATTTATTTATTTTATATATTATGCTAGATGCACAGACAATCCCTGCCCCCAAGAGTTTACAATTTAAATAAACAAGACAAAAAAATGGTGGACAGGGAAACAGAGGCACAGAGAGTAAAGGTGACTTGCTTCAAGATCTCAGCAGGTTAGTAGAAAAGCTGGGATTAGAACCCAGGTCTCCTAAGTCCCTGATCAGTACCCTACCCACTGGACCACAGTGCTAGAAATACCCCCCCAAAAAAAAATGGGGGCGGGGGAGGTAACAAAACCCCAAGAAAGACCTGATTAAAAAATAAGGTACTTGCTGAGATTATATATTACTTAACAGATTGGCTACACTTTCATCAGGCAGTGGTGATAATATTTTGCACTTGCATAGGACTTTTGGTGTAAAGATATTTAATCTTTGTAAAGGATTTTATTAAGTCTTATAACAAGCCCCTTACGGTGGTATTTCCCCCCTATTTTACAGGTAGTAAATTGAGGCACAAGAAGGTAAAGTGATTTATCCATCTCATTAGAGATTCAGTAGTGGAAAAGGGCAATAAAGAACTCTTGGAGACTGATTGTCCACTGCTTTCCTCCCTTGTTTAGTTGGTTATTCTTTTGCAAAGTGGGTGTCTCTTGGGGTGTGGTTTTTTTTTTTTTTTTTTTTTTAACACCTCTGAAAGACATGTTTTTGTCGTTCAATTGCAAGTGTAGACATAGCCTAACATTCAGAGTTGGTAGCACTTTTACATGGTCTATGTACAGGTATAAAGGACTAATCAAGGGGTAAAGCAGTGGAGAATCAGTCCCCAAAAGCTCTAGTTCCCATTTTTGTGCTCTAGCACGGGACACATTTACTTCCCTAATTACAGAAAAAAGTCTTGGAGATGTATTTACAGTAAAATTTCATTACTTAACTGAAACCCTGCCCTTGTTCTTCTCAGAACCGGACACTTTGGAATCTCTCTCTCTCTCTCTCCTTTGCTGAAGGGTTGAAGGTTGAAACATTTCTAGTAAGTTTATTTCTCTGTTTTAAAGTATTGTATCAGAGTTTAGAGCTGAAATTTGATCTGAGTTCAAGTTGAGATTTCAGCCACCCAAAGTCTTGGGTTGTGGGGGATGTTGCTGATGTGTGTTTTTTATACTTGTATATTCAGGTCTAGACCTGGTCAAAACACGCTAACACTTTTCTGTGGGAAATGTAAAAACAACACATGCTCTTTGTTTTGTTTTTCAAACCAATTTTTGATTCAAAGAGAAGAAATTCAGTTTTTGGAAAATAAAACTGGTGGTTGTGGCTTTTTTTGTCAAAAACCCAGAACAATTTAAAGTATCTGTTGGAAAAATTATTTTTAATTAGTTTTGATAAAAAAGATAGCTTTTGATGGAAATATTTCGATCAGCTGTCTCCAAGACATAACATTTGACAACAAACTACATATACTGGTAGGTCAGTGAGTTTTTCCTGGTAAAATATTTTAATTGAAATAAGGAAACACCAACAAATGTATTGCTTTCAGAATTTCTTAAGTCTAAGGCCTGGTCTACACTAGGAGGTTATGTCCAATTTAGCAGCGTTAAATCGAATGAACCCTACACCCTTCCACACAACGAAGCTATTTAGTTCGACATAGAGGTCTCTTAAATTCGATTTCTGTACTCCTCCCCGACGAGGGGAGTAGCGCTAAATTCGACATGGCCATGTCGAATTAGGGTAGGTGTGGATGGAATTCGACGCCAATAGCTTCGGGAGCTATCCCACAGTGCACCACTCTGTTGACGCTCTGGACAGCAGTCCGAGCTCAGATGCTCTGACCAGCCACACAGGAAAAGCCCCGGGAAAATTTGAATTCCTTTTCCTGTCTGGCCAGTTTGAATCTCATTTCCTGTTTGGACACTGTGGCGAGCTCATCAGCACTGGCAACGATGCAGAGCTCTCCAGCAGAGGTGACCATGCGATCTCAGAATAGAAAGAGGGCCCCAGCATGGACTGATCGGGAAGTCTTGGATCTGATCGCTGTGTGGGGCGATGAGTCCGTGCTTTCGGAGCTGCGATCAAAAAGACGGAATGCAAAGATCTACGAGAAGATCTCAAAAGCCATGACAGAGAGAGGATACAGCCGGGATGCAACGCAGTGCCGCGTGAAAATCAAGTTGCTGAGACAAGGGTACCAGAAGACCAAAGAGTCAAACGGACGCTCCGGATCCCAGCCCCAGACATGCCGTTTCTACGAGGCACTGCATTCCATTCTAGGTGTGGCCGCCACCACTACCCCACCACTGGCCGTGGACTCTGAGGGTGGGATATTGTCGACGGCCGCTTCCTCGGAGATGTTAGCGGACGGGGAAGATGAGGAAGGAGATGAGGAGGACGAGGCAGTTGACAGCACTTACAACGCTGATTTCCCCGACAGCCAGGATCTCTTCATCACCCTCACAGAGATCCCCTACCAACCCTCCCCAGGCGTTAACCCGGAACCTGAATCAGGGGAAGGATCAGTCGGTAAGTGTTTTAAACATGTAAACATTTATTTTAAACAGAACAGGAATATTAACAATGGGTTTTTCATGATTAGTTTGCCCTAGGCGCTTAATGTTTTAGTCCTTGGCAGTGCAGCTACTGGAAAATAAGGTCTATATGTCCGGGGATAGAGCTGAAATCCTCATGGGACATCTCCACGAAGCTCTCCTGGAGGTAATTGGAGAGCCTTTGCATGAGGTTCCTGGGGAGAGCAGCCTTATTGTGTCCTCCGTGGTAGGAAGCTTTTCCGCGCCAGGCTATCCTCAAGTACTCTGGGATCATTGCCTTGCAGAGCATGGCGGCATACGGCCCTGGTTTTTGCTGGCTTTCACGCAGCGTGCGGTCTTTCTCTGTCTCAGAAATCCTCAGCAGAGTGATGTCGCTCATGGTGACCTGCTTTGAATTAGGGGAATGTTAGTATTGGGACTGCTTGTCTGTTCCTTTACAGAACTGTAACCGGCTGTTTACAGCCACGCGGTGGAGACGGGAGAGGGGCAGCATACAGGGATCTTTCCCGGGGACAGCCACGAGGGGGTGCGACAGGGGCAGAGTTCATGCTTGCCGGATTGCCGGCAGCAGGAACTGGCCAACACTAGGAGCATTGCTTTAAATGTGAAAGGAGGGCACTGCTATAATTTAAGTTTTAAGCAGCCAAAAGTCTACGGCTTACCATGTCAGCCTGCTACCCGAATTCCGCTGTCCTGCCCCGCTTGTCTGATCTCCACTGCGAGACCCCAGGCACTGAATGCGAAGGCCGAAAATTCGACCTTGTCCTGAGTGCGCATGTGATAGGTGCTGTGCATGGTCTTGTTCACAGAGAAAGACTATGTTCATTGTTCACAAAAATTTATCTTTGTGAGGAATTCACTCCCTTTTTCCCATCCCACAGCTGCGACTGTCTCCCAACCTACCCCGACATCCCCCTCCCAGAGGCTGGTGCAGATTAGGCGGAGAAAGAAAAGGACACGGGACGACATGTTCTCAGAACTTATGGGCTGCTCCCGAGCCGAGGCGGCCCAGCAGACCCAGTGGAGGAAGAACATGTCGCAATACCAGTGATCACACAGCAAACGGGAGGAGAGGTGGCGTCAGGAAGACCAGCAGGCGACTCAGACTGCAGCAGGGCTCTGTCCTCCTGCCTCCGGTCCTGCAGAACATCCACAAGGCGCCAGAGCGTGTCCGTTTGCTCCCTCATTAGTCCAAGCAGCGTTTATCTCTAACCGCCCTCCCCCCGCCACCAAGTCCCATACCCCCTTCACCCAAAGTCCCAAGAAGGAGGGGCGGCAGGAGCCGTGAAAACTGTCACTCCACCCCTGCAGACTGCTCAAGTACCAGATGGCTCTCATTCCCAAAGCTTTGATAAGTCCTTTCCTTCACTCCAAAAGCACCTCACCCAAGCCCCCGTCCCAGTGTCATCCCCTAACTGTGTAGTTGCTAATAAAAAATACTTTTCTGTTAATTACTGTTTCCGTCATGTTCTTTTAGAGGAGAGTGTGTTTGAAGGGGGGGAAGGGGGTTGGTAATTGGAGAGGACAGTCACCTTTACCAGGGTACAGACACGGGAGCAGGTTCAGCAGAAGGTCACACACACATTGCAGTCACTAGGCACCCTGGTCAGTCTGGGAGGTGGTCTTCATGTTATGGGGGGGGGGGCGCTATGTGACTTTGTGGCGGGGGAGGGCGGTTAGAGATCTTATGCAGCGGTCCTTAACCTGGATCACAGAGTCACGCAGCAGGGGATCTGTAACCGTCCTCCCCCGCCACAAAGTCACATAGCCCCCACACACAGAGTCACAAAAAGTAATAAAGAAATCGGTGTTCATTAACAAAGTTCCATTTATTTTATTTTTAAACGTGTGTTGGAAGGGGGTGAACGGGGTATGTAACTGGAGAGGATGGTCAACACTAACCGGGTAAAGAAACGGGGGCAGGTTCAGCTTTTCTTTAAACAAACGTAATAGTCACAGGTTACGCTGCTCACTGAGGAACCTAGCTTTCAAAGCCTCCCGGATGCACAGCGCGTTCCGCTGTGCTCTTCTAATCGCACGGCTGTCTGGCTGGGTGTAATCAGCAGCCAGGCTATTTGCCTGAACCTCCCACCCCGCCATAAAGGTCTCCCCCTTGCTCTCACAGAGATTGTGGAGCACACAGCAAGCTGCAATAACAATGGGGATATTGGTTTCGCTGAGATCAGAGCGAGTCAGTAAGCTTCTCCATCTCCCCTTGAGATGTCCAAAAGCACACTCCACCACCATTCTGCACTTGCTCAGACGGTAGTTGAAGAGTTCTTTTTCAGTGTCCAGGGCGCCTGTATAGGGCTTCATGAGCCAGGGCATTAGCGGGTAGGCTGGGTCCCCGAGGATCACTATAGGCATCTCCACGTCCCCAACAGTTATTTTGTGGTCCGGGAAATAAATACCTTCCTGCAGCCACCTAAACAGACCAGAGTGCCTGAAAACACAAGCGTCATGATCCTTGCCCGGCCATCCAATGTTGATGTTTGTAAAACGTCCCCTATGGTCCACCAGTGCTTGCAGCACCATTGAAAAGTAGCCCTTTCGGTTATTGTACTGGCTGGCCTGGTGGTCCGGTCCCAGGATAGGGATGTGAGTTCCATCTATAGCCCCACCGCAGTTTGGGAATCCCACAGCGGCGAAGCCATCTATGATCACCTGCACGTTTCCAAGGGTCACTACCTTTGACAACAGTAGCTCAACGATTGCGTTGGCTACTTGCATCACAGCAACCCCCATGGTAGATTTGCCCACGCCAAAGTAGTTCGCGACTGACCGGTAGCTGTCTGGCATTGCAAGCTTCCAGAGGGCTATGGCCACTCGCTTCTGGACAGTCAGGGCTGCTGGCATCCGGGTGTCCTTGCGCTTCAGGGCAGGGGACAGCAACTCACAAAGTTCCAGGAAAGTTCCCTTCCGCATCCGAAAGTTTCGCAGCCTCTGTGATTCATCCCAGACCTGCAGCACTATGCGGTCCCACCAGTCCGTGCTTGTTTCCCGGGCCCAGAATCGCCGTTCCACAGCATCAACATGACCCATTGCCACCATGATGTTCACGGCGTGGGGTCCCGTGCTTTGTGAGAGGTCTGTGCCCCTCTCAGACTTAATGTCCTCACCGCGCCGCCGTAGCCTCCTCGCCCGATTTCTCAGCATCTGCCTCTGGAAAAGGTGGATGATAAGGTGCGAGGTGTTGACAACGGCCATAACTGCAGCGATGGTCGCAGTGGGCTCCATGCTCGCAGTGCTGTGGCGTCCGCGCTGTCACTCACCAGAAAAGTGCGCGAACTGATTTCCCGCCGGCGCTTTCAGGGAGGGAGGGCGGGAGTGACGGTTGGATGATGACAGTTACCCAAAACCACCCTCGACACATTTTTTGCCCCAGCAGGCATTGGGGGCTCGACCCAGAATTCCAATGGGCAGCGGGGACTGCGGGAACTGTGGGATAGCTGCCCACAGTGCACCGCTTCCAATGTCGACGCTTGCCCCATTAGTGTGGACTCACAATTCGAATTACTGTCCTTAGTGTGGATACACACGTTCGACTTTGTAATATCGGTTCCACAAATTCGATTTGAGTAAAATCGAACTACTCTCGTAGTGTAGACATACCCTAAGAATATGAGCTTTGGCCTAAAAAAAGGGATGGGGGAGTCATTCAAGAGAAGTGGGCTAGATGGAAATCTGTCCATTGGTCAAAAGTAGAGAGAGAACAATAAAATCAAAAACGTTAGTGCTCATGCTCTTGTTTGTGGAGATCGTTTGTTTGTTTGTTTGTCTGTCTGTCTGTCTGTCTGCAAACATTGTACAGCACCTAGCACAATGGAGTCCTGATCCATGATTAGAGCTGCTAGGCACTTTTGCAATACAAATAAATAATAGTATTAATAATAATGGTGCTTTCAAGAATTAAAATAATTATGAAGCAGAGATATAATAATAATACCTAGTGCTTGTATAGTATTTTTCATGAGTAGATTTCAGAGCACTTTACAAAGTAGTTCAGTTATCATTCTCCCCATTTTACAGACAAAGAAACTGAGGCATAGAGAAGTGAAGTGACCTGCCCAAGGTCACCTAGCAGGCTAATAGTAAAACCAAGAATAGAACCCAAGTTTCCAGAGTCCCAGTCCAGTGCTGTATCCACTAGACAACACTGCCTCCTAGCAGGTGACTGCTAGCCTAATATGGTCAGTGAAAAGTAGCTACCACGTCTCCAGTAGCTGAAGGAACAAGTTCTAAGATGTTCAGTCATATCAGCCCCAAGGTGCTTTTAATTATTGAATTACCAACTCTCTCCTCCATGGAGAGAATCCATTATTTCCTATTTGTGTTACTTTAGAGCAACATCTCATATAATAAATAACAAAATATGACTAATCCTATCCATGGCATAAGACAATAAGAAAATGCCTACTAATTATGCTTGTTTTAAAGAGGCACAGATACTCCATAGCATCAGCCACTTAATACAAACCATTGAGAAAAGTATGCCTATCTGACCGATAAAGGGGAAAAATAAGGTGACTCTTCTAATATAAGGAATTCAGAAGAGCCCTTCAGTACAATGGAAATGGGAGAATGTGTTTGCATGAGAGACTGAGGATCTTGCGAACTGCTGGTCTCTACTTCATCACTAAATAGTAGTAATAATAATTTGCATAAATAGAGTATAATGGAGTGGTGGTTGGTAGTGCACAGAAACAGCACCTCCATTGTGGACTGCCCGGTCCCTACTAACACTAACCAATACTGTGTTGTGCTTTTATACCTATATTTTGTCATTCTGGGGCTGGGCCTTTAAATCTGGGGCAGAGAGGCAGCTGTACTTCTGAAGTGGCCATTTTGGAATTGGGTGGTGTTTGCTGAGCCACATAGGGTGACCAGATGTCCCGATTTTATAGGGACAGTCCTGATTTTTGGGTCTTTTTCTTATATAGGCTCCTATTATCCCCCACTCCCTGTCCCGATTTTTTCACATTTGCTGTCTGGTCACCCTAGAGCCACCCTCACTTCCAGCTGGTGAATGTCTTCAGTTCCTACATTATTTCTAAGGCAATTCACACTCTGAATTTGAATAGTAATATTTTACACCCATCTTGTGCGGGTTTCTACAACAGTATCAAGTATAAGGCAGCTGAGAATCAGACCTGTGGGCTTTATTACCATTATTCCTGCTTACTTGCTCTTCAGGGAGGATAATTCTCATTCACATAAAGTACCTTTCAGGGGATCTCTAAGCACTTCTCAAACATAAAAGTATGCTGAGAAGTTCTTAATAATATGTTTTAAAAAATGTCCTTGCCTATCTTGGAATTGAGAAGTTGAATAAAAATGAAAGATTTTTTAGATTTTGATTGTAAGAGCTTTAGGGCATGGAGTGCTTTGTTTATGTACTGTGCCTAACACAATGGAGTCTTGCTCCCTGATTAGGGCTTCTAATGGCTGCTGTAATGGAAATAAGAGTTTCTATAAATCTAACTTATTTTTCACTAGACTGGGCTACATTTTGATTCCCTTGAAGTCCATGGCAAAAACTTTCCTTGACTTTAGTGGCTGTAGCATTTGGTTTTCTTTGTTTACTTGTTTGCTTTTTTCATGGCTTGAAAAAGAAATTAGACTAGTCAATTTCATTTTGTTTGATAATCATTTTCTAGTGAACTTCTCATTAAGATTTTTGGGCACCCGCAATATTTTGGTTGTAAACCCTTCCGGGACAATGTTTGTTGGTTTTTAAAAGAAAACTATTTCCACTGGAATATTTTTTTAAGTTTGTATAGGCATTTTTTGTAGCTTTTATAAAATCTGCTTTAAAAAAGAAGTCATGTTTGATGCGACAATGCTCCTGTAGAACATTTGTAAGCTTTCCTCTGCCCCCAAAGTAGGTGATAGATTTATAGTGACCGTAGTACCTATTACTGAAATGCATCCACTTCTGAGGTGGGATGTAGCAGCGGTTTAACTGCAAGTAGCAACACCATATGCGTATTTAAAATGGGAATAGTGAAGACACTGAATGCTGCTGTAAAAAGGTAATCTCTCCACCTTGTGGTGCAGGACAGAACAACAAGGTTTTGTTTGGGTCACACAGCTCAGCTGGCTGTTCTGCCATTTGGTGTAACCCTGGTGTCTTGCTGACATGGCTCCTTGGGATGGAAGAAAACTACCACAATGGTCTTCTGTGCCTTGCCACAGGGTTGTTTCAAACAGGTCTAAGAGATTGAAAACATGTTTATCTATCTAGCTAAGCATTTGTATCACACTCAGCTGTGTGTTGTCATTGTCTTACATTTACTGCACCAATTTTGAAGCAAGAATATAATGGTGTTAACAGTGGAATTATGAGTTGGTCCTGAACCACAAAGCTTGGACTGAGATTCAAACTTCCCCAAGCTTCATGGATTTTCATACTAATCCCTGAAGTAATAATATTTTGCAGAATATGGGTATTTTAGTCTGGCCTGAGGGACAGCCCAGCTTAGTGGAATTGGAAGTTAGGAATTCTTGCGTTTTCAATCCAGAACTATTGGCTATTGAGTGATTTTTGGACAAGCCACTTCACATCTCTAGTATTCAGCTTTCTCCTCTGTGAAATTGACATCGTGGTACTGACCCACTGTATAGAGTTGCTGAGCAGATCTCCTAATGTGTACAAAGCACTTCAAGGAGGTAAAGCACTGAATAGCATGAATGCTAGTATTGTTATTGTACAGGAGTGAAAGACCAGCTGCAGATTAAGTATCTGATCCTGCAAACACTTACTCATGTGAGTAGTGTCACTGAACCCTACGGAACTACTTGTGTAAGTGGGAACTAATTTCACAATTAAGGCCTGGTCCACACTAACCCCCCACTTCGAACTAAGATACGCAACTTCAACTATGTTAATAACGTAGCTGAAGTCGAAGTACCTTAGTTCGAACTTACCGCGGGTCCAGACGCGGCAGGCAGGCAGGCTACCCCGTCGACTCCGCGTACTCCTCTCGCAGAGCAGGAGTACTGGTGTCGACGGCGAGCACTTCCGGGATCGATTTATCGCGTCTAGACAAGACGCGATAAATCGATCCCAGAAGATCAATTGCTTACCGCCGGACCCGGAGTTTGCAAGATCAGGCCTAAACGAATAGTGTGGAATAGCTGACATTCTACACATAATATTGGGACCTGATCTTGAGAGGTTTGAGCATGTACAAGTCCCGTTAAAATTAAAGGGAACTGCAAGTGTTCAGCAACTCCTAAGGTTAGGCCTTTAGTCTGTTCAGTTGCGGAGGCTAAAGCTTTGTTAAGAAAAAGACATCTATCTCCCTTACTGAGATCACAGCAGGGGCTTCTGATTAGAATAGCATTATAATGGCCAGTGTCTGTCAAATCATTAGTGAAAGTACCCTAGTTCATTAAGCATTCAAAGCAATCAGGAGGTTAAATCAGACAGAACAAACACCAGTGGCTGATGTGTATGTATTAAAGTGCGGCAGAGGAGGTGGTGTCTCTTGTGGACAGAGAGTGGCAGGACTGGTAATTTTGTGAATTGTATCATTAATAAAATATATTGTATTCTATTTGATTCTGACTTTGGAAGGTTCCTGTAAGATTATTACATTTTTTTTAAGCATCAGAATTTTTTTTTCTAACGGCTTTACCCAAGGCTAAGTTGAGATCTAATACAAAATTCAAAAAGGCTCTGCAGAAATGCCATTAAAATTTTAACTTTGTTCTTTTTGGCGATTTAAAAGCTATGGAAGCAAAGCTGTACAAGCTAAAGGGAATTTAATTGTAAGATTCCTGTGATCGGGTAATAGAGAGAATGTCCTACCTGAAGTGTGTTCTCTGCTAGGTATATTCTTTTGCATGCTAGAATTTTATTTATTTTTTTTTAAATCCCTTCATTTGTTAGAGGGTTTTTTAATACTTGATCCTTTTATTACATTTCTTTTTGTGTTTAGATATTGTGATTTAAGCAAATAAGATTTATCATCGGTCTCTCAAAAGCACCAATAAGCCAGCAATCCTAAGGTCCACTTACAAGGAGAAATCCTCCATAAAGCATGCCTCTGCTGTGATGCAAATGTAGTGCTGACATCTGACAGCAGCAAGCTGGGACTGCTTTTATGAAGATTTGTTGGCCAGCCTGCTGGCCAACACACTGGGGATGGACCTATGGACCACCCGAGCTTAGTGTTAGCTGATACAGCTTGAGCTAAAGCTCTGTAACCTGGGCCTGTAATAATTCATATCCACAGTGGATCAGACGGTAACACATGTTCCCCATATTCCTGTTACCTTATCCTTCCTATATACTTTTGATTGTTTCTCTTGTTGGTCTTGTCATTCATTATCTTTAGACTGGGAATGGGCACCAGGGGATGGATCACTTGATGATTACCTGTTATGTTCATCCCCTCGGGGGCACCGGGCATTGGCCACTGTCGGAAGACAGGATACTAGGCTAGATGAACCTTTGGTCTGACCCTGTATGGCCGTTCTTATGTCTGAGAGCTCTCTGGGGCTGGATTTGTCATAGCAGGTGCCATCTTTTCATAACAGCTCCTTGACAGAGGGATCTGATCTTGGTTGTACCATAATAGAAATAACATTTCCTAACTGGTGTAAACATTTTCAGTTCCACTGAATTCACTGACAGGCTTGCAGAGACATAGCACAAAGCCTATGTACCCCTTAAGCCTTGTTTTGATGGTGTCAGTGGGATTTAAGTGTGTATAGGACTTGTGCTGCTATCTGAACAGGGGTGAATTTCATCCATAGAAAGGATGACATCTTTAATAGAGGGAATACCTTTCCAAGCCAGCTGTCTGCTTGGGAACTGCTCTGTTCAATGATATGTAGCTTATGTATATGATTCCTAAATTGAAATCAGTGTGGCAGAAGGGACTTCAAGGCAAAATGGTCTAAACTGAGGGAGTGCTGCATGACTACATCAGTTGCTGAGACACCAGTCAGGGATGTGGTACTCCTTGGTGGGCACATGGCAGCATTGCCAGAATCAGGAGAAGACTAGTCAGGTTGACCCTGAGATTGGCTTTCATCTTAAGTTCCCACAGGCCCTTGCACTGAGCACATGCATTACCACAGTATTTCAATTAGCACTGTTGCCTGAAAAGGGCAGGAACCACCCCACATCCCCCAGCAATGGAGATGGAAGTTTCTTCAATCACTCACCCCATCACCATCCCCAATTCGCAAGCCAGCTACATTAATAACCCTGTAATTAAATGGAGATAAGCTTTTGTGGGCTAAAACCCACTTCATCAGATGCATGGAGTGGAAAATACAGTAAGAAGATATATATACAGAGTACATGAAAAGATGGGGGGTCCATTACCAATTCTAACAATACAATTAAAGTGGGCTATTATCAACAGGAGGAAAAATCCCTTTTGTAGTGGTAGTCAGGGTGGCCCATTTCAAACAGTTGACAAGAAGGTGTAACAGTAAGGGGAAATTAGCATGGGGAAATTAGTTTTTAGTTTTTGTAATGACCCATCCACTCCCAGTCTGTATTCAGGCCTAATTTGATCGTGTCCAATTGGTAAGGCAACCCCCATCTTTTCGTGTGTGTGTATGTATATCTATCTATCTATCTATCTTCCTACTGTATTTTCCACTCCATGTATCTGATGAAGTGGGTTTTAGCCCACCAAAGCTTATGCCCAAATAAATTTGTTAGTCTCTAAGGTGCCCCAAGGACTCCTCGTTGTTTTTGCTGATATAGACTAACACGGCTACCACTCTGAAACCTGTAATTATATGGTGACTTGTAGTACCTTATTCAGCTACTAGATGTCTTTGGATTTTTTCCTGATAGGGTGTAGTCCCTGGTAAATAGGGGAGACAATGACAGAACTCAAGCTGGGTAGAAGCCTGTTTGTGTCATAGTTGTATCTGTTTTCTTTAATAAAGCCTTCTATTTAAGGACCACGATTCCATATATTATGGCAACCCCTTTGTCAGCAGCTTACCCACCCTTTAGAGCTAATAAACAATACCTTGAAACATGCTGAACTTTCTAGAAAGAAACTGGCCTCTAATTTCTTTTCTGTGAGGATTTTTCCTTCTGATGAGTATAGCTGTTCGTGACATCTGAAAAGTGAATCCATGGCCGCATCGCTCATTCAGTAAGATCTATAAATGTCTCCATAGGTTTACTGCATGTTAACTCTTATGCTATTCTAATTTATAATTCAATTTTTATAAAACCCAGGGAAAAATGTTTCTTGCAGGCTCTTAGGCTTTAATGCTCTCATATACTATTTTTAATACACCACAGACACACATATTTAAACGCCTGCTATGGTGATGTCCTGAGGGATTCCTTGTGGCAGCGGTGCTTTATGATAACCAAAAAATAAATAACTAAAAATCCAGAAACTCTCACATCTCTGTGAAATTATTCCATGGGGAAGCATCTCTTAGGTGATGTCTACACTACGGGCACTACAGCACCATAGCTATGCAGGAATAACCCTGCACTGTAGAGCCAGTCTACAGCGAAGGCAGGGCTTTTTCTGTCACTGTCAGAACAACATCTCCCTCAGCTATGTGGACAAAAGCATTCTTCCATTGACCTAACTACAGGTTTAAAACAAAGAAAAGGAAGTATTTCTTCACCCAAAGCATAGTCAACCTGTGGAACTCCTTGCCAGAGAAAGTTGTGAAGGCCAAGACTGTAACAGGGTTCAAAAAAGAACTAGATAAGTTCATGGAGGATAGGTCCATCACTGGCTATTGGCAGGGATGGTGTCCCTAGCCTCTGTTTGCCAGAAGCTGGGAATGAGTGACAGGACGAATCACTTGATGATTACCTGTGCTGTTCATTCCCTCTGGGGCACCTGGCATTGGCCACTGTGGGAAGACAGGACACTGGGCTGGATGGACCTTTGGTCTCACCCAATATGGCCATTCTTATGTTCATATTTACACCAGGAGTTAAGTTACTATGGCACTCAAGGGGTGTGCTTTCTTCACAGCTCTGAGCACTGTAGCTATGTCAAGTTTTAAGTGCAGACCAGACATTATACTAGTTTTATTTCTGATGGTAACCACTGTAAATGTATGTATAATCTTATCTGCTGCTGAAAGGTACCTCATGAAAACTTTATGTACTGGTGTGGAAACTCATTCCATCAGGAATGAGAAGTATATGGAATATATACCATTTTTGTTTTGTTTTTGTGAAAATGTGTTTTCCTGAAGTCAGCCCTGGTTAATCGTGCTGGAAGGGCAGTCCTAGAGATTGTAGGCTTGTGTTTATCCCCAGAAATGGGTCCACCAGCCAGCAGTGCCACAGATTGACCCTCCCCCAATTCCTAACAAACTTTGCCAAAGCATGCCTCAGTTCTGAGCTGGATGGAATGCTTTTAGGGTTGAGTATAGAGTTATTTACATTGAGGGAGCATCCAGAATGTGATCTGGTCTTTCCAAACACAGAGGAAGATGCAGTCCTTACCCCAAATAGCATTCACTCTGTACTGCTACTCAGTCCTTGGCCTGTCAGTCAGGGTGACTAATGAGAACACTAATTAGTGCTTGTTATGATGTTTTTTTTTTTTTAGTTTTTCGAACACTTGCATACTAAAAACTAGGCTGAAACCCCCCAGCTCACTTCACAGTGCGAGGGATGCTGAAAAGCATCAGAATGTAATAACTTTTAGTCCTCACTAGTTTATGGCCAGGCCTGAAGATGAAAAGTCCAATCTCTCTCTCGAATGTGGCATCTGCAAAGCAACATTCTATAGATACAGTTGTAGGTTCGTAAGCCGTGTAAAGGCCTTCTCGGTGATGTTGGGGATATAATCCAATTTACTTTGAAAACCATATTTGGAGCACTGCGTTAAGCGGTGTTTTGGATGTTTCATGAAGGGGAGTCTTTAATTTTCCATTTGAGAGTCAAGTAGCTGCATCTTCCATGGTTTATTCAGATGCGGGTCAGTGTAGTCCAAAGTCTGCATGGCAGGTTGAAACCAAGAGAGCAGCTTATTGGGTGAGTAATAATGTGCCTATTTGGAATAGATGAGGTCCAGACAATTTGCCAATCCCTGGCTGGGTCCAGAGACATGAGATGATCACGTGTGGTTCATAGGGGTTTTCGTGATGTCAGGTATTGCTGGGGTATGTTATCCATAACCTGCTGGATGGGAAGTTCTGGGTAGTCTTCGGTGCATCTAAGGGTACGTCTTCACTACCCGCCGTATCGGCGGGTAGCAATCGATTTATCTGGGATCAATATATCGCGTCTCGTTAAGACGCGATATATCGATCCCCGAACGCGCTCACCGTCAACTCCGGAACTCCACCAGAGCGAGCAGCGGTAGTGCAGTCGACGGGGGAGCCACAGCTGTCGATCCCGTGCCATCTGGACCCCAGGTAATTCGATCCAAGATACTTCGACTTCGAAGTTGCGTATCTTGGATCGA